>NW_027253019.1:425000-782500 GCF_044704955.1 Pristiophorus japonicus | reverse complement strand
CCACACCAGGCCGGCTGCATTCAGAAAACCAGATCGACATGTGGCCTGAACAGCGGTCCTTAAAGGGACCACCACCTGTAAGGTTCAGGTTTAAAAAAAAATACTTTCTTGAATGTGGAGCAAAGAGGTGCAGGAGTGTTTCTCCTGACCCCACATTAAAGTCACAGGTAGATGATGTCACCACTTGCTGCTTCCCCCCCCCCCCCCTCCTGATCGCTGCCTCTCCTCACCCCACCCCCCAATTGTTTCCTCTTCGCCTCACCCCACCCGCCCCCCCCCCCCCACCCCCCAGGTCGCTCCCCACCCTTCCGAGACCTACCTGAGGGTAATGCAGCAGCAGGCATCTGCAGCTCGTCAGTCCGACGTAAAGGAGGTTGATTATCGGGTGGGCCCTGGGACTCCCCAATTCTAGCGAACCAATTGCTAAACCAATATTCTCTCCAGTCCATGAAGATAATGTGATATTAACTCGATTCATTTCGGCAAAAAGCAAAACTGTGTGATTTAAGAGTCAGCTGTGGTTCCGTGGGCAGCACACTCACCTCTGAGTCAGAAGGTTGTTGGTTCAAGTCCCACTCCAGGGACTTGAGCACAAAAATCTAGGCTGACACGCCAGTGCAGTGCTGAGGGAGTGCAGTACTGTGGGAGGGGCAGTACTGAGGGAGCGCTGCACTGTCGGAGGGGCAGTACTGAGGGAGCGCCGCACTGTCGGAGGGGCAGTACTGAGGAAGCGCCGCACTGTCGGAGGGGCAGTACTGAGGGAGTGCCGCACTGTCGGAGGGGCAGTACTGAGGGAGCGCTGCACTGTCAGAGGGGCAGTACTGAGGGAGCGCTGCACTGTCGAAGGGGCAGTACTGAGGGAGCGCCGCACTGTCGGAGGGGCAGTACTGAGGGAGCGCTGCACTGTCGGAGGGACAGTACTGAGGGAGCGCTGCATTGTCGGAGAGGCAGTACTGAGGGAGCGCTGCACTGTTCGGAGGGGCAGTACTGAGGGAGTGCTGCACTGTCGGAGGGGCAGTGCTAAGGGAGTGCAGCACTGTCGGAGGGGCAGTGCTGAGGGAGCACTGCACTGTCGGAGGGGCAGTACTGAGGGAGTGCTGCACTGTCGGAGGGGCCATCTTCCAGATGAGACGTTAAACCGAGGCCCCGTCTGCTCTCTCAAGTTGATATAAAAGATCCCATTGCACTATTTCAAAGAAGAGTGGGGGAGTTATCCCCGGTGTCCTGGCCAATATTTATCTCTCAACCAACATCACTAAAAACAGATTATCTGGTCATTATCACATTGCTGTGTGTGGGAGCTTGCTGTGTGCAAATTGGCTGCCGCGTTTCCCACATTACAACAGTGACTACACTCCAAAAGTACTTCATCGGCTGTAAAGTACTTTGAGACGTCTGGTCATCGTGAATGGCGCTATATAAATGCAAGTCTTTCTTCATAAGGACCTTCAGGAATGAGGAAACCATCCCAACAGGATCCTTCCTTTACTGACAGAGCAGCCCCACGTAATCAGCAACTCACACCCTTCTCTATACATGTACATCCAATCGTCCTCCCTACCTACATCGTAGTAGCACACTCATTTATACACTAAGACTAAGGGGCTGTGGAAAAACCGATTGATCCACTAATTGGCCCGGCACAGTTACTGTGTGCAAAGGACGAAATAAGGAATTGAAATGCTTCGCTGGAGACATCAAACTTGAATTTAGATTTGGATAGAGTGGTAAATAATGTTGTGTGAACAGGGTATAAGTCAGAATACATAAGGATATGCCTGAAAGAAGTGTGATATTCCCATCTCTGTTGCACTCTTCATAATCTTCCAGTTACCGACAAACCCAGTTATTCCTCTTTATTCACATACCAATAGGAATTTTTATTTATACATTTTTATCGACAACAACAACTTGCATTTCTATAGCACCTTTCACAACCACTTGATGTCTCAAAACGCATTACAGTTAAAGAAGTACTTTTGGAGTGCGGTCACTGTGTAATTTGGGAAACGCAGCAGCCAATTTGCGCGCAGGAAGATCCCACACACAGCAATGTGATAATGACCAGATAATCTGTTTCAGTGATGTTGGTTGAGAGATAAATATTGGCCACGACACCGGGGAGAACTCCCCTGCTCTTGCTTGAAATAGTTCCCTGGGATCTTTTATACCCACCTGAGAGAGCAGATGTGGCCTCGGTTTAACGTCTCATCTGAATGAACAGTGCAGCTCTCCCTCAGTACTAACCCTCCGACAGTGCGGCACTCCCTCAGTACTGTCCCTCCGACAGTGCAGCACTCCCTCAGTACTGCCCCTCCGACAGTGCAGCTCTCCCTCAGTACTGTCCCTCCGACATTGCAGCTCTTCCTCAGTACTGCCCCTCCGACAGTGCAGCTCTCCCTCAGTACTGCCCCTCCGACAGTGCAGCTCTTCCTCAGTACTGCCCCTCCGACAGTGCATCTCTCCCTCAGTACTGTCCCTCCGACATTGCAGCTCTTCCTCAGTACTGCCCCTCCAACAGTGCGGTGCACCCTCAGTACTGCCCCTCCGACAGTGCGGCACTCCCTCAGTACTGCCCGTCCGACAGTGTGGCGCTCCCTCAGTACTGCCCGTCCGACAGTGCAGCACTCCCTCAGTACTGTCCCTCTGACAGCGCAGCGCTCCCTCAGTACTGCCCCTCCGACAGTGTGGCACTCCCTCAGCACTGCCCCTCCAACAGTGCAGCGCTCCCTCAGTACTGCCCCTTCAACAGTGCAGCACTCCCTCAGTACTGCCCCTCCGACATTGCAGCTCTTCCTCAGTACTGCCCCTCCGACAGTGCGGCGCTCCCTCAGTACTGCCCCTCCGACAGTGTGGCGCTCCCTCAGTACTGCCTGTCCGACAGTGCGGCACTCCCTCAGTACTGTCCCTCCGACAGTGCAGCGCTCCCTCAGTACTGCCCCTCCGACAGTGCAGCACTCCCTCAGTACTGCCCCTCCGACACTGCGGCTCTCCCTCAGTACTACCCCTCCAACAGTGCAGCGTTCCCTCAGTACTGCCCCTCCGACAGTGCGGTGCTCCTTCAGTACTGCCCCTCCGACAGTGCAGCGTTCCCTCAGTACTGCCCCTCCAACAGTGCGGTGCTCCCTCATTTATCAGCAATCCACTTAACGGTAGTTCCCATGGAAACGTGGCATTCAGACACCCAGGTAACATGCATTTTACTAATTGTATTTACCATTCAGGACATACTTTACAAGATAGCGTTACTCTTCATCTTAAGACACAACAATGCTCACAATGACAACAGCTTGCATTTATATAGCGCCTATATCGTAGCAAAAATGTCCCAAGACATTTCACAGCAGCAATTCTCTGACAAATTTGCAGCACAGCAAGTTTCAACGAAGAGCAATGAGGTAATGACCAGAGCATCTCTTTTAGTGATGTTGGTTGAGGGATGAATATTGAGCACAAGATACCGGGGAGAACTGCCCTGCTCTTCCTCAAAAATAGCTCCGTGAGATCTTTTACGACCACCCGTGAGAACAGACGGGGCCGCGGTTTAACGTCTTATCTCAAAAGACAGCACCTCCAACAGTGCAGCACTCCCTCAGTACTGCCCCTCCGAGAGTGCAGCACTCCCTCAGTACTGCCCCTCCGACAGTGCTGCGCTCCCTCAGTACTGCCCCTCCGACAGTGCAGCACTCCCTCAGTACTGCCCCTCCGACAGTGCAGCACTCCTTCAGTCCTGCCCCTCCAACAGTGCAGCACTCCCTCAGTACTGCCCCTCCGACAGTGCAGCACTCCCTCAGTACTGCCCCTCCAACAGTGCAGCGCTCCCTCAGTACTGCCCCTCCGACAGTGCAGCGCTCCCTCAGTACTGCCCCTCCGACAGTGCAGCACACTCTTAGTACTGCCCCTCCGACAGTGCGGCACACCCTTAGTACTGCCTCTCCGACAGTGCGGCACTCCCTCAGTACTGCCCCTCCGACAGTGCGGCACTCCCTCAGTACTGCCCCTCCGACAGTGCGGCACTCCTTCAGTACTGCCCCTCCGACAGTGCGGCACTCCTTCAGTACTGCCTCTCCGACAGTGCGGCACTCCTTCAGTACTGCCCCTCCGACAGCGCGGCACTCCCTCAGTACTGCCCCTCCGACAGCGTGGCACTCCTTCAGTACTGCCCCTCCGACAGTGCGGCACTCCCTCAGTACTGCCCCTCCGACAGCGCGGCACTCCTTCAGTACTGGCCCTCCGACAGTGCGGCGCTCCCTCAGTACTGCCCCTCCGACAGTGCGGCACTCCCTCAGTACTGCCCCTCCGACAGCGCGGCACTCCCTCAGTACTGCCCCTCCGACAGTGCGGCACTCCCTCTGTACTGCCCCTCCGACAGTGCGGCACTCCCTCAGTACTGCCCCTCCGACAGTGCGGCACTCCCTCTGTACTGCCCCTCCGACAGTGCGGCACTCCCTCTGTACTGCCCCTCCGACAGTGCGGCACTCCCTCTGTACTGCCCCTCCGACAGTGCGGCACTCCCTCAGTGTCAGCCTGGATTTTGTGTTCAAGTCTCTGAAGTGGGACTTGAATCCACACCCTTCTGACTCAGAGGTGAGAGCAAATATTAAATGATCTACTATTTTGACTTAATTAGTCAGAATAAAAGAGCACTACAGGCTTGTTTTTAAATTATATTTCAACTTCAATGTATTCCTTAAGTCAAATTAAACTAACATAAATGAACAAGAGTATGCCACGAAAACACAGGTTAACATATACTGGCCCACCGCACGTCTTGTACTCTTCTGTGAAAAGAAAAAAACTGCAAGACCTTAAAATGTGAAATAAAAGCAGCAAATTCTGCCACTCCACAGCAGGTCTGTCAGCACGGTGAAATAGAAAAGACAGGTTGCTAGTGTAAGAGGAGTCCAGCCATTAACCCAACC
Source organism: Pristiophorus japonicus (assembly GCF_044704955.1). Taxonomy (NCBI): domain Eukaryota; kingdom Metazoa; phylum Chordata; class Chondrichthyes; family Pristiophoridae; genus Pristiophorus; species Pristiophorus japonicus. The sequence continues at coordinate 777,578 of NW_027253019.1, read as the reverse complement.
TTGTTGACCTACATTGGCTCCTGCCCCACCAACATCTCATATGTAAAATTCTCAACCTTGTGTTTAAATCCCTTCATGGCCTTGTCTCACCCTATCTCTTTATTCTCCTCCAGCCCTACAAATCCCCCTCCCCACCGAAACGCTCTGTTCCTCTGACCTCGTTTCCACCCACCCTACTTTTGCCCCGCCAGTGGCAACTGTGCTTTCAGCCATCTCGGCTGAAATTCTGGTATTGGTGTCTTAAGGAAGGATATACTTGCTTTGCAGGCATTGCAATGGTACCAGGGATGAGAGGGTTGTCCTATGAGGAGAAATTGAGTAGATTGGACCTATACTCTCTGGAGTTTAGAAGAATGAGGGGTGATCTCATTGAAAAATGCCAGATTCTGAGGGGGATTGACAGGGTAGATGCTGAGAGGTTGTTTCCCTGGGCTAGAGTGTTAAGAACTAGGGGGCCCCAGTCTCAGGATAAGGGGTTGGCCATTTAAGACCGAGATGAGGGGGAATTTCTTCACTCAGAAGGTGGTGAATCTTTGGAATTCTCTACCCGAGAGGGCTGTGGAGGCTCAGTCATTGAGTATACTCAAGGCTGAGATCGATAGATTTTTGAAGTCGAGGGGAATCAAGGGACATGAGGATCGGGCGGGAAAGTGGAGTTGAGGTCGAAGATCAGTCATGATCTTATTGAATGGCGGAGCGGGCTCGAGGGGCTGAATGGCCAACTCCTGCTCCTAATTCTTATGTTCTTATGTTCTGATGATCCAAGCCTTGGAGAAGTTTGCCTGCTAGTTGTTAAGTACTAGACTGGGAATTAAGTGGTTACGAGTTCAAATCACACTATGACAAGTTAGGAAATTGAACTCAATAAATGTGGTGATTATGGGTCAGCACCAGACAAATGGAAAACTGCCACGAGTGGGGTTACCATTGTCCTTCAGGCAACAGATCCGACCAACTGTTCTGTCCAATACATGGCTCCAGTTCTACAATACCTGGTTAATGCACTGCAATATCAATGCATTTGCCGACACCACTTTCTCAGGGTCAGCTTGATAAGGGCAATGAATGCTGGCCTTGCCAGAGAAACCCACAACCTGAGAGATGATTGAAAAATGTTGCAGTTTTCTCTTTTCCAGATTCTATTGGGACCTGCATCATCTTTGCACAGTTGTATTTGCTTTTTGTATCTCAATCTACCTCCACAAAGTCACCTCCAAGATATCTCCAGCTAATCGCGGATAATTCTCTCTCATGTTCCGAGCGTTTAATAAGATGGAATAGCTCCAGTTATCCGATGTACAATGACACTGGCTGCCGCTGTGCAACAAGGTAATGTGGCACTAGAGTCCATCATGAATTCAGCTGTGAAACTAGAAAATTGTAATTAGATTATAAAGAAATATCGCAACTATTGGGTTAACTGGAATAAAAAATGCAGAGCGTAGTGTTAAGGAGAAAGGAGCAATTAACATTTAACCATACTCCCAGGGGTGGGGGGGTTCCGATTTCAACCCTCACCTCTCAAAGGGGTGGGCAGTTAGAATCGTCCAGGTCACATACCCACTTGGGAGCTGACCATTATCGATCTTGACCGGCCCCACTGATCAGGCAGCGAGGACACTCAGAGCAGGCGGGATCTTTTTTCACACTGGTCTGTTGGGTCGTGATGGTGCCCTCAGAACCCGACTCCGATGTTAAATCAATGGCCTGAGCTGAGAAGCTCCAGTGACTTTCACTCCAGCTGAGGACAGCAGGGAAGACAAGCCGAGGGTAAGAAGAATAGTGAGTTTTTTTTTCATTCCTGGTGGTGCCCGGAGTATCAGGAATGCTCCTGAAAGCTGACACTCCAGTGCGGTACTGAGGGAGTGCCACACTGTCGGAGGGGCAGTACTGAGGGAGTGTCGCACTGTCGGAGGGGCAGTACTGAGGGAGTTCCACACTGTCGGAGGGGCAGTACTGAGGGAGCGCCGCACTGTCGGAGGGGCAGTACTGAGGGAGTTCCACACTGTCGGAGGGGCAGTACTGAGGGAGCGCCGCACTGTCGGAGGGGCAGTACTGAGGGAGCGCCGCACTGTCGGAGGGGTGGTACTGAGGGAGCGCCGCACTGTCGGAGGGGTGGTACTGAGGGAGCGCCCCACTGTCGGAGGGGCAGTACTGAGGGAGCGCCCCACTGTCGGAGGGGTGGTACTGAGGGAGCGCCGCACTGTCGGAGGGGCAGTACTGAGGGAGTGCTGAACTATTGGAGGGGCAGTACTGAGGGAGCACTGCACTATCGGAGGGAACAGTACTGAGGGAGTGCTGAACTATTGGAGGGGCAGTACTGAGGGAGCACTGCACTATCGGAGGGAACAGTACTGAGGGAGTGCCCCACTGTCGGAGGGGCAATAGTGAGGGAGTGCCGCACTGTCGGAGGGGCTGCCCGCTGTGTAAAGCAGAATACAGGTAGTTTGTGTTTCCAATAAAGGTACCTTTCCTCGCTATCTCAGGGCCTGTAGTTGAGAGCAGGGACACCTGCAGTGCTGTGCAATTCATTACAAGAAGCAAAGCGAATGTTGGAGCATAGATAGGGAGTAATAGACAGTGGGCCCCATCTTACTGGAGAAGGGCATCTCACGGCCTGCCCAGTTAGTTAGACTTTTTCCTGCAGCCTTCAGCTCAAAGGTGTTTGAGCTGTAACTTGCTGGCAGAGCGGGACCGCAAGGGCAACGGGGCGTCTGGGACCTCAGTGAGTGGCGGGACCCACAGTCTAACTTCTTAACCCGTAAGATTTAAGGAGTGAGAAAGAAACAGAGGAACGATGGAGGAGGAAATCTGGTGCATTGGTGTCAAATCAGGTGCAGGAAGAGAAATAAAGAAAGGGTTAAAGAGATTGGATTGAGAGAGGAAAAAAGACAGAAAGGAAAAGTAAGAAAAACATTAAAACATTTAAAATTTGAAAGATTAAAAATCTCTAAGAACAATTTACTAACTTCAGGCATGAGACGTTACAGTTTCAATTGGTCCCTTTCTGGGCCGGAGAGGTCGAGTGGCATTGCAGCAAAATTAATCTTGACATTGAAAAGGCCGTTGAGTTGCTAAGTGCCAGCCCTAACGTCTGCGGCGAGTTTGATGGGCAATTAACGTGTAAATGCAGCAACTTCAGGAAATGCACAGGGAGGGCGGCGGAGCAGCGCAAACCGTTCGGAAACTTGTGGCGATTTGCAACTCACGGCGTATCTGTCCCTCGCTGCAAGTCGCTGGATGAGTTACACATCAATAATGGCGAGTGCCGTTAAATTGGTGCTATTTTGGCAGCTATTTCTGTGCCATGGTATACTTTGTGGTTGTAAAACTGCACGGAGCGAACCATGGGGAATTTTGAAGGGTCCGAGTCATTTAAATATTATGGGATAGAGTTTGAGGCAAAGCAAGATAAGCATAATTTTTTTCAAGAAAGGGAATGACATGTTTTATGTAGAAAGGGTGGAATGTGAAGTCTAATCTGAAACGGCAAGGACTGGTTGGGCCGAATGGTCTGTTTCTGTGCTGTATATCCTGTGTAATCCGATATAATCTGTTATCATTGTGACAAGCTGCAACGCACTGCAGCAACTGGGTGAGTTTATAAAGGCACGGTGAATCCCCTTCAGAATGCGATCTTTCAGAACCACGCAGTAACAGTGCCATAAAGGCAAATTTTGCTTTTGAAATGCCTTGTTGCAGGTCTCTGCTGAGCAAGCTGATCACAGCCCGGGAGTACCAGTTGGCTTTAGCTTCATGAGGTAGGAAAGGGAACCAAAGGAATAATGGCTTACTGCTGCTCAGCACTCTGCACCGAGCCCTGCTTCCAACTGATTGTGGGTTCCACGTGTGACGCACCCCATGGTTGGAAGGCTTACCAACATTCACAAAATCATAGAAATTTACTGGCAGAAGGAAGCCATTCGGCCCAACGTGTCTATGTCAACCAACAAAGAGCTACCCAGCCTAATCCCACCTTCCAGCTCTAGGCCTGTAACTCTGTAGGTTACAGCACTTTAGGTGCACATCCAAGTACTTTATAAATGCGATGAGGGTTTCTGCCTCTACCACCCTTTCAGGCAGTGAGTTCCAGACCCCCACCACCCTCTGGGTGAAAAAAGTTTGCAAATCCCCTCTAAATCTTCTACCAATTATTTTAAATCTATGCTCCCTAGTTATTGACCCCTCTGCTAAGGGAAATAGATCCTTTCTATCCACTCTATCTTTGCCCCTTATAATTTTATACACCCCAATTAAATCTCCCCTCAGCCTCCTCTGTTCCAAAGAAAACAACCCCAGCCTATCCAATCTTTCCTCATAGCTAAAATTCTCCAGTCCTGGCAACATCCTCGTAAATCTCCTCTCTACCATCTCATGCAATCACGCATGAGGTATCAGTGTTTAACAGGTACCTGTCCAACTCTGTCCAAGCCCATGAGTCAGCAATAGAGACAAAATCAGCAGAAATCATAGTTTAGCATAAAAGGTTTATTATTAGTGATATGACAATATTCAATTTATATCAGAAGTCAAAGTACATCGGAGAAGGCTATAAAGCAGGATTGTCTCTGTCTCACCTCTGAACGAAACTACAGGCAACGCTCAATTATCCAGGTCCCTCAGGGATTGGGCTATGCCGGGTAAACGATTTCTCCGTTAGAGTGATTAACATTCTAAAGTTAAAATCTGATCCCTTCCCGGGTCGACATTTTAAATCCTGTTACAATGGTTTCCCGTTGGATCCGTGTGTGGATAATCGTGAGTTGCCTGAATTCCAATTCTAAAGTATTCCCATCCTCCACCCTCCATAAACTTAATCTCATCCACAGTTCCACACCAAGTCCCACTTGCCCATTACCCCTGACCTCACTGACCCCTCAGTTCTCCCATTTAACATTCTCATCCTTGTGTTCAAATCCCTCCATGGCCCTCACCCCTCCCTATCTCTGTAATCTCCTCCAGCCCCCCAGCCCTCCGAGATCTCTGCGCTCCTCCAATCTGGCCTCTTGCGCACCCCTGATTATAATCGCCCCACCATCGGTGGCCGTGCCTTCTGTTGCCTGGGCCCCAAGCTCTGGAACTCTCTCCCTAAACCTCTTCGCCTCTCTACCTCTCTCTTCTCCTTTAAGACACTCCTTAAAGCTATCTCTTTGACCGAGCTTTTGTTCACCTGCCCTAATATCTCCTTATGTGGCTCAGTGTCCATTTTCTGATTATGCCCCAATGAAGCACTTTGGGATATTTTTCTTCGCTAAAGGTGTGATATAAATGTAAGTTGTTGTTGAATATTTATGTTTAAATAAGGCATACTTAATATTACAGTGTGAATTTCTGTTTAGATTCACACTCACCCATGATTCACACTCATCTTGATCCACACTCACTAGTGACAAAATCTCCTGTTGTGTGACAGATGCTCCCAGGTGAAGAGGGATTTCATGCATTTTCATTAACTCTGCTGTTGTGCGAGATACCATTTGACTTGAATTTTGCAACACAAACAAATTGCCTAACCAACGAAGGGATTAAAATAAATTTCCCGAGCTCTGTTGATGACTCAATTAGCCAATGCACTACACAGTGTAGATAATAGGAACAGGAGGTGGCCATTCGGCCCCTCGAGCCTGCGCTGGCATTCAATCAGATCATGGCTGATCAGAATCTCAACTCCATTTACCCGCCTTGCCTCCACATGCCTTGAAACCCTTACCCAACAATAATCTAGTGATCTCGGTCTTGAAAGCTCCAATTGACACCCTTGTTTTTTTTAAATCTCATAATACCCCTGTGAAGCACCTTGGGACATTTCACTGCGTGAAAGGCGCTACATAAATACCAGTTGTTGTTGTAGTTCTGCATTACCCCACCAGAGGAAATAGTTTCTCTGTATCTGCCCTATTAAATATTGTTTTTATCATTTTAAACACTTCAATTAGATCAATCCTCAACTTCCTAAACTCAGCGAACACAAGCCCAGTCTGTGCAACCTGTCCTCGGCATTTAACCCTTTCAGCCCCAGTATCAGTTCGGTGTATCTACGCTGCTCCCCTCTGAGGCCGATATTGCCTCCCTGAGGGGGGGCCCAGAACTGGACGGACGCAGTATCCCGGGGGGGGGGGGGGGGGTCTGAGTGAGCTCTGTACAGTTGAAGCATCACTTCCTTCCCTCTGTATTCCAGCCCCCTCGAGATGAAGGCCAATGTTCTGTTAGTCTTTGTGATCACTTTTTTTACCTGTCCACTAGCTGTTAGTGATTTGTGCATAGCAACCCCACAATCCCTTCGCTCCTCCACAGTTCAGAGTCTCTCACCATTACGCAAGTATTCCGATTTGTCCTTATCGGATCCAAAGTGGATGATCTCACACTTTCCCACCTTGCCACAGTTGTGCTTATTCATTTACCCTTTCTATGTCCTGTTGAGAAGTGCAGACCAGGAGGTTTGAGGGTTTGGAAGCCGGTCTACGCTGAGCTGGCTGTCCTCTGTTGGTGCCTGTAGAGGTGCTTTGATTGACTTCAGGCTGGAGCTGAGAGGAGGGAAATCAGCCAGAAGTCCCAAAGTTTGTCATGGCACAGTATCCCCCGAATGAAAATGCTTCTATGTGGATATCAGCTGAAGAGAATATTAGACTCACCTATGATGCAACCCATGGCTGAGCAGTATACTGACACTCCCTGTCTTGGCTTACACCTGAGGAATGAGCAGTTGGGAGGGTCCCAGAGGACAGCTGGTCCCAGTAACATGGTACTCCAGAAAGTCAGTGTCACCAGGACCGGAGCACGATCAAATATTCTGTCAATTACAGATCAATGTCTCTACTGATCAATCTAACAGGGAAATTAGGAGACATTTCTCGAACTCAGAGAGCGGTGGAACTCGCTCCCACAGGGAGTGGTTGAGGCAAATAGCATAGATGCTTTCAAAATTAACCTAGGCGAGTACATGAGAGGAAAGGGGAGAGAAAGCTATGCTGAAAGGCTGAGATGAGGCAGATGGAATGGAAGGAGACTCGTGTGGAGTGTAGAATGTTTCGGTTCAAGGGGTATCGCGATTGTGTGGGGCAGACTGGTTGGGCCGGATGCTCTTTATCTTTCCGTCATTGTTCATAGGTTTATATGTAACCTTCAGGGCTGCTGACCGAGGGCCGTGCGGCTCTTTGTCGGTCGGCGCGGACACGATGGGCTGAAATGGCCTCCTCCTGCACTGTAACTTTCTATGTTTCTATAAACCCCAGCACAGACTAGTTGGGCCGAATGGCCTGTTTATGTGCTGTATACTCTATGTAATACTTTGTACTGTTGATTGCGTCAAAGCACAAAGAAGCAAAACCCATGGTCCTCACTTGATTGCGCAGCAAACTGGTTAATGTCCTTGAGTTCAGAGATGCGGACGGGACTGGGTGCAGAGTCAATGGCACAGCAGGAGCTCCAAAGCTTCGGAAGTATCTGATAGAATATGCCGCCCGGCCTCGGAAGCTGGGCTCTAACAGACACGGAATGCTCGGATGCCAAGGATGCTCAGTGATGACACATGGATGTTCATCCACCAATCACCCCCCGCACCCTGGGGGCAGCCCCCACCCAGGGAGGTATTGTTGGCCCCACTTTGTCTCCCATCTTGCACTGAGAACTGATGAACGTGATCAGAAGCAATGTTCTTTCAGTGCTTGCTGCTTTCCAAAGAGGCTCATTGGCCACTCGCGGGGTGAGCAGTAACTGGATTACTGAAGGCAAACGTGGACAGAAAGGCTGACAAATATTTTATTATTTTCAGCACTGAAATTGCCAAGTCAATAACTCTGCCTTGAGTGCATGAAGCTGGCTTGCAGCTCTCCTCTGTAAAGGACTGCGTTGTTCTGCTTCTCAATTACATCCAAATTGTACTGGCACCAGCAATGTTTTTTAAGGTTGATGACTGGAAGTGCCAGTGCAGAGGTGAAGCTCTCAAGCTACTCAGCCTGGGATACCTCCCAGATTCAGCAACATGAGTGCCCCACAAAATCTGCATCTACTTCGTGCTGAAATATTGTAGACTTAACAGGCAAAACTCATCTCTCATAAGAATTAGTAGGCCATTCGGCCCCTCGAGCCTGCTCCGCCGTTCAATAAGATCATGGCTGATCATCCACTTCAACTCCACTTTCCCGCCTGATCCCCATATCCCGCAATTCCCTTAATATCCAAAAATCTATCGACCTCAGCCTTGAATATACTCAGCGACTGAGCCTCCACAGCCCTCTGGGGCAGAGAATTCCAAAGATTCACCACCCTCTGAGTGAAGAAATTTCTCCTCATCTCAGTCCTAAATGGCTGACCCCTGATTCTGAGACTGTGTGACCCCTGGTTCTAGACTCTCCAGCCCGGGGGAAACATCCTCCCTGCATCTACCCTGTCAAGCCCTGCAAGAATTGTGTATGTTTCAATGAGATCACCTCTCATTCTTCTAAACGCTAGAGAATATCGGCCTAGTCTACTCAATCTCTCCTCATAGGACAATCCCCCCATCCCAGGAATCAGTCTGGTGAACCTTCGTTGCACTCCCTCGAAGGCAAGTATATCCTTCTGTAGGTAAGACCAAAACTGGACACAATACTCCAGGTGTGGTCTCACCGGGGCTCTATATAATTGCAGGAAGATATCTCTTTACTCTTATCTCTGGCTGCTGGACTAGGAAGCATCCAAATTCATCAAGAATTGGATGTGGTTGACCCAGTCAATGTCAGAGTTCACCTTTGACAGGATTACAGAGATGTGTCTAAATGTCGATTCTTTCTAGGATTTGTGCGGCTGCAGAACCATATACGAGGCGGATCTCACAGGTCGTGGGTCAGGAATGGAAAAGCATTGGTTGCTGCAACCCTCGCATACATCGATTCAAAATGGCCTTGCACAATACTAGCCTCGCCCTGCCTCACCATCCTGCCCGTGCAGTTCTCGCACAGACGGTCTTCCTGCTGGAAACCCCCAAGGGTCAAAGTTCACTTTGGGTGGCAGCTCAAAGCTCGCAATAGCCAATCAGCTGCTGCATTTTGCACTCCGCATGATTTTTTTCCCCGTTGCCTTAAATAGAGCAGGGAAGTGGGTGGAGTGTAAAACAAGCTGCCAATTCCCCATCCCTGTCTACCACCCAACACGTATTTAAAGAAAGACTTGCATTTATATAGCGACTATCACAACCTCCGGACATCCCAAACGCTTTACAGCCAATTAGGTAGTTTTACTGAAGTGTAATCACTGTTGTAATATAGGAAATGTGGCACCCTATTTGCGCACAATAAGCTCCCACAAACAGCAATATGATAATGACCAGATAATCTGTTTTACTGATGTTGATTGAGGGATAATTATTGGCCAGGACACGAGGGAGAACTCCCCTGCCCTTCTTTGAAATAGTGCCAAGGGATCTTTTACATCCACCTGAGAGAGCAGATGAGACCTTGGGTTAATTTCTCATCCAAAAGACGGCACCTTCGATAGTGCAACACTCCCTCAGTACTGCCCCTCCAACATTGCAGCACTCCCTCAGTACTGCCCCTCCAACAGTGCGGCACTACCTCAGTAATGCCCCTCCAACAGTGCGGCACTCCCTCATTACTGCCCCTCCAACAATGCGGCGCTCCCTCAGCACTGCATCTCCGACAGTGCCGTGCTCGATCAGTACTCCCCCTCCAACAGTACGGCGCTCCCTCAGTACTGCCCCTCCAACAGCGCAGCACTCCCTCAGTACTGACCCTCCGACAGTGCAGCACACCCTCAGTACTGCCTCTCCGACAGTGCAGCGCTCCCTCAGTACTGCCCCTCTGACAGTGCGGTGCTCCCTCAGTACTGTCCCTCCAACAGTGCAGCACTTCCTTAGTACTGCCCCTCCCACAGTGCGGCGCTCCCTCAGTACTGCACCTCCGACAGTGCAGTGCTCCCTCAGTACAGCGCTCCCTCAGTATAGCCCCTCCGACAGTGCGGCACTCCCTCAGTACACCCCCTCCGACAGTGCGGCGCTCCCTCAGTACTGCACTGAGTGTCATGCTTGATGGTAATGCCCACAGCCACTGGAGTGGGACTTGAACCCACAACCTTCTGACTCAGAGCACCACCCGCTGAGCCATGGCCAGCACCTTACGCCAGGGAGTAATTGTAACTTTTAGCAATGATGTAAAATGGACGATATTGGCTCAGTCACACAATAAACATCTCTACCGATGTGAGCGAGGTGTACGATGGTAGGCTGATCTCACATTGCTTGTTTTACACTATCACCAAAAGCTAAAGTTACTCTCCATGTCTTTTGGGTATATCATAATTTTGTGAAACATGATTGGATCAATGGAACGGCAGCGCCGCACTGTCGGAGGGGCAGTACTGAGGGAGTGCCGCACTGTCGGAGGGGCAGTACTGAGGGAGTACCGCATTGTCGGAGGGACAGTACTGAGGGAGTGCTGCACTGTCGGAGGGGCAGTACTGAGGGAGTACCGCACTGTCGGAGGGACAGTACTGAGGGAGTGCTGCACTGTCGGAGGGGCAGTACTAAGGGAGCGCCACACTGTCGGAGGGGCAGTACTGAGGGAGTACCGCACTGTCGGAGGGACAGTACTGAGGGAGTGCTGCACTGTCGAAGGGGCAGTACTGAGGGAGCGCTGCACTGTCGGAGGGGCAGTACTGAGGGAGTACCGCACTGTCGGAGGGACAGTACTGAGGGAGTGCTGCACTGTCGGAGGGGCAGTACTAAGGGAGCGCCACACTGTCGGAGGGGCAGTACTGAGGGAGCGCCGCACTGTTGGAGGGGCAGTACTGAGGGAGTGCCGCAATGCCGGAGGGGCAGTACTGAGGGAGTGCTGCGCTGTCGGAGGGGCAGTACTGAGGGAGCGCCGCAGTGTCGGAGGGGCAGTACTGAGGGAGCGCTGCACTGTCGGAGGGGCAGTACTGAGGGAGTGCCGCAGCGTCGGAGGGGCAGTACTGAGGGAGTGCCGCAGCGTCGGAGGGGCAGTACTGAGGGAGCGCTGCGCTGTCAAAGAGGCAGTACTGAGGGAGCGCCACACTGTCAGAGGTGCCGTTTGTCGAATGAAATGTTAAACTGGGACCCCGTCTGCCTTCTCAGGTGGATGTATAAGATCCCACGGCACTATTTTGAAGAAGAGCAGGGAGTTATCCCCGGTGTCCTGTGATCAATATTTATCCCTCAATCAACATCACTAAAAGAGATTATCTGGTCATTATCACATTGCTGTTTGGGCTGTGTACACATTTGTGCCGTGCTTCCTACATTCCAACAGTGACTTCATTTCAAAAGGATTTCATTGGCTGTAAAGTGCTTTGGGACCTCATGAGGTTGTGAAAGACGCTATATAAATGCAAGTCTTTCATTGCTTCTGACTTGTACAGATAGTTGTACTGTAATATCGTTAACATCTGTGTATATCATTACAATTGGTGGGGTTTAGTAAGTTATATTTGTCCTACTATCTATTGCTGGGCTCTGACTTATGAGGACACAGCAACCTTCCATTGTGATGCTTAAGTAGTCATGGAGAACCCTAGACAATGAGCATCAGCGGGCTGTTTAACTTTGGGGGGGGCTTCACAGTCGAGATTAATGCAGTCCTTTCCCAATTCGTACACGCACACGTTTTTCAGTGGTAGTCACTGGACTGTGATCAGGACCAGGAATCGGGCTGATCTTTCCCGTTGCTGCAGTCGCTTGTGGCACCAATTGTAGCACCAATTGTAACACCAGTACTCCCACCCCGGCTGACATCAGTTCAAGCTGTGCAAAGGCAGATGGAAGTTGGATATTGTTGCTCTCGATGGCTCAGTGTTTCACGGCTTTTATCAACTGTGCTATCAGAGAGCTGAGCTCAGTGAACTGAGAGGCAGTCTATCATCACATGCTGTCCATTTGATGCTGCAATGATTGCGATATCTACAATCCACTTTTCTTCCATTCTAAACCGAATGGATACTGTGTTCCGAAAGCATCTTGGCAAGAATGTACGATCTATCAAGTGCAGGTTACATGTCAGAGTGAATATAAATGCAACGTAGGGCAAAAAGGTCATGACACCCCCTCCAAAACCAGCTTCCCAGAGATCTCCTTGTTGCTATAGTAACGTCGTCCGCAACAGGGGACCAAGAAAATGTGCACAGGCACTGGGTCTAAGGTCTGTATTCGATGGCTGTCCTGGAATGATAATGCAGCGTCGGAGCCAGCGCGGACGAAGCACCTGCACTGCGCACCATATTGCACCCAGCAGCGCATGTTTCCCGCCCTGGAAACGGACACTGCACAACCAAATTGCTGGGCCCAGAGTTTGAGTTCAAACATCAAAAGGACAAAATACAAACATGTTGTAGAATCATAGTATCTTCCACCATGACCATGATCATATCCCATCTTTGAAAGAGCTGTCCAATTCTTGCACTTTTTTCCCTTTGAGTGTTTACCCAATTTCCTGTTTGACAGTTACTATTCAATCTGCTCCCTCCGCCTTTTCAGGCAGCGCGTCCCAGATCATAAAATAATTCTCCTCACCTCCTCCACTGGTTCCTTTGCCAATGACCTTAAATCTGTGTCCTCTGATTACTGACCCTCCCAGCATTGGAACCAGTTTTTCTCTATCTACTCTATCACAGCCTCTCATAATTTTGAACACATCGATTAAATCTCCCCTTAACTGTGTCTGCTCTTAATTTGAACAATCCCAGTCTCTCTCATCTCTCCACTTTGATAAGGAGACAAAACAGTGTATTTTTGTTGGAGAGGGATTGGAGGTATTTTATACAATCTCCATTATAAAGATGTATTTATTGGATGCAATTATGAACCTGCACTAACTTTACTTTTGTTCTCCAAAGATCTCAATAGGCTGAAATACATTCATGGGCTTAATTGAGTTGTTCTTACAGAGATATTTATGTCACTAGATTGAGTGATGCGCTCATCAAATTCCTTAATCGACATCCCAGCAATATCTGTAATATCAAATATTTGCAGAGCTTAAGCAGATTCTCTTGGATAGAGAACCAAAAGAAGCAGAGGGGAGATGAGGACATTTTATTTACGCAGCGAGTTGTCGGGAGCCTGAAAGGGCGGTGGAAGCAGATTCAACCGTGGCTTTCAAAAGGGATTTGGATAAATACTTGAAAAGGAAACATTTTCAGGCCTGTGGGGAAAGGGCATGGAGGGGAGTGGGAGTGCGATCTTTCAAAGAGCCGGCACAGACATGAAGGGCCAAACGGCCTCCTTCTGTCAGTATGATTCTATGATTCTGACTTGGAAGCAGCACAGGAAGAATTCCACGCTCCCCATTCTATGTGCAAGGGCGTGTTTACGGGCTATCCCACCATTGTGGTTGTAACCCTCCTATCCTCAGCTCACAGCCAGCCATTATCAATGGTTGGGAGAGATCAAGAGGGTGATTCCAGACTGATCCCCTTTGCAGCCCAGGGTCTCCGAGGCTGCTGCATTGCTCGTCCCTGACAAGTGTTTTGTTTATTTATTCATTCAGGGGATGTGGGCATTGCTGGCAAGGCCGGCATTTATTGCCCATCCCTAATTGCCCCTTGAAAAGGTGGTGGTGGTGGTGAGCCGCCTTCTTGAACCACTGCAGTCCGTATGGTGAAGGTGCTCCCACAGTGATGACATTGTTGTCGCAGTTTGGTACAACTGGGTCTCTTGCTGGGCCACTTCAGAGGGCAGTTAAGAGTCAATCCCAGTGGTGTGGGTCTGGAGTCGCATATAGGCCAGACAACAAAACTAACTTGTATTTATAATGTAGTGAAACATCCCAAAGGCGATTCACAGGAGCATTATGAGGTAAAAATTTGACACCGAGCCACATAGGAGATATTAGGGCAGGTGAGAGGTAGCTTTTAAGATGGGTCTTAAAGGAGGAAAGAGAGGTAGAGGTTTAGGCAGGGAGTTCCAGAGCTTGGGGCCCAGGCAACAGAAGGCACAGCCATCAATGGTTGAGCGATTATAATCAGGGATGCTCAGGAGGGCAGAATTAGAGGAGCGCAGAGATCTCGGGGGGGTTGTGGGGCTGGAGAGATAGGGAGGGGTGCGAGTCCAAGGAGAGATTTGAAAATAAGGATGAGAATTTTGAAATCATGGCGTTGCTCAATCAGGAGCCAATGTAGGCCAGACCTGGTAAGGACGGCAGATTTCCTTCCCTAAAGGACATTAAGGAGCCAGTTGGGTTTTTCCCGACAATCCGGTAGTTTCCTGATAGTTTTTTTAAATTCCAGACTTATTGAATTAATTAAATTTAAATTCCCCCAGCTGCCCTTTAGAAGGATGAGAGAGGATCTTATAGAAACATATAAAATTCTGACAGGATTGGATAGATGCAGGAAGAATATTCCTGATGTTGGGGAAGTCCAGAACCAGGGGTCACAGTCTAAGGATAAGGGGTAAGCCATTTAGGACCGAGATGAGGAGAAACTTCTTCACTCAGAGAGTTGTTAACCTGTGGAATTCTCTACCGCAGAGAGTTGTTGATGCCAGTTCATTGGGTATATTCAAAAGGGAGTTAGATGTGGCCCTTACGGCTAAAGGGATATGGAGAGAAAGCAGGAAAGGGGTACTGTGGTGAATAATCAGCCATGATCTTATTGAATGGTGGTGCAGGCTCGAAGAGCCGAATGGCCTACTCCTGCATCTATTTTCTATGTTTTTATGCCGGGGGTGGTAGGATTTGAACTCGGGTCTCTGGATTATTAGTCCATTGATTATGACCACTGTGCTGCCTGCCCTGACTACTGAAATCTCGGGTCTCACTGACCACACGCTGAACCTGCGGGAGGAGCTCGTTATTTGCATTGCTTATTTGAACGGTCCTGTTTAATGAAGCCTTTGGATGGATGGAGGTTGTCAGTACCTGAGACAGCTCCCAGCTGAATTATGCTTTTCTTTGTTTATACCTTCTGATCTCGCCAGAAAAAGCCGCTTTTTAGCACCTCGCCATGCAAAGTGAACTCAGTGTTTAGTAAATAATTAAAATTAGAAACTGAAAGGTGCGAATGGGCGGAGTGAAATTAAACCAATTCCAGTCTGTGCCCTCGGGGCTGTGAAATATTTTGGAGGTGCGAATATCTCATTTAAAATTGTCGGATATTCTGTTCCCCTTTTGCCACTTTTGTCTGTGAAAAGCAGCGTATACCATAGTTTACACTACACGCCGAATGCAGACTAATTCTGCAGACTCAGCTTCCCACTCCAGCCCAGAATCAGCCAAGATTAGCCCCAAATGCAGCCGTGTGTTCACACCCTCTCTGATGTCTAATTAATATTTAGAACTGTGTTAAAAGCTATTAGCGTGGGCGCCGAAGATGCAAATGAAGCCTGCCATTTATCGGAGCATCTTTATTAGACAACAACAACAAATATCACGGCCGACTTACAAACCTTGGGAAATAATCAAAGCATAACTAAGTATTGCGTACAAAGTGACAGCTCGCACCCCCTCCACTACCCGCTGTTTGAAAACTGATGACAGTGCTACAAATGCCACGGCTTTCTGTTATTGACCAGAGAGACACTGATCAGATCCAAAACAATCAGTTTTAACCATAGGGTAAACGATACCGCACTCAATAAACTGCACTGGGCATTTACTGCCAGACTGAGCAAGCGATACTTGGGTTGATACATATGGATGAGTGTATGTCCTTGTGTGTGTGTGTGTGTGTGTGTGTAAGTGAGTGAGTGTGAGTCTGTGTGTGTGTGAGTGAGTGCGTATGTGTGTGTGAGTGAGTGTGTATGTTAGTGTTTGTGTGTGTGAATGAGTGAGTGTGTGTATGTGTGTTATGTATGTATGTGAGTGAGTGAGTGAGTGAGTGTGTGTGTGTGTGTAAGTGAGTGAGTGAGTCAGTGTGAGTGTGAGTGAGTGTGTCAGTGTGAGTGTGCACTGAGTGAGTGAGTGCGTGCGTATGTGTGTGTGCGAGTGTGTGTATGTGTGTGTGTGTGTATGAGTGAGTGTGTGTGTGTCTGTATATATGAGTGAGTGAGTGTGTGTGTGAGTGTGTGTATATGAGTGAGTGAGTATGTGTGTGCATGAGTGAGTGAGTGTGTGTGTATGTGTGTGTGTGAGTGAGTGTGTGTATGAGTGAGTGTGTGTATGAGTGTGTGTGTAAGTTAGTGTATTTGTTTGTGTGGTATTACATGTATGTGTGGATGTATCAGTGTGTGTTGTGTGTTTGTGTCTGCCAGTGTTTGATAGTGTGTATTTGGGTGTAAGTGTGTGTGTGTGTCATTTTATGTGTACGATACTGTATTGGGGGGGGGGGGGGGTAATGTGTAGATGTGTATCATATTGTGTCAGAGTTTGTGAGCAAGTGTTTGGACTGTGTGTGGATGGCCGGATGTGGATCAAGGTGTATGATGAATGGTTTACCCAGTGAAAAAATATCAAGTATGCGTGTTCGTTCCACCTGAGATGGGAAATAAATTCTATTGCAAGTTAAAATCAGCACTGGGATATTTTCTTATAATATTGTCTTAGTATATTATTGAGCATTAGGACACTAATTGCTGTTGTCATGCTGCACCGTGCTGGACACTGGACCAAGAGTTGTTATAAGGAAATTATTATTGTATTCACACAAATTCATTATTATATTCAAAAAATTGTGTGTGTAATTGTTTATAAGTAATTGTGTATATGTGTGTGAGTGTAATTGTGTGTGTGAGTATATAATGATGTGTGTGAGTGTGAGAGTGTCATGATGTGTGAGTGTGTAATGGTGTGAGTGTGAGTGTGTGTCATGATGTGTGAGTGTGTGTGAGTGTGTAATGGTGTGTGAGTGTGAGTAACAGTGTCTGTGTGTGTTTGTGTCAGTGTGAGTGTAACTGTGTGTGTGTTTGTGTCAGTGTGAGTGTAACTGTGTGTGTATGTTTGTGTCAGTGTGAGTGTAACTGTGTGTGTGAATGTGTGAGCATGTAAGAGTGTGAGTGTAATGTGTGTGAGTGTAATTGTGTGTTTGTGAGAGTACGCGTGTGTGTGTGTGTTTGTGTCAGTGTGAGTGTAACTGCGTGTGTGTATTTGTGTCAGTGTGAGTGTAACTGTGTGTGTGTATTTGTGTCAGTGTGAGTGTAACTGTGTGTGTGTATTTGTGTCAGTGTGAGTGTAACTGTGTGTGTGTGTATTGATGTCAGTGTGAGTGTAACTGTGTGTGTGTGTATTTGTGTCAGTGTGAGTGTAACTGTGTGTGTGTGTGTGTTGCTACCTGTGCACATAACGCCCTCTGTGTTCACTGAACACAAACCAGTTCCCCAGCCCGGAGAAGCGAGCGTCTGACTCCAGATGCGAGCAGGTTTGGATGGGAGCGCCGGACCCCGCTCAGCCCATGTTGTTTTTGAGCCTGTGTTCCGCAGAGTGAGATCCGCCGAGGCTCGCGGTTAACTCTGTGAGAGAGCCGGGCTGGTGACTCGGGGCCACTTGTAGGTGGGGGCTGTGGACACTCGGGGGAGATGCGGGGTGGGTGCCTGATCTGATCGCCCCGCCCGAGGTATCTGGGGCTCCGGCTCGGCACCTGCGCTGGACCGTCGTAGCCTCGCACACCGGGAGGAGACAGAATGAAAGATTGGATTTTATCAGGGCAACCGCGAAGGGAAGGCGAGGCACCGACACCGGCTCCATCCAGGACACCGAGGGTCCCCTGGATCCCAGCGGGAGGACAGCGCTGGTGGACCGCGATGCTCTGCCCGTGACAACTATCCAGCAGCCGGGCTCAGGGAGCCGCCTGCACACATACCTTCACCCGGGACACGGCAGCTACCAGCATCTCATCCTTACCCGGCTCAAGCGATCCGGCGCCAGCAGCTAACGGGCCATCCACAGACTCAGCTTCAAACTACAGACTGAAAGTTAGACCGAAGACCCACCCTGGGCCGGGGAGCGGGATAGGCGCTGCCCGCCACACACTTTATTGGGGCAGATTTGGGGGAGGGGGTTTATCTGGGCCATGACTGAATTAACCAAGGCCCGCGATTAACAACTGGGACCTTGGGCCGACCAGGACCGAGTTAGGGGGAGGAGAGGTTAGCTGATCCCCCTGGACAGAAGCCAACCCCACTCAATCGGTGCCAACTCAAACCAAGGTGATCCAACCAGTGCCACCCCTACCCGAACTGACCCAACCCAAACTAACCCAACCCAAACTGACCCAACCCAAACTAACCCAAACCCAAACCCAAACTAACCCAACCCAAACTAACCCAAACCAAACTGACCCAACCCAAACTAACCCAAACCCCAACCCAAACTAACCCAAACCAAACTGACCCAACCCAAACTAACCCAAACCCAAACTAACCCAACCCAAACTGACCCAACCCAAACTGACCCAACCCAAACTGACCCAACCCAAACTAACCCAAACCAACCCAACCCAAACTAACCCAAACCAAACTGACCCAACCCAAACTAACCCAAACCCAAACTAACCCAACCCAAACTAACCCAAACCCAAACTAACCCAAACCAAACTGACCCAACCCAAACTGACCCAAACCCAAACTAACCCAAACCCAAACCCAAACTAACCCAACCCAAACTGACCCAACCCAAACTAACCCAAACCCAAACTAACCCAAACCCAAACCCAAACTAACCCAACCCAAACTAACCCAAACCAAACTGACCCAACCCAAACTAACCCAAACCCAAACTAACCCAACCCAAACTAACCCAAACCCAAACTAACCCAACCCAAACTGACCCAACCCAAACTAACCCAAACCAAACTGACCCAACCCAAACTGACCCAAACCCAAACCCAAACTGACCTGACCCAAACCCAAACCTAAACTGACCCAAACCAAACTGACCCAATCCAAACTGACCCAACCCGAACTGACCCTGACCCAAACCAATCCATTCAAACCAAACTAACCTAACCCCAGCTAACCCGGTACAAACCAGGCCGAGTCCGCCCAAGCGCCGGTTGCGCTCCCGGATCCAGCGGATAGTCGGGTCGCGCGGATTGATGATTTGAAGGCGCGTGCCCGTGTGCGGGTGCCGCGCGGCGCGTGCCCGCGGCCGGAGTTGCCGGCGTTTGTTGGTGCGGGCGGGGGGGGGAGAGGCGGGCATGCGGCGGGCTGGAGCCGGGCTCCGGTGGCCATGAAGCGGCAGAACGTGCGGACTCTCTCCCTGATCCTCTGCATGTTCACCTACCTCCTGGTGGGCGCCGCCGTCTTCGACGCGCTCGAGTCCGACTCGGAGACGTCCCGCAAGCGGCTGCTGAACTCCAAGCGCATGGTGCTGAAGAGCAAGTACGGCATGAGCGAGGAGGACTACAAGGAGCTGGAGTGGGTGGTCCTACAGGCTGAGCCGCACCGGGCCGGGCACCAGTGGAAGTTCGCAGGCTCCTTCTACTTCGCCATCACCGTCATCACCACCATAGGTGAGAGAAGGGGCGCGGCTGTTCTGGCAGGACTAGCCGGCCAAGTTCCGGGGCTGGGCTGGGAGAGGGAGAGCTGCAGGACAGAGAAAGTTTGGTGCAAAATAGGACTTAACAAAACTAAAGTCTGGTTGCAGGCTAGTTGCGAAAAATTGCGATGGTCAGCGAGCAATTGTATGACCGCTGTGTGTCTGCCACTCCGGGGATGGGAGAAGGTGAGATAGATAGACCCTGGCGATTCCTGTGTTCAAAATGGCTAAAGGTACAATCCAAGGCAAAAAGGTTCTTTGCACGAACTCTCAAGCGCTTGAGGAACCCATCCCGTGCGGTCCCAGTCTCCCCCAGTAACCCGAAAGTGGCAGTTCTGCACCATCACCACTTCTGGCCACTCGCGAGTCAAAGGATGCTACTGGGAGAAAGCAGAGCCGGCGCTTAAATCACCAACACCAACTCATTCCCCCAGTAATAACAAACTTTTAACAGCAAGGGGCTGGAAATTCAATTCTGACGTTGAGACTCCGTTTTTAAAATATTCTTTTAGTGTTTTGGTCCTCTCGATGACCAGTGATAATGTGATAGGCTTGGAGCTCAGGGAGGGCAAAAACCATACATTAAGGGGCCGACACTCGGTGCTGGGGTAGCACGGAACCGAGAGGCAGATCTTTAAATTCCGTAACTTGCTGCTCAAATATCACATCCCCGTTACTGGAACAAGCATTTAATAATATGTCCTGATCTGTTCAAAACCTCAAATGGTCGTGTAAATCAGCCAGGGTAAGGGAATCAATAGTGCAAATCACAAAGGGAAATAGTGCAAATCGCACCGTAAGATCAGAGTAAATCGCACCGTGAGATCAGAGTAAATCGCACCGTGAGATCAGAGTAAATCGCACCGTGAGATCAGAGTAAATCGCACCGTGAGATCAGAGTAAATCGCACCGTGAGATCAGAGTAAATCGCACCGTGAGATCAGAGTAAATCGCACCGTGAGATCAGAGTAAATCGCACCGTGAGATCAGAGTAAATCGCACCGTGAGATCAGAGTAAATCGCACCGTGAGATCAGAGTAAATCGCACCGTGAGATCAGAGTAAATCGCACCGTGAGATCAGAGTAAATCGCACCGTGAGATCAGAGTAAATCGCACCGTGAGATCAGAGTAAAACGCACCGTGAGATCAGAGTAAACGGCACCGTGAGATCAGAGTAAACGGCACAGTGAGATCAGAGTAAACCGCACCGTGAGATCAGAGTAAACCGCACCGTGAGATCAGAGTAAACCGCACCGTGAGATCAGAGTAAACCGCACCGTGAGATCAGAGTAAACCGCACCGTGAGATCAGAGTAAACCGCACCGTGAGATCAGAGTAAACCGCACCGTGAGATCAGAGTAAACCGCACCGTGAGATCAGAGTAAATCGCACCGTGAGATCAGAGTAAATCGCTCCGTGAGATCAGAGTAAATCGCTCCGTGAGATCAGCGTAAATCGCACCCTGAGATCAGCGTAGATCGTAACGTGAGATCAGATAAATCGCGCAGTGAGATCAGATAAATCGCACCGTGAGATCAGCGTAAATCTCACCATGCAATGAAAGTAAATCGCACCGTGAGATCAGAGTAATTCACACCTTGAGATCAGAGTAAATCACGCTGTGAGATTAGAGTAAATCGCACCGTGAAATTAGATGGAATCGCATCGTGAGATCAGCGTAAATCGCACCGTGAGATCAGAGTAAATCGCACCGAGAGATTATAGCAAATCACACCGAGAGATTAGAGTAAATCACACCGAGAGATTAGAGTAAATCACACCGAGAGATTAGAGTAAATCACACCGAGAGATTAGAGTAAATCACACCGAGAGATTAGAGTAAATCGCACCGAGAGATTAGAGCAAATCGCACCATGAGATGAGAGTAAATCGCACCGTGAGATGAGAGCAAATCGCACCGTGAGATGAGAGTAAATCGCACCGAGAGATTAGAGCAAATCGCACCGTGAGATCAGAGTAAATCGCACCGTGAGATGAGAGCAAATCGCACCGTGAGATGAGAGTAAATCACACCGAGAGATCAGTGTAAATCGCAACAATGAGAGTAAATCGCACCGAGAGATTAGAGCAAATCGCACCGTGAGATGAGAGTAAATCGCACCGTGAGATGAGAGCAAATCGCACCGTGAGATGAGAGTAAATCGCACCGAGAGATTAGAGCAAATCGCACCGTGAGATCAGAGTAAATCGCACCGTGAGATGAGAGCAAATCGCACCGTGAGATCAGAGCAAATCGCACCGTGAGATCAGAGTAAATCGCACCGTGAGATGAGAGTAAATCGCACCGTGAGATCAGAGTAAATCGCACCGTGAGATGAGAGCAAATCGCACCGTGAGATGAGAGTAAATCGCACCGTGAGATGAGAGTAAATCGCACCGTGAGATCAGAGTAAATCGCACCGTGAGATCAGAGTAAATCACACCGTGAGATGAGACAAAATCGCACCCTGAGATGAGAGTAAATCGCACCGTGAGATCAGAGTAAATCGCACCGTGAGATCAGAGTAAATCGCACCGTGAGATCAGAGTAAATCGCAGCTTGAGATTAAAGTAAATCTCACCGTGAGATCAGAGTAAATCGCACCGTGAGATGAGAGTAAATCGCACCGTGAGATCAGAGTAAATTGCACCGTGAGATGAGAGTAAATCGCACCGTGAGATCAGAGTAAATCGCACCGTGAGATGAGAGTAAATCGCACCGTGAGATCAGTGTCAATCGCTCCATGAGATGAGAGTAAATCGCACCGTGAGATGAGAGTAAATCACACCAATGAGAGTAAATCACACCGTCAGATTAAAGTAAATCTCACCGTGAGATCAGCGTAAATCGCAGCTTGAGATCAGAGTAAATCGCTCCGTGAGATCAGAGTAAATCGCTCCGTGAGATCAGAGTAAATCGCACCGTGAGATCAGTGTAACTCGCACCGTGAGATCAGAGTAAATCGCACCGTGAGATCAGAGTAAATCGCACCGTGAGATCAGTGTAAATCGCACCGTGAGATCAGTGTAAATCGCACCGTGAGATCAGCGTAAATCGCAGCTTGAGATCAGAGTAAATCGCTCCGTGAGATCAGTGTAAATCGCAACAATGAGAGTAAATCGCACCGTGAGATCAGAGTAAATCACACCAATGAGAGTAAATCACACCGTCAGATTAAAGTAAATCTCACCGTGAGATCAGAGTAAATCGCTCCGTGAGATCAGAGTAAATCGCTCCATGAGATCAGAGTAAATCGCACCGTGAGATCAGAGTAAATCGCACCGTGAGATCAGCGGAAATCACACCGAGAGATCAGCGTAAATCGCACCAATGAGAGTACATCGCACCGTCAGATTAAAGTAAATCTCACCGTGAGATCAGATTAAATCGCACCAATGAGAGTAAATCACACCGTCAGATTCAAGTAAATCTCACCGTGAGATCAGAGTAAATCGCAGCATGAGATGAGAGTAAATTGCACAGTGAGATGAGAGTAAATCGCACCGTGAGATCAGAGTAAATCGCTCCGTGAGATGAAATTAAATCGCACCGTGAGATGAGAGTAAATCGCACCGTGAGATCAGAGTAAATCGCACCGTGAGATGAGAGTAAATCGCACCGTGAGATGAGAGTAAATCGCACCGTGAGATGAGAGTAAATCGCACCGTGAGATCAGTGTAAATCGCACCGTGAGATGAGAGTAAATCGCACCGTGAGATGAGAGTAAATCGCACCGTGAGATCAGAGTAAATCGCACCGTGAGATGAGAGTAAATTGCACCGTGAGATCAGTGTAAATCGCACCGTGAGATGAGAGTAAATCGCACCGTGAGATCAGAGTAAATCGCACCGTGAGATGAGAGTAAATCGCACCGTGAGATGAGAGTAAATCGCACCGTGAGATGAGAGTAAATCGCACCGTGAGATCAGAGTAAATCGCACCGTGAGATGAGAGTAAATCGCACCGTGAGATGAGAGTAAATCGCACCGTGAGATGAGAGTAAATCGCACCGTGAGATCAGTGAAAATCGCACCGTGAGATCAGAGTAAATCGCACGGTGAGATGAGAGTAAATCGCACCGTGAGATCAGAGTAAATCACAACAATGAGAGTAAATCACACCGTCAGATTAAAGTAAATCGCACCGTGAGATCAGTGTAACTCGCACCGTGAGATCAGAGTAAATCGCACCGTGAGATCAGAATAAATCGCACCGTGAGATCAGCGTAAATCGCACCGTGAGATTAGAGTAAATTGCACCGTGAGATCATAGTAAATCACACCGAGAGATCAGTGTAAATCACACCAATGAGAGTAAATCACACTGTCAGATTAAAGTAAATCTCACCGTGAGATCAGCGTAAATCGCAGCTTGAGATCAGAGTAAATCGCTCCGTGAGATCAGAGTAAATCGCTCCGTGAGATCAGAGTAAATCGCTCCATGAGATGAGAGTAAATTGCACCGTGAGATGAGAGTAAATTGCACCGTGAGATGAGAATAAATCGCACCGTGAGATGAGAGTAAATCGCACCGTGAGATCAGTGTAAATCGCACCGTGAGATCAGAGTAAATCGCACCGTGAGATCAGTGTAACTTGCACCGTGAGATCAGAGTAAATCGCATCGTGAGATCAGTGTAACTTGCACCGTGAGATGAGAGTAAATCGCACCGTGAGATGAGAGTAAATCGCACCGTGAGATCAGTGTAACTTGCACCGTGAGATCAGAGTAAATCGCATCGTGAGATCAGTGTAACTTGCACCGTGAGATGAGAGTAAATCGCACCGTGAGATCAGTGTAACTTGCACCGTGAGATCAGAGTAAATCGCACCGTGAGATCAGTGTAACTCGCACCGTGAGATCAGAGTAAATCGCACCGTGAGATCAGAGTAAATCGCACCGTGAGATCAGTGTAAATCGCACCGTGAGATCAGAGTAAATCGCACCGTGAGATCAGAGTAAATCGCACCGTGAGATCAGAGTAAATCGCACCGTGAGATCAGAGTAAATCGCACCGTGAGATCAGAGTAAATCGCACCGTGAGATCAGTGTAAATCGCACCGTGAGATCAGCGTAAATCGCAGCTTGAGATCAGAGTAAATCACACCGAGAGATCAGTGTAAATCGCAACAATGAGAGTAAATCGCACCGTGAGATCAGAGTAAAGCACACCAATGAGAGTAAATCACACCGTCAGATTAAAGTAAATCTCACCGTGAGATCAGAGTAAATCGCTCCGTGAGATCAGAGTAAATGGCTCCGTGAGATCAGAGTAAATCGCACCGTGAGATCAGTGTAAATCGCACCGTGAGATTAGAGTAAATCGCACCGTGAGATCAGCGTAAATCACACCGAGAGATCAGCGTAAATCGCACCAATGAGAGTAAATCGCACCGTCAGATCAAAGTAAATCTCACCGAGAGATCAGCGTAAATCGCACCAATGAGAGTAAATCGCACCGTCAGATTAAAGTAAATCACACCGTGAGATCAGATTAAATCGCACCAATGAGAGTAAATCACACCGTCAGATTCAAGTAAATCTCACCGTGAGATCAGAGTAAATCGCACCAATGAGAGTAAATCACACCGTCAGATTCAAGTAAATCTCACCGTGAGATCAGAGTAAATCGCACCATGAGATGAGAGTAAATTGCACAGTGAGATGAAATTAAATCGCACCGTGAGATCAGAGTAAATCGCACCGTGAGATGAGATTAAATCGCACCGTGAGATGAGAGCAAATCGCACCGTGAGATCAGAGTAAATCGCACCGTGAGATGAGATTAAATCGCACCGTGAGATGAGAGCAAATCGCACCGTGAGATGAGAGTAAATCGCACCGTGAGATGAGAGTAAATCGCACCGTGAGATCAGAGTAAATCGCACCGTGAGATCAGAGTAAATCGCACCGTGAGATCAGAGTAAATCGCACCGTGAGATCAGAGTAAATCGCACCGTGAGATCAGAGTAAATCGCACCGTGAGATTAGAGTAAATCGCACCGTGAGATTAGAGTAAATCGCACCGTGAGATTAGAGTAAATCGCTCCGTGAGATCAGAGTAAATCGCACCGTGAGATTAGAGTAAATCGCACCGTGAGATCAGAGTAAATCGCACCGTGAGATCAGAGTAAAGCGCACCGTGAGATCAGAGTAAAGCGCACCGTGAGATCAGAGTTAATCGCACCGTGAGATCAGAGTAGATCGCACCGTGAGATTAGAGTAAATCGCACCGTGAGATTAGAGTAAATCGCTCCGTGAGATCAGAGGAAATCGCACCGTGAGATCAGAGTAAATCGCACCGTGAGATCAGAGTAAATCGCACCGTGAGATCAGAGTAAATCGCACCGTGAGATCAGAGTAAATCGCACCGTGAGATCAGAGTAAATCGCACCGTGAGATTAGAGTAAATCGCACCGTGAGATTAGAGTAAATCGCTCCGTGAGATCAGAGTAAATCGCACCGTGAGATTAGAGTAAATCGCACCGTGAGATCAGAGTAAATCGCACCGTGAGATCAGAGTAAAGCGCACCGTGAGATCAGAGTAAAGCGCACCGTGAGATCAGAGTTAATCGCACCGTGAGATCAGAGTAGATCGCACCGTGAGATTAGAGTAAATCGCACCGTGAGATTAGAGTAAATCGCTCCGTGAGATCAGAGGAAATCGCACCGTGAGATGAGAGTAAATCGCACCGTGAGATCAGAGTAAATCGCACCGTGAGATGAGAGTCAATCACAACAATGAGAGTAAATCACACCGTCAGATTAAAGTAAATCGCACCGTGAGATCAGTGTAACTCGCACCGTGAGATCAGAGTAAATCGCACCGTGAGATCAGAATAAATCGCACCGTGAGATCAGCGTAAATCGCACCGTGAGATCAGAGTAAATCGCACCATGAGATCATAGTAAATCACACCGAGAGATCAGTGTAAATCGCAACAATGAGAGTAAATCGCACCGTGAGATCAGAGTAAATCACACCAATGAGAGTAAATCACACCGTCAGATTAAAGTAAATCTCACCGTGAGATCAGCGTAAATCGCAGCTTGAGATCAGAGTAAATCGCTCCGGGAGATCAGAGTAAATCGCTCCGTGAGATCAGAGTAAATCGCTCCATGAGATGAGAGTAAATTGCACCGTGAGATGAGAGTAAATTGCACCGTGAGATGAGAGTAAATTGCACCGTGAGATGAGAGTAAATTGCACCGTGAGATGAGAGTAAATTGCACCGTGAGATGAGAGTAAATTGCACCGTGAGATGAGAATAAATCGCACCGTGAGATCAGTGTAAATCGCACCATGAGATCAGAGTAAATCGCACCGTGAGATCAGTGTAACTTGCACCGTGAGATCAGAGTAAATCGCACCGTGAGATCAGTGTAACTTGCACCGTGAGATCAGAGTAAATCGCATCGTGAGATCAGTGTAACTTGCACCGTGAGATGAGAGTAAATCGCACCGTGAGATGAGAGTAAATCGCACCGTGAGATGAGAGTAAATCGCACCGTGAGATCAGTGTAACTCGCACCGTGAGATCAGAGGAAATCGCACCGTGAGATCAGAGTAAATCGCACCGTGAGATCAGTGTAAATCGCACCGTGAGATCAGTGTAAATCGCACCGTGAGATCAGAGTAAATCGCAGCTTGAGATCAGAGAAAATCACACCGAGAGATCAGTGTAAATCACAACAATGAGAGTAAATCGCACCGTGAGATCAGAGTAAATCACACCAATGAGAGTAAATCACACCGTGAGATCAGTGTAACTTGCACTGTGAGATCAGAGTAAATCGCATCGTGAGATCAGTGTAACTTGCACCGTGAGATGAGAGTAAATCGCACCGTGAGATGAGTAAATCGCACCGTGAGATCAGTGTAACTCGCACCGTGAGATCAGAGTAAATCGCACCGTGAGATCAGAGTAAATCGCACCGTGAGATCAGAGTAAATCGCACCGTGAGATCAGAGTAAATCGCACCGTGAGATCAGAGTAAATCGCACCGTGAGATCAGAGTAAATCGCACCGTGAGATCAGAGTAAATCGCACCGTGAGATCAGAGTAAATCGCACCGTGAGATCAGAGTAAATCGCACCGTGAGATCAGAGTAAATCGCACCGTGAGATCAGTGTAAATCGCACCGTGAGATCAGCGTAAATCGCAGCTTGAGATCAGAGTAAATCACACCGAGAGATCAGTGTAAATCGCAACAATGAGAGTAAATCGCACCGTGAGATCAGAGTAAATCACACCAATGAGAGTAAATCACACCGTCAGATTAAAGTAAATCTCACCGTGAGATCAGAGTAAATCGCTCCGTGAGATCAGAGTAAATGGCTCCGTGAGATAAGAGTAAATCGCACCGTGAGATCAGTGTAAATCGCACCGTGAGATTAGAGTAAATCGCACCGTGAGATCAGCGTAAATCACACCGAGAGATCAGCGTAAATCGCACCAATGAGAGTAAATCGCACCGTCAGATCAAAGTAAATCTCACCGAGAGATCAGCGTAAATCGCACCAATGAGAGTAAATCGCACCGTCAGATTAAAGTAAATCACACCGTGAGATCAGATTAAATCGCACCAATGAGAGTAAATCACACCGTCAGATTCAAGTAAATCTCACCGTGAGATCAGAGTAAATCGCACCAATGAGAGTAAATCACACCGTCAGATTCAAGTAAATCTCACCGTGAGATCAGAGTAAATCGCACCATGAGATGAGAGTAAATTGCACAGTGAGATGAAATTAAATCGCACCGTGAGATCAGAGTAAATCGCACCGTGAGATGAGATTAAATCGCACCGTGAGATGAGAGCAAATCGCACCGTGAGATCAGAGTAAATCGCACCGTGAGATGAGATTAAATCGCACCGTGAGATGAGAGCAAATCGCACCGTGAGATGAGAGTAAATCGCACCGTGAGATGAGAGTAAATCGCACCGTGAGATGAGAATAAATCGCACCGTGAGATGAGAATAAATCGCACCGTGAGATCAGAGTAAATCGCACTGTGAGATCAGAGTAAATCGCACCGTGAGATCAGAGTAAATCGCACCGTGAGATCAGAGTAAATCGCACCGTGAGATCAGAGTAAATCGCACCGTGAGATCAGAGTAAATCGCACCGTGAGATCAGAGTAAATCGCACCGTGAGATGAGATTAAATCGCACCGTGAGATGAGAGCAAATCGCACCGTGAGATGAGAGCAAATCGCACCGTGAGATCAGAGTAAATCGCACCGTGAGATCAGAGTAAATCGCACCGTGAGATGAGAGTAAATCGCACCGTGAGATCAGAGTAAATCGCACCGTGAGATCAGGGTAAATCGCACCGTGAGATCAGAGTAAATCGCACCGTGAGATCAGAGTAAATCGCACCGTGAGATCAGAGTAAATCGCACCGTGAGATCTGAGTAAATCGCACCGTGAGATTAGAGTAAATCACACCGTGAGATCAGAGTAAATCGCACTGTGAGATCAGAGTAAATCGCACCGTGAGATCAGAGTAAAGCGCACCGTGAGATCAGAGTAAATCGCACCGTGAGATCAGAGTAAATCGCACCGTGAGATTAGAGTAAATCGCACCGTGAGATTAGAGTAAATCGCTCCGTGAGATCAGAGGAAATCGCACCGTGAGATGAGAGTAAATCGCACCGTGAGATCAGAGTAAATCGCACCGTGAGATGAGAGTAAATCACAACAATGAGAGTAAATCACACCGTCAGATTAAAGTAAATCGCACCGTGAGATCAGAGTAAATCGCACCGTGAGATTAGAGTAAATCGCACCGTGAGATTAGAGTAAATCGCACCGTGAGATTAGAGTAAATCGCACCGTGAGATTAGAGTAAATCGCTCCGTGAGATCAGAGTAAATCGCACCGTGAGATTAGAGTAAATCGCACCGTGAGATCAGAGTAAATCGCACCGTGAGATCAGAGTAAAGCGCACCGTGAGATCAGAGTAAAGCGCACCGTGAGATCAGAGTTAATCGCACCGTGAGATCAGAGTAGATCGCACCGTGAGATTAGAGTAAATCGCACCGTGAGATTAGAGTAAATCGCTCCGTGAGATCAGAGGAAATCGCACCGTGAGATGAGAGTAAATCGCACCGTGAGATCAGAGTAAATCGCACCGTGAGATGAGAGTCAATCACAACAATGAGAGTAAATCACACCGTCAGATTAAAGTAAATCGCACCGTGAGATCAGTGTAACTCGCACCGTGAGATCAGAGTAAATCGCACCGTGAGATCAGAATAAATCGCACCGTGAGATCAGCGTAAATCGCACCGTGAGATCAGAGTAAATCGCACCATGAGATCATAGTAAATCACACCGAGAGATCAGTGTAAATCGCAACAATGAGAGTAAATCGCACCGTGAGATCAGAGTAAATCACACCAATGAGAGTAAATCACACCGTCAGATTAAAGTAAATCTCACCGTGAGATCAGCGTAAATCGCAGCTTGAGATCAGAGTAAATCGCTCCGGGAGATCAGAGTAAATCGCTCCGTGAGATCAGAGTAAATCGCTCCATGAGATGAGAGTAAATTGCACCGTGAGATGAGAGTAAATTGCACCGTGAGATGAGAGTAAATTGCACCGTGAGATGAGAGTAAATTGCACCGTGAGATGAGAGTAAATTGCACCGTGAGATGAGAGTAAATTGCACCGTGAGATGAGAATAAATCGCACCGTGAGATCAGTGTAAATCGCACCGTGAGATCAGAGTAAATCGCACCGTGAGATCAGTGTAACTTGCACCTTGAGATCAGAGTAAATCGCACCGTGAGATCAGTGTAACTTGCACCGTGAGATGAGAGTAAATCGCACCGTGAGATGAGAGTAAATCGCACCGTGAGATGAGAGTAAATCGCACCGTGAGATCAGTGTAACTCGCACCGTGAGATCAGAGGAAATCGCACCGTGAGATCAGAGTAAATCGCACCGTGAGATCAGTGTAAATCGCACCGTGAGATCAGTGTAAATCGCACCGTGAGATCAGAGTAAATCGCAGCTTGAGATCAGAGAAAATCACACCGAGAGATCAGTGTAAATCACAACAATGAGAGTAAATCGCACCGTGAGATCAGTGTAACTTGCACTGTGAGATCAGAGTAAATCGCATCGTGAGATCAGTGTAACTTGCACCGTGAGATCAGAGTAAATCGCACCGTGAGATGAGAGTAAATCGCACCGTGAGATGAGTAAATCGCACCGTGAGATCAGAGTAAATCACACCAATGAGAATAAATCACACCGTGAGATCAGTGTAACTTGCACTGTGAGATCAGAGTAAATCGCATCGTGAGATCAGTGTAACTTGCACCGTGAGATCAGAGTAAATCGCACCGTGAGATGAGAGTAAATCGCACCGTGAGATGAGTAAATCGCACCGTGAGATCAGAGTAAATCGCACCGTGAGATCAGAGTAAATCGCACCGTGAGATCAGAGTAAATCGCACCGTGAGATCAGAGTAAATCGCACCGTGAGATCAGAGTAAATCGCACCGTGAGATCAGAGTAAATCGCACCGTGAGATCAGAGTAAATCGCACCGTGAGATCAGAGTAAATCGCACCGTGAGATCAGTGTAAATCGCACCGTGAGATCAGCGTAAATCGCAGCTTGAGATCAGAGTAAATCACACCGAGAGATCAGTGTAAATCGCAACAATGAGAGTAAATCGCACCGTGAGATCAGAGTAAATCACACCAATGAGAGTAAATCACACCGTCAGATTAAAGTAAATCTCACCGTGAGATCAGAGTAAATCGCTCCGTGAGATCAGAGTAAATGGCTCCGTGAGATAAGAGTAAATCGCACCGTGAGATCAGTGTAAATCGCACCGTGAGATTAGAGTAAATCGCACCGTGAGATCAGCGTAAATCACACCGAGAGATCAGCGTAAATCGCACCAATGAGAGTAAATCGCACCGTCAGATCAAAGTAAATCTCACCGAGAGATCAGCGTAAATCGCACCAATGAGAGTAAATCGCACCGTCAGATTAAAGTAAATCACACCGTGAGATCAGATTAAATCGCACCAATGAGAGTAAATCACACCGTCAGATTCAAGTAAATCTCACCGTGAGATCAGAGTAAATCGCACCAATGAGAGTAAATCACACCGTCAGATTCAAGTAAATCTCACCGTGAGATCAGAGTAAATCGCACCATGAGATGAGAGTAAATTGCACAGTGAGATGAAATTAAATCGCACCGTGAGATCAGAGTAAATCGCACCGTGAGATGAGATTAAATCGCACCGTGAGATGAGAGCAAATCGCACCGTGAGATCAGAGTAAATCGCACCGTGAGATGAGATTAAATCGCACCGTGAGATGAGAGCAAATCGCACCGTGAGATGAGAGTAAATCGCACCGTGAGATCAGAGTAAATCGCACCGTGAGATCAGAGTAAATCGCACCGTGAGATTAGAGTAAATCACACCGTGAGATCAGAGTAAATCGCACTGTGAGATCAGAGTAAATCGCACCGTGAGATCAGAGTAAAGCGCACCGTGAGATCAGAGTAAATCGCACCGTGAGATCAGAGTAAATCGCACCGTGAGATTAGAGTAAATCGCACCGTGAGATTAGAGTAAATCGCTCCGTGAGATCAGAGGAAATCGCACCGTGAGATGAGAGTAAATCGCACCGTGAGATCAGAGTAAATCGCACCGTGAGATGAGAGTAAATCACAACAATGAGAGTAAATCACACCGTCAGATTAAAGTAAATCGCACCGTGAGATCAGTGTAAATCGCAGCTTGAGATCATAGTAAATCACACCGAGAGATCAGTGTAAATCGCAACAATGAGAGTAAATCGCACCGTGAGATCAGAGTAAATCACACCAATGAGAGTAAATCACACCGTCAGATTAAAGTAAATCTCACCGTGAGATCAGCGTAAATCGCAGCTTGAGATCAGAGTAAATCGCTCCGGGAGATCAGAGTAAATCGCTCCGTGAGATCAGAGTAAATCGCTCAAATGAGATGAGAGTAAATTGCACCGTGAGGTGAGAGTAAATCGCACCGTGAGATGAGAGTAAATCGCACCGTGAGATGAGAATAAATCGCACCGTGAGATCAGAGTAAATCGCACCGTGAGATCAGTGTAACTTGCACCATGAGATCAGAGTAAATCGCATCGTGAGATCAGTGTAACTTGCACCGTGAGATGAGAGTAAATCGCAGCGTGAGATGAGAGTAAATCGCACCGTGAGATGAGAGTAAATCGCACCGTGAGATCAGTGTAACTTGCACCGTGAGATCAGAGTAAATCGCATCGTGAGATCAGTGTAACTTGCACCGTGAGATGAGAGTAAATCGCACCGTGAGATGAGAGTAAATCGCACCGTGAGATGAGAGTAAATCGCACCGTGAGATGAGAGTAAATCGCATCGTGAGATCAGTGTAACTTGCACCGTGAGATGAGAGTAAATCGCACCGTGAGATGAGAGTAAATCGCACCGTGAGATCAGTGTAAATCGCATCGTGAGATGAGAGTAAATCGCAGCTTGAGATCAGAGAAAATCACACCGAGAGATCAGTGTAAATCGCACCGTGAGATCAGTGTAAATCGCACCGTGAGATCAGAGTAAATCGCACCGTGAGATCAGTGTAAATCGCACCGTGAGATCAGTGTAAATCGCACCGTGAGATCAGAGTAAATCGCAGCTTGAGATCAGAGAAAATCACACCGAGAGATCAGTGTAAATCACAACAATGAGAGTAAATCGCACCGTGAGATCAGAGTAAATCACACCAATGAGAGTAAATCACACCATCAGATTAAAGTAAATCTCACCGTGAGATCAGAGTAAATCGCTCCGTGAGATCAGAGTAAATCGCTCCGTGAGATCAGTGTAAATCGCACCGTGAGATCAGTGTAAATCGCACCGTGAGATCAGCGTAAATCACACCGAGAGATCAGCGTAAATCGCACCAATGAGAGTAAATCGCACCGTCAGATTAAAGTAAATCTCACCGAGAGATCAGCGTAAATCGCACCAATGAGAGTAAATCGCACCGTCAGATTAAATTAAATCACACCGTGAGATCAGATTAAATCGCACCAATGAGAGTAAATCACACCGTCAGATTCAAGTAAATCTCACCGTGAGATCAGAGTAAATCGCACCAATGAGAGTAAATCACACCGTCAGATTCAAGTAAATCTCACCGTGAGATCAGAGTAAATCGCACCATGAGATGAGAGTAAATTGCACAGTGAGATGAAATTAAATCGCACCGTGAGATCAGAGTAAATCGCACCGTGAGATGAGATTAAATCGCACCGTGAGATGAGATTAAATCGCACCGTGAGATGAGAGCAAATCGCACCGTGAGATGAGAGCAAATCGCACCGGGAGATGAGAGCAAATCGCACCGTGAGATGAGAGCAAATCGCACCGTGAGATGAGAGCAAATCGCACCGTGAGATCAGAGTAAATCGCACCGTGAGATCAGAGTAAATCGCACCGTGAGATCAGAGTAAATTGCACCGTGAGATTAGAGTAAATCGCACCGTGAGATTAGAGTAAATCACACCGTGAGATCAGAGTAAATCGCTCCGTGAGATCAGAGTAAATCGCACCGTGAGATCAGAGTAAATCGCACCGTGAGAGCAGAGTAAATCGCACCGTGAGATCAGAGTAAATCGCACCGTGAGATCAGAGTAAAGCGCACCGTGAGATCAGAGTAAAGCGCACCGTGAGATCAGAGTAAATCGCACCGTGAGATTAGAGTAAATCGCACCGTGAGATTAGAGTAAATCGCTCCGTGAGATCAGAGGAAATTGCACCGTGAGATCAGAGTAAATCGCACCGTGAGATCAGTGTAACTTGCACCGTGAGATCAGAGTAAATCGCATCGTGAGATCAGTGTAACTTGCACCGTGAGATCAGAGTAAATCGCAGCTTGAGATCAGAGTAAATCGCACCGTGAGATCAGTGTAAATCGCACCGTGAGATCAGTGTAAATCGCACCGTGAGATCAGAGTAAATCGCAGCTTGAGATCAGAGAAAATCACACCGAGAGATCAGTGTAAATCACAACAATGAGAGTAAATCGCACCGTGAGATCAGAGTAAATCACACCAATGAGAATAAATCACACCGTGAGATCAGTGTAACTTGCACTGTGAGATCAGAGTAAATCGCATCGTGAGATCAGTGTAACTTGCACCATGAGATGAGAGTAAATCGCACCGTGAGATGAGAGTAAATCGCACCGTGAGATCAGAGTAAATCGCACCGTGAGATCAGAGTAAATCGCACCGTGAGATCAGAGTAAATCGCACCATGAGATCAGAGTAAATCGCACCGTGAGATCAGAGTAAATCGCACCGTGAGATCAGAGTAAATCGCACCATGAGATCAGAGTAAATCGCACCGTGAGATCAGAGTAAATCGCACCGTGAGATCAGAGTAAATCGCACCGTGAGATCAGAGTAAATCGCACCGTGAGATCAGAGTAAATCGCACCGTGAGATCAGAGTAAATCGCACCGTGAGATCAGAGTAAATCGCACCGTGAGATCAGAGTAAATCGCACCGTGAGATCAGAGTAAATCGCACCGTGAGATCAGAGTAAATCGCACCGTGAGATCAGTGTAAATCGCACCGTGAGATCAGCGTAAATCGCAGCTTGAGATCAGAGTAAATCACACCGAGAGATCAGTGTAAATCGCAACAATGAGAGTAAATCGCACCGTGAGATCAGAGTAAATCACACCAATGAGAGTAAATCACACCGTCAGATTAAAGTAAATCTCACCGTGAGATCAGAGTAAATCGCTCCGTGAGATCAGAGTAAATGGCTCCGTGAGATAAGAGTAAATCGCACCGTGAGATCAGCGTAAATCACACCGAGAGATCAGCGTAAATCGCACCAATGAGAGTAAATCGCACCGTCAGATCAAAGTAAATCTCACCGAGAGATCAGCGTAAATCGCACCAATGAGAGTAAATCGCACCGTCAGATTAAAGTAAATCACACCGTGAGATCAGATTAAATCGCACCA
Source organism: Pristiophorus japonicus (assembly GCF_044704955.1). Classification (NCBI taxonomy): domain Eukaryota; kingdom Metazoa; phylum Chordata; class Chondrichthyes; family Pristiophoridae; genus Pristiophorus; species Pristiophorus japonicus. The sequence continues at coordinate 742,122 of NW_027253019.1, read as the reverse complement.
ATGAGAGTAAATCACACCGTCAGATTCAAGTAAATCTCACCGTGAGATCAGAGTAAATCGCACCAATGAGAGTAAATCACACCGTCAGATTCAAGTAAATCTCACCGTGAGATCAGAGTAAATCGCACCATGAGATGAGAGTAAATTGCACAGTGAGATGAAATTAAATCGCACCGTGAGATCAGAGTAAATCGCACCGTGAGATGAGAGCAAATCGCACCGTGAGATCAGAGTAAATCGCACCGTGAGATGAGATTAAATCGCACCGTGAGATGAGAGCAAATCGCACCGTGAGATGAGAGTAAATCGCACCGTGAGATGAGAGTAAATCGCACCGTGAGATGAGAGTAAATCGCACCGTGAGATGAGAGTAAATCGCACCGTGAGATCAGGGTAAATCGCACCGTGAGATCAGAGTAAATCGCACCGTGAGATCAGAGTAAATCGCACCGTGAGATCAGAGTAAATCGCACCGTGAGATCAGAGTAAATCGCACCGTGAGATTAGAGTAAATCACACCGTGAGATCAGAGTAAATCGCACTGTGAGATCAGAGTAAATCGCACCGTGAGATCAGAGTAAAGCGCACCGTGAGATCAGAGTAAAGCGCACCGTGAGATCAGAGTAAATCGCACCGTGAGATCAGAGTAAATCGCACCGTGAGATTAGAGTAAATCGCACCGTGAGATTAGAGTAAATCGCTCCGTGAGATCAGAGGAAATCGCACCGTGAGATGAGAGTAAATCGCACCGTGAGATCAGAGTAAATCGCACCGTGAGATCAGAGTAAATCACACCAATGAGAGTAAATCACACCGTCAGATTAAAGTAAATCTCACCGTGAGATCAGCGTAAATCGCAGCTTGAGATCAGAGTAAATCGCTCCGGGAGATCAGAGTAAATCGCTCCGTGAGATCAGAGTAAATCGCTCAAATGAGATGAGAGTAAATTGCACCGTGAGGTGAGAGTAAATTGCACCGTGAGATGAGAGTAAATCGCACCGTGAGATGAGAATAAATCGCACCGTGAGATCAGAGTAAATCGCACCGTGAGATCAGTGTAAATCGCACCATGAGATCAGAGTAAATCGCACCGTGAGATCAGTGTAACTTGCACCATGAGATCAGAGTAAATCGCATCGTGAGATCAGTGTAACTTGCACCGTGAGATGAGAGTAAATCGCAGCGTGAGATGAGAGTAAATCGCACCGTGAGATCAGTGTAACTTGCACCGTGAGATCAGAGTAAATCGCATCGTGAGATCAGTGTAACTTGCACCGTGAGATGAGAGTAAATCGCACCGTGAGATGAGAGTAAATCGCACCGTGAGATGAGAGTAAATCGCACCGTGAGATCAGTGTAAATCGCACCGTGAGATCAGAGTAAATCGCACCGTGAGATGAGAGTAAATCGCACCGTGAGATCAGTGTAAATCGCACCGTGAGATCAGTGTAAATCACACCGTGAGATCAGATTAAATCGCACCAATGAGAGTAAATCACACCGTCAGATTCAAGTAAATCGCACCGTGAGATCAGTGTAAATCGCACCGTGAGATCAGAGTAAATCGCACCGTGAGATCAGTGTAAATCGCACCGTGAGATCAGTGTAAATCGCACCGTGAGATCAGAGTAAATCGCAGCTTGAGATCAGAGAAAATCACACCGAGAGATCAGTGTAAATCACAACAATGAGAGTAAATCGCACCGTGAGATCAGAGTAAATCACACCAATGAGAGTAAATCACACCATCAGATTAAAGTAAATCTCACCGTGAGATCAGAGTAAATCGCTCCGTGAGATCAGAGTAAATCGCTCCGTGAGATCAGTGTAAATCGCACCGTGAGATCAGTGTAAATCGCACCGTGAGATCAGCGTAAATCTCACCGAGAGATCAGCGTAAATCGCACCAATGAGAGTAAATCGCACCGTCAGATTAAATTAAATCACACCGTGAGATCAGATTAAATCGCACCAATGAGAGTAAATCACACCGTCAGATTCAAGTAAATCTCACCGTGAGATCAGAGTAAATCGCACCAATGAGAGTAAATCACACCGTCAGATTCAAGTAAATCTCACCGTGAGATCAGAGTAAATCGCACCATGAGATGAGAGTAAATTGCACAGTGAGATGAAATTAAATCGCACCGTGAGATCAGAGTAAATCGCACCGTGAGATGAGATTAAATCGCACCGTGAGATGAGATTAAATCGCACCGTGAGATGAGAGCAAATCGCACCGTGAGATGAGAGCAAATCGCACCGGGAGATGAGAGCAAATCGCACCGTGAGATGAGAGCAAATCGCACCGTGAGATGAGAGCAAATCGCACCGTGAGATCAGAGTAAATCGCACCGTGAGATCAGAGTAAATCGCACCGTGAGATCAGAGTAAATTGCACCGTGAGATTAGAGTAAATCGCACCGTGAGATTAGAGTAAATCACACCGTGAGATTAGAGTAAATCGCTCCGTGAGATCAGAGTAAATCGCACCGTGAGATCAGAGTAAATCGCACCGTGAGAGCAGAGTAAATCGCACCGTGAGATCAGAGTAAATCGCACCGTGAGATCAGAGTAAAGCGCACCGTGAGATCAGAGTAAAGCGCACCGTGAGATCAGAGTAAATCGCACCGTGAGATTAGAGTAAATCGCACCGTGAGATTAGAGTAAATCGCTCCGTGAGATCAGAGGAAATTGCACCGTGAGATCAGAGTAAATCGCACCGTGAGATCAGAGTAAATCGCACCGTGAGATCAGAGTAAATCGCACCGTGAGATCAGAGTAAATCGCACCGTGAGATCAGAGTAAATCGCACCGTGAGATCAGAGTAAATCGCACCGTGAGATCAGAGCAAACCGCACCGTGAGATCAGAGTAAATCGCACCGTGAGATCAGTGTAACTTGCACCGTGAGATTAGAGTAAATCGCACCGTGAGATCAGAGTAAAGCGCACCGTGAGATCAGAGTAAATCGCATCGTGAGATCAGTGTAACATGCACCGTGAGATTAGAGTAAATCACACCGTGAGATCAGAGTAAAGCGCACCGTGAGATCAGAGTAAATCGCATCGTGAGATCAGTGTAACATGCACCGTGAGATTAGAGTAAATCACACCGTGAGATGAGAGTAAATCGCACCGTGAGATGAGAGTAAATCGCACCGTGAGATGAGAGTAAATCGCACCGTGAGATCAGAGTAAATCGCACCGTGAGATCAGAGTAAATCGCACCGTGAGATCAGAGTAAATCACACCAATGAGAGTAAATCACACCGTCAGATTAAAGTAATTCTCACCGTGAGATCAGCGTAAATCGCAGCTTGAGATCAGAGTAAATCGCTCCGTGAGATCAGAGTAAATCGCTCCGTGAGATCAGAGTAAATCGCTCCATGAGATGAGAGTAAATTGCACCGTGAGATGAGAGTAAATTGCACCGTGAGATGAGAGTAAATTGCACCGTGAGATGAGAATAAATCGCACCGTGAGATGAGAATAAATCGCACCGTGAGATGAGAATAAATCGCACCGTGAGATGAGAGTAAATCGCACCGTGAGATCAGAGTAAATCTCTCCATGAGATCAGTGTCAATCGCACCGTGAGATCAGAGTAAATCGCATCGTGAGATCAGTGTAACTTGCACCGTGAGATGAGAGTAAATCGCACCGTGAGATTAGAGTAAATCGCACCGTGAGATCAGTGTGACTCGCACCGTGAGATCAGAGTAAATCGCACCGTGAGATCAGAGTAAATCGCACCGTGAGATCAGAGTAAATCGCACCGTGAGATCAGAGTAAATCGCACCGTGAGATCAGAGTAAATCGCACCGTGAGATCAGAGTAAATCGCACCGTGAGATCAGAGTAAATCGCACCGTGAGATCAGAGTAAATCGCACGGTGAGATCAGTGTAAATCGCACGGTGAGATCAGTGTAAATTGCACCGTGAGATCAGCGTAAATCGCAGCTTGAGATCAGAGTAAATCACACTGAGTGATCAGTGTAAATCGCAACAATGAGAGTAAATCGCACCGTGAGATCAGAGTAAATCACACCAATGAGAGTAAATCACACCGTCAGATTAAAGTAAATCTCACCGTGAGATCAGCGTAAATCGCAGCTTGAGATCAGAGTAAATCGCTCCGTGAGATCAGAGTAAATCGCTCCGTGAGATCAGAGTAAATCGCTCCATGAGATCAGAGTAAATCGCACCGTGAGATTAGAGTAAATCGCACCGTGAGATCAGCGTAAATCACACCGAGAAATCAGCGTAAATAGCACCAATGAGAGTAAATCGCACCGTCAGATTAAAGTAAATCTCACCGTGATCTCAGATTAAATCGCACCAATGAGAGTAAATCGCACCGTCAGATTCAAGTAAATCTCACCGTGAGATCAGAGTAAATCATCGCATGAGATGAGAGTAAATCGCACCGTGAGATGAAATTAAATCGCACCGTGAGATGAGAGTAAATCGCACCGTGGGATGAGAGTAAATCGCACCGTGAGATGAGAGTAAATCGCACCGTGAGATGAGAGTAAATCACACCGTGAGATGAGAGTAAATCGCACCGTGAGATGAGAGTAAATCGCACCGTGAGATCAGAGTAAATCGCACCGTGCGATGAGAGTAAATCGCATCGTGAGATGAGATTAAATCGCACCGTGAGATGAGAGTAAATCGCACCGTGAGATCAGTGTAAATCGCATCGTGAGATGAGAGTAAATCGCATCGTGAGATGAGATTAAATCGCACCGTGAGATGAGAGTAAATCGCATCGTGAGATGAGATTAAATCGCACCGTGAGATGAGAGTAAATCGCACCGTGCGATGAGAGTAAATCGCATCGTGAGATGAGATTAAATCGCACCGTGAGATGAGAGTAAATCGCACCGTGATATGAGAGTAAATCGCACCGTGAGATGAGAGCAAATCGCACCGTGAGATGAGAGTAAATCGCACCGTGAGATGAGAGTAAATCGCACCGTGAGATGAGAGTAAATCGCACCGTGAGATGAGAGTAAATCGCACCGTGAGATGAGAGTAAATCGCACCGTGAGATGAGAGTAAATAGCACCGTGAGATGAGAGTAAATCGCACCGTGAGATGAGAGCAAATCGCACCGTGAGATCAGAGCAAATCGCACCGTGAGATAAGAGTAAATCGCACCGTGAGATGAGAGCAAATCGCACCGTGAGATGAGAGTAAATCGCACCGTGAGATGAGAGCAAATCGCACCGTGAGATGAGAGCAAATCGCACCGTGAGATGAGAGTAAATCGCACCGTGAGATGAGAGTAAATCGCACCGTGAGATGAGAGTAAATCGCACCGTGAGATGAGAGTAAATCGCACCGTGAGATGAGAGTAAATCGCACCGTGAGATGAGAGTAAATCGCACCGTGAGATGAGAGTAAATCGCACCGTGAGATGAGAGTAAATCGCACCGTGAGATGAGAGTAAATCGCACCGTGAGATGAGAGTAAATCGCACCGTGAGATGAGAGTAAATCGCACCGTGAGATGAGAGTAAATCGCACCGTGAGATGAGAGTAAATCTCACCGTGAGATGAGAGTAAATCTCACCGTGAGATCAGAGTAAATCGCACCGTGAGATCAGAGTAAATCGCACCGTGAGATCAGAGTAAATCGCACCGTGAGATCAGAGTAAATCGCACCGTGAGATCAGAGTAAATCGCACCGTGAGATCAGAGTAAATCGCACCGTGAGATCAGAGTAAATCGCACCGTGAGATCAGAGTAAATCGCACCGTGAGATCTGAGTAAATCACACCAATGAGAGTAAATCACACCGTCAGATTAAAGTAATTCTCACCATGAGATCAGCGTAAATCGCAGCTTGAGATCAGAGTAAATCGCTCCGTGAGATCAGAGTAAATCGCTCCGTGAGATGAGAGTAAATCGCACCGTGAGATGAGAGTAAATTGCACCGTGAGATGAGAGTAAATCGCACCGTGAGATGAGAGTAAATCGCACCGTGAGATGAGAGTAAATCGCACCGTGAGATGAGAGTAAATCACACCGTGCGATCAGTGTAAATCGCACCGTGAGATGAGAGTAAATCGCACCGTGAGATGAGAGTAAATCGCACCGTGAGATGAGAGTAAATCGCACCGTGAGATCAGAGTAAATCACTCCATGAGATCAGTGTCAATCGCACCGTGAGATCAGAGTAAATCGCACCGTGAGATCTGTGTAACTCGCACCGTGAGATTAGAGTAAATCGCACCGTGAGATCAGAGTAAATCGCACCATGAGATGAGAGTAAATTGCACAGTGAGATGAAATTAAATCGCACCGTGAGATCAGAGTAAATCGCACCGTGAGATGAGATTAAATCGCACCGTGAGATGAGATTAAATCGCACCGTGAGATGAGAGCAAATCGCACCGTGAGATGAGAGCAAATCGCACCGTGAGATGAGAGCAAATCGCACCGTGAGATGAGAGCAAATCGCACCGTGAGATGAGAGCAAATCGCACCGTGAGATGAGAGCAAATCGCACCGTGAGATGAGAGCAAATCGCACCGTGAGATGAGAGTAAATCGCACCGTGAGATGAGAGCAAATCGCACCGTGAGATGAGAGTAAATCGCACCGTGAGATGAGAGTAAATCGCACCGTGAGATCAGAGTAAATCGCACCGTGAGATCAGAGTAAATCGCACCGTGAGATCAAAGTAAATTGCACCGTGAGATTAGAGTAAATCGCACCGTGAGATTAGAGTAAATCGCACCGTGAGATTAGAGTAAATCGCTCCGTGAGATCAGAGTAAATCGCACCGTGAGATCAGCGTAAATCGCACCGTGAGATCAGCGTAAATCGCACCGTGAGATCAGCGTAAATCGCACCGTGAGATCAGCGTAAATCGCACCGTGAGATCAGAGGAAATCGCACCGTGAGATCAGAGTAAATCGCACCGTGAGATCAGAGTAAATCGCACCGTGAGATCAGAGTAAATCGCACCGTGAGATCAGAGTAAATCGCACCGTGAGATCAGAGCAAAGCGCACCGTGAGATCAGAGTAAATCGCACCGTGAGATCAGTGTAACTTGCACCGTGAGATGAGAGTAAATCGCACCGTGAGATCAGAGTAAAGCGCACCGTGAGATCAGAGTAAATCGCATCGTGAGATCAGTGTAACATGCACCGTGAGATGAGAGTAAATCGCACCGTGAGATGAGAGTAAATCACACCGTGAGATGAGTGTAAATCGCACCGTGAGATCAGTGTAAATCGCACCGTGAGATCAGCGTAAATCGCACCGTGAGATCAGAGGAAATCGCACCGTGAGATCAGAGTAAATCGCACCGTGAGATCAGAGTAAATCGCACCGTGAGATCAGAGTAAATCGCACCGTGAGATCAGAGTAAATCGCACCGTGAGATCAGAGTAAATCGCACCGTGAGATCAGAGCAAAGCGCACCGTGAGATCAGAGTAAATCGCACCGTGAGATCAGTGTAACTTGCACCGTGAGATGAGAGTAAATCGCACCGTGAGATCAGAGTAAAGCGCACCGTGAGATCAGAGTAAATCGCATCGTGAGATCAGTGTAACATGCACCGTGAGATGAGAGTAAATCGCACCGTGAGATGAGAGTAAATCGCACCGTGAGATGAGAGTAAATCGCACCGTGAGATGAGAGTAAATCGCACCGTGAGATGAGAGTAAATCGCACCGTGAGATGAGAGTAAATCGCACCGTGAGATGAGAGTAAATCGCACCGTGAGATCAGAGTAAATCGCACCGTGAGATCAGAGTAAATCGCACCGTGAGATCAGAGTAAATCGCACCGTGAGATCAGAGTAAATCACACCAATGAGAGTAAATCACACCGTCAGATTAAAGTAATTCTCACCGTGAGATCAGCGTAAATCGCAGCTTGAGATCAGAGTAAATCGCTCCGTGAGATCAGAGTAAATTGCACCGTGAGATGAGAGTAAATTGCACCGTGAGATTAGAGTAAATCGCACCGTGAGATGAGAATAAATCGCACCGTGAGATGAGAATAAATCGCACCGTGAGATGAGAGTAAATCGCACCATGAGATCAGAGTAAATCACTCCGTGAGATCAGTGTCAATCGCACCGTGAGATCAGAGTAAATCGCACCGTGAGATCAGAGTAAATCGCATCGTGAGATCAGTGTAACTTGCACCGTGAGATGAGAGTAAATCGCACCGTGAGATTAGAGTAAATCGCACCGTGAGATCAGTGTAACTCGCACCGTGAGATCAGAGTAAATCGCACCGTGAGATCAGAGTAAATCGCACCTTGAGATCAGAGTAAATCGCACCGTGAGATCAGAGTAAATCGCACCGTGAGATCAGAGTAAATCGCACCGTGAGATCAGAGTAAATCGCACCGTGAGATCAGAGTAAATCGCACCGTGAGATCAGAGTAAATCGCACCGTGAGATCAGAGTAAATCGCACCGTGAGATCAGAGTAAATCGCACGGTGAGATCAGTGTAAATCGCACGGTGAGATCAGTGTAAATTGCACCGTGAGATCAGCGTAAATCGCAGCTTGAGATCAGAGTAAATCACACCGAGTGATCAGTGTAAATCGCAACAATGAGAGTAAATCGCATCGTGAGATCAGAGTAAATCACACCAATGAGAGTAAATCACACCGTCAGATTAAAGTAAATCTCACCGTGAGATCAGCGTAAATCGCAGCTTGAGATCAGAGTAAATCGCACCGTGAGATTAGAGTAAATCGCACCGTGAGATCAGCGTAAATCACACCGAGAGATCAGCGTAAATAGCACCAATGAGAGTAAATCGCACCGTCACATTAAAGTAAATCTCACCGTGATCTCAGATTAAATCGCACCAATGAGAGTAAATCGCACCGTCAGATTCAAGTAAATCTCACCGTGAGATCAGAGTAAATTATCGCATGAGATGAGAGTAAATCGCACCGTGAGATGAAATTAAATCGCACCGTGAGATGAGAGTAAATCGCACCGTGGGATGAGAGTAAATCGCACCGTGAGATGAGAGTAAATCGCACCGTGAGATGAGAGTAAATTGCACCGTGAGATCAGAGTAAATCGCACCGTGAGATGAGAGTAAATCGCATCGTGAGATGAGATTAAATCGCACCGTGAGATGAGAGTAAATCGCACCGTGAGATGAGAGCAAATCGCACCGTGAGATGAGAGTAAATCGCACCGTGAGATGAGAGTAAATCGCACCGTGAGATGAGAGTAAATCGCACCGTGAGATGAGAGTAAATCGCACCGTGAGATGAGAGTAAATCGCACCGTGAGATGAGAGTAAATCGCACCGTGAGATCAGAGTAAATCGCACCGTGAGATCAGAGTAAATCGCTCCATGAGATCAGAGTAAATCGCTCCGTGAGATCAGAGTAAATCGCTCCATGAGATCAGAGTAAATCGCAGCTTGAGATCAGAGTAAATCGCACCGTGAGATCAGCGTAAATCACACCGAGAGATCAGCGTAAATCGCACCAATGAGAGTAAATCGCACCGTCAGATTAAAGTAAATCTCACCGTGATCTCAGATTAAATCGCACCAATGAGAGTAAATCGCACCGTCAGATTCAAGTAAATCACACCGTGAGATCAGATTAAATCGCACCAATGAGAGTAAATCACACCGTCAGATTCAAGTAAATCTCACCGTGAGATCAGAGTAAATCGCACCAATGAGAGTAAATCACACCGTCAGATTCAAGTAAATCTCACCGTGAGATCAGAGTAAATCGCACCATGAGATGAGAGTAAATTGCACAGTGAGATGAAATTAAATCGCACCGTGAGATCAGAGTAAATCGCACCGTGAGATGAGATTAAATCGCACCGTGAGATGAGAGCAAATCGCACCGTGAGATGAGAGCAAATCGCAGCGTGAGATGAGAGCAAATCGCACCGTGAGATGAGAGTAAATCACACCGTGAGATGAGAGTAAATCGCACCGTGAGATCAGAGTAAATCGCACCGTGAGATCAGAGTAAATCGCACCGTGAGATCAGAGTAAATCGCACCGTGAGATCAAAGTAAATTGCACCGTGAGATTAGAGTAAATCGCACCGTGAGATTAGAGTAAATCGCACCGTGAGATTAGAGTAAATCGCTCCGTGAGATCAGAGTAAATCGCACCGTGAGATCAGCGTAAATCGCACCGTGAGATCAGCGTAAATCGCACCGTGAGATCAGCGTAAATCGCACCGTGAGATCAGCGTAAATCGCACCGTGAGATCAGAGGAAATCGCACCGTGAGATCAGAGTAAATCGCACCGTGAGATCAGAGTAAATCGCACCGTGAGATCAGAGTAAATCGCACCGTGAGATCAGAGTAAATCGCACCGTGAGATCAGAGTAAATCGCACCGTGAGATCAGAGCAAAGCGCACCGTGAGATCAGAGTAAATCGCACCGTGAGATCAGTGTAACTTGCACCGTGAGATGAGAGTAAATCGCACCGTGAGATCAGAGTAAAGCGCACCGTGAGATCAGAGTAAATCGCATCGTGAGATCAGTGTAACATGCACCGTGAGATGAGAGTAAATCGCACCGTGAGATGAGAGTAAATCACACCGTGAGATGAGTGTAAATCGCACCGTGAGATCAGTGTAAATCGCACCGTGAGATCAGCGTAAATCGCACCGTGAGATCAGAGGAAATCGCACCGTGAGATCAGAGTAAATCGCACCGTGAGATCAGAGTAAATCGCACCGTGAGATCAGAGTAAATCGCACCGTGAGATCAGAGTAAATCGCACCGTGAGATCAGAGTAAATCGCACCGTGAGATCAGAGCAAAGCGCACCGTGAGATCAGAGTAAATCGCACCGTGAGATCAGTGTAACTTGCACCGTGAGATGAGAGTAAATCGCACCGTGAGATCAGAGTAAAGCGCACCGTGAGATCAGAGTAAATCGCATCGTGAGATCAGTGTAACATGCACCGTGAGATGAGAGTAAATCGCACCGTGAGATGAGAGTAAATCGCACCGTGAGATGAGAGTAAATCGCACCGTGAGATGAGAGTAAATCGCACCGTGAGATGAGAGTAAATCGCACCGTGAGATGAGAGTAAATCGCACCGTGAGATGAGAGTAAATCGCACCGTGAGATCAGAGTAAATCGCACCGTGAGATCAGAGTAAATCGCACCGTGAGATCAGAGTAAATCGCACCGTGAGATCAGAGTAAATCACACCAATGAGAGTAAATCACACCGTCAGATTAAAGTAATTCTCACCGTGAGATCAGCGTAAATCGCAGCTTGAGATCAGAGTAAATCGCTCCGTGAGATCAGAGTAAATTGCACCGTGAGATGAGAGTAAATTGCACCGTGAGATTAGAGTAAATCGCACCGTGAGATGAGAATAAATCGCACCGTGAGATGAGAATAAATCGCACCGTGAGATGAGAGTAAATCGCACCATGAGATCAGAGTAAATCACTCCGTGAGATCAGTGTCAATCGCACCGTGAGATCAGAGTAAATCGCACCGTGAGATCAGAGTAAATCGCATCGTGAGATCAGTGTAACTTGCACCGTGAGATGAGAGTAAATCGCACCGTGAGATTAGAGTAAATCGCACCGTGAGATCAGTGTAACTCGCACCGTGAGATCAGAGTAAATCGCACCGTGAGATCAGAGTAAATCGCACCTTGAGATCAGAGTAAATCGCACCGTGAGATCAGAGTAAATCGCACCGTGAGATCAGAGTAAATCGCACCGTGAGATCAGAGTAAATCGCACCGTGAGATCAGAGTAAATCGCACCGTGAGATCAGAGTAAATCGCACCGTGAGATCAGAGTAAATCGCACCGTGAGATCAGAGTAAATCGCACGGTGAGATCAGTGTAAATCGCACGGTGAGATCAGTGTAAATTGCACCGTGAGATCAGCGTAAATCGCAGCTTGAGATCAGAGTAAATCACACCGAGTGATCAGTGTAAATCGCAACAATGAGAGTAAATCGCATCGTGAGATCAGAGTAAATCACACCAATGAGAGTAAATCACACCGTCAGATTAAAGTAAATCTCACCGTGAGATCAGCGTAAATCGCAGCTTGAGATCAGAGTAAATCGCACCGTGAGATTAGAGTAAATCGCACCGTGAGATCAGCGTAAATCACACCGAGAGATCAGCGTAAATAGCACCAATGAGAGTAAATCGCACCGTCACATTAAAGTAAATCTCACCGTGATCTCAGATTAAATCGCACCAATGAGAGTAAATCGCACCGTCAGATTCAAGTAAATCTCACCGTGAGATCAGAGTAAATTATCGCATGAGATGAGAGTAAATCGCACCGTGAGATGAAATTAAATCGCACCGTGAGATGAGAGTAAATCGCACCGTGGGATGAGAGTAAATCGCACCGTGAGATGAGAGTAAATCGCACCGTGAGATGAGAGTAAATTGCACCGTGAGATCAGAGTAAATCGCACCGTGAGATGAGAGTAAATCGCACCGTGAGATGAGAGTAAATCGCACCGTGAGATCAGAGTAAATCGCACCGTGAGATCAGAGTAAATCGCTCCATGAGATCAGAGTAAATCGCTCCGTGAGATCAGAGTAAATCGCTCCATGAGATCAGAGTAAATCGCAGCTTGAGATCAGAGTAAATCGCACCGTGAGATCAGCGTAAATCACACCGAGAGATCAGCGTAAATCGCACCAATGAGAGTAAATCGCACCGTCAGATTAAAGTAAATCTCACCGTGATCTCAGATTAAATCGCACCAATGAGAGTAAATCGCACCGTCAGATTCAAGTAAATCACACCGTGAGATCAGATTAAATCGCACCAATGAGAGTAAATCACACCGTCAGATTCAAGTAAATCTCACCGTGAGATCAGAGTAAATCGCACCAATGAGAGTAAATCACACCGTCAGATTCAAGTAAATCTCACCGTGAGATCAGAGTAAATCGCACCATGAGATGAGAGTAAATTGCACAGTGAGATGAAATTAAATCGCACCGTGAGATCAGAGTAAATCGCACCGTGAGATGAGATTAAATCGCACCGTGAGATGAGAGCAAATCGCACCGTGAGATGAGAGCAAATCGCAGCGTGAGATGAGAGCAAATCGCACCGTGAGATGAGAGTAAATCACACCGTGAGATGAGAGTAAATCGCACCGTGAGATCAGAGTAAATCGCACCGTGAGATCAGAGTAAATCGCACCGTGAGATCAGAGTAAATCGCACCGTGAGATCAGAGTAAATTGCACCGTGAGATTAGAGTAAATCGCACCGTGAGATTAGAGTAAATCACACCGTGAGATTAGAGTAAATCGCTCCGTGAGATCAGAGTAAATCGCACCGTGAGATCAGCGTAAATCGCACCGTGAGATCAGCGTAAATCGCACCGTCAGATTAAAGTAAATCTCACCGTGATCTCAGATTAAATCGCACCAATGAGAGTAAATCGCACCGTGAGATCAGAGTAAATCACAGCATGAGATGAGAGTAAATCGCACCGTCAGATGAAATTAAATCGCACCGTGAGATGAGAGTAAATCGCACCGTGAGATGAGAGTAAATCGCACCGTGAGATGAGAGTAAATTGCACCGTGAGATCAGAGTAAATCGCACCGTGAGATCAGAGTAAATCGCACCGTGAGATGAGAGTAAATCGCATCGTGAGATGAGATTAAATCGCACCGTGAGATGAGAGTAAATCGCACCGTGAGATGAGAGTAAATCGCACCGTGAGATCAGAGTAAATCGCACCGTGAGATGAGAGTAAATCGCACCGTGAGATGAGAGTAAATCGCACCGTGAGATGAGAGTAAATCGCACCGTGAGATGAGAGCAAATCGCACCGTGAGATGAGAGTAAATCGCACCGTGAGATGAGAGTAAATCGCACCGTGAGATGAGAGTAAATCGCACCGTGAGATCAGAGTAAATCGCACCGTGAGATCAGAGTAAATCGCACCGTGAGATCAGAGTAAATCGCACGGTGAGATCAGTGTAAATCGCACGGTGAGATCAGTGTAAATTGCACCGTGAGATCAGCGTAAATCGCAGCTTGAGATCAGAGTAAATCACACCGAGTGATCAGTGTAAATCGCAACAATGAGAGTAAATCGCATCGTGAGATCAGAGTAAATCACACCAATGAGAGTAAATCACACCGTCAGATTAAAGTAAATCTCACCGTGAGATCAGCGTAAATCGCAGCTTGAGATCAGAGTAAATCGCACCGTGAGATTAGAGTAAATCGCACCGTGAGATCAGCGTAAATCACACCGAGAGATCAGCGTAAATAGCACCAATGAGAGTAAATCGCACCGTCAGATTAAAGTAAATCTCACCGTGATCTCAGATTAAATCGCACCAATGAGAGTAAATCGCACCGTCAGATTCAAGTAAATCTCACCGTGAGATCAGAGTAAATCGCACCGTGAGATCAGAGTAAATTATCGCATGAGATGAGAGTAAATCGCACCGTGAGATGAAATTAAATCGCACCGTGAGATGAGAGTAAATCGCACCGTGGGATGAGAGTAAATCGCAACGTGAGATGAGAGTAAATCGCACCGTGAGATGAGAGTAAATCGCACCGTGAGATCAGAGTAAATTGCACCGTGAGATGAGAGTAAATCGCACCGTGAGATGAGAGTAAATCGCATCGTGAGATGAGAGTAAATTGCACCGTGAGATGAGAGTAAATTGCACCGTGAGATGAGAGTAAATTGCACCGTGAGATGAGAGTAAATCGCACCGTGAGATGAGAGTAAATTGCACCGTGAGATGAGAGTAAATTGCACCGTGAGATGAGAGTAAATCGCACCGTGAGATGAGAGTAAATCGCACCGTGAGATGAGAGTAAATCGCACCGTGAGATGAGAGTAAATCGCACCGTGAGATGAGAGTAAATCGCATCGTGAGATGAGATTAAATCGCACCGTGAGATGAGAGTAAATCGCACCGTGATATGAGAGTAAATCGCACCGTGAGATGAGAGCAAATCGCACCGTGAGATGAGAGTAAATCGCACCGTGAGATGAGAGTAAATCGCACCGTGAGATCAGAGTAAATCGCACCGTGAGATCAGAGTAAATCGCACCGTGAGATCAGAGTAAATCGCACCGTGAGATCAGAGCAAATCGCACCGTGAGATGAGAGCAAATCGCACCGTGAGATCAGAGCAAATCGCACGGTGAGATGAGAGCAAATCGCACCGTGAGATGAGAGTAAATCGCACCGTGAGATGAGAGCAAATCGCACCGTGAGATGAGAGTAAATCGCACCGTGAGATGAGAGTAAATCGCACCGTGAGATGAGAGTAAATCGCACCGTGAGATGAGAGTAAATCGCACCGTGAGATGAGAGTAAATCGCACCGTGAGATCAGAGTAAATCACACCAATGAGAGTAAATCACACCGTCAGATTAAAGTAATTCTCACCATGAGATCAGCGTAAATCGCAGTTTGAGATCAGAGTAAATCGCTCCGTGAGATCAGAGTAAATCGCTCCGTGAGATCAGAGTAAATCGCTCCGTGAGATGAGAGTAAATCGCACCGTGAGATGAGAGTAAATCGCACCGTGAGATGAGAGTAAATCGCACCGTGAGATGAGAATAAATCGCACCGTGAGATGAGAATAAATCGCACCGTGAGATGAGAGTAAATCGCACCGTGAGATCAGAGTAAATCACTCCATGAGATCAGTGTCAATCGCACCGTGAGATCAGAGTAAATCGCATCGTGAGATCAGTGTAACTCGCACCGTGAGATGAGAGTAAATCGCACCGTGAGATCAGATTAAATCGCACCGTGAGATCAGAGTAAATCGCACCGTGAGATCAGAGTAAATCGCACCGTGAGATCAGAGTAAATCGCACCGTGAGATCAGAGTAAATCGCACCGTGAGATCAGAGTAAATCGCACCGTGAGATCAGAGTAAATCGCACCGTGAGATCAGAGTAAATCGCACCGTGAGATCAGAGTAAATCGCACCGTGAGATCAGCGTAAATCGCAGCTTGAGATCAGAGTAAATCACACCGAGAGATCAGTGTAAATCGCAACAATGAGAGTAAATCGCACCGTGAGATCAGAGTAAATCACACCAATGAGAGTAAATCACACCGTCAGATTAAAGTAAATCTCACCGTGAGATCAGCGTAAATCGCAGCTTGAGATCAGAGTAAATCGCTCCGTGAGATCAGAGTAAATCGCTCCGTGAGATCAGAGTAAATCGCTCCATGAGATCAGAGTAAATCGCACTGTGAGATTAGAGTAAATCGCACCGTGAGATCAGCGTAAATCACACCGAGAGATCAGCGTAAATCGCACCAATGAGAGTAAATCGCACCGTCAGATTAAAGTAAATCTCACCGTGATCTCAGATTAAATCGCACCAATGAGAGTAAATCGCACCGTCAGATTCAAGTAAATCTCACCGTGAGATCAGAGTAAATCGCACCAATGAGAGTAAATCACACCGTCAGATTCAAGTAAATCTCACCGTGAGATCAGAGTAAATCGCACCATGAGATGAGAGTAAATTGCACAGTGAGATGAAATTAAATCGCACCGTGAGATCAGAGTAAATCGCACCGTGAGATGAGATTAAATCGCACCGTGAGATGAGAGCAAATCGCACCGTGAGATGAGAGCAAATCGCAGCGTGAGATGAGAGCAAATCGCACCGTGAGATGAGAGTAAATCACACCGTGAGATGAGAGTAAATCACACCGTGAGATGAGAGTAAATCGCACCGTGAGATCAGAGTAAATCGCACCGTGAGATCAGAGTAAATCGCACCGTGAGATCAGAGTAAATAGCACCGTGAGATTAGAGTAAATCGCACCGTGAGATTAGAGTAAATCACACCGTGAGATTAGAGTAAATCGCTCCGTGAGATCAGAGTAAATCGCACCGTGAGATCAGCGTAAATCGCACCGTGAGATCAGAGTAAATCGCACCGTGAGATCAGAGTAAATCGCACCGTGAGATCAGAGTAAATCGCACCGTGAGATCAGAGTAAATCGCACCGTGAGATCAGAGTAAATCGCACCGTGAGATCAGAGTAAAGCGCACCGTGAGATCAGAGTAAATCGCACCGTGAGATCAGAGTAAATCGCACCGTGAGATCAGAGTAAATCGCACCGTGAGATCAGAGTAAATCGCTCCGTGAGATCAGAGGAAATCGCACCGTGAGATCAGAGTAAATCGCACCGTGAGATCAGAGTAAATCGCACCGTGAGATCAGAGTAAATCGCACCGTGAGATCAGAGCAAAGCGCACCGTGAGATCAGAGTAAATCGCACCGTGAGATCAGTGTAACTTGCACCGTGAGATGAGAGTAAATCGCACCGTGAGATCAGAGCAAAGCGCACCGTGAGATCAGAGTAAATCGCATCGTGAGATCAGTGTAACATGCACCGTGAGATTAGAGTAAATCGCACCGTGAGATGAGAGTAAATCGCACCGTGAGATGAGAGTAAATCGCACCGTGAGATGAGAGTAAATCGCACCGTGAGATGAGAGTAAATCGCACCGTGAGATGAGAGTAAATCGCACCGTGAGATGAGAGTAAATCGCACCCTGAGATGAGAGTAAATCGCACCGTGAGATGAGAGTAAATCGCACCGTGAGATGAGAGTAAATCGCACCGTGAGATCAGAGTAAATCACACCAATGAGAGTAAATCACACCGTCAGATTAAAGTAATTCTCACCGTGAGATCAGTGTCAATCGCACCGTGAGATCAGAGTAAATCGCATCGTGAGATCAGTGTAACTTGCACCGTGAGATGAGAGTAAATCGCACCGTGAGATTAGAGTAAATCGCACCGTGAGATCAGTGTAACTCGCACCGTGAGATCAGAGTAAATCGCACCGTGAGATCAGAGTAAATCGCACCATGAGATCAGAGTAAATCGCACCGTGAGATCAGAGTAAATCGCACCGTGAGATCAGAGTAAATCGCACCGTGAGATCAGAGTAAATCGCACCGTGAGATCAGAGTAAATCGTACCGTGAGATCAGAGTAAATCGCACGGTGAGATCAGTGTAAATCGCACGGTGAGATCAGTGTAAATTGCACCGTGAGATCAGCGTAAATCGCAGCTTGAGATCAGAGTAAATCCCACCGAGTGATCAGTGTAAATCGCAACAATGAGAGTAAATCGCACCGTGACATCAGAGTAAATCACACCAATGAGAGTAAATCACACCGTCAGATTAAAGTAAATCTCACCGTGAGATCAGCGTAAATCGCAGCTTGAGATCAGAGTAAATCGCTCCGTGAGATCAGAGTAAATCGCTCCGTGAGATCAGAGTAAATCGCTCCATGAGATCAGAGTAAATCGCACCGTGAGATTAGAGTAAATCGCACCCTGAGATCAGAGTAAATCACACCGTCAGATTCAAGTAAATCTCACCGTGAGATCAGAGTAAATCGCATCGTGAGATCAGTGTAACTTGCACCGTGAGATGAGAGTAAATCGCACCGTGAGATTAGAGTAAATCGCACCGTGAGATCAGTGTAACTCGCACCGTGAGATCAGAGTAAATCGCACCGTGAGATCAGAGTAAATCGCACCGTGAGATCAGAGTAAATCGCACCGTGAGATCAGAGTAAATCGCACCGTGAGATCAGAGTAAATCGCACCGTGAGATCAGAGTAAATCGCACCGTGAGATCAGAGTAAATCGTACCGTGAGATCAGAGTAAATCGCACGGTGAGATCAGTGTAAATCGCACGGTGAGATCAGTGTAAATTGCACCGTGAGATCAGCGTAAATCGCAGCTTGAGATCAGAGTAAATCCCACCGAGTGATCAGTGTAAATCGCAACAATGAGAGTAAATCGCACCGTGACATCAGAGTAAATCACACCAATGAGAGTAAATCACACCGTCAGATTAAAGTAAATCTCACCGTGAGATCAGCGTAAATCGCAGCTTGAGATCAGAGTAAATCGCTCCGTGAGATCAGAGTAAATCGCTCCGTGAGATCAGAGTAAATCGCTCCATGAGATCAGAGTAAATCGCACCGTGAGATTAGAGTAAATCGCACCCTGAGATCAGAGTAAATCACACCGTCAGATTCAAGTAAATCTCACCGTGAGATCAGAGTAAATCGCACCGTGAGATGAGAGTAAATCGCACCGTGAGATGAGAGTAAATCGCACCGTGAGACGAGAGTAAATCGCATCGTGAGATGAGATTAAATCGCACCGTGAGATGAGAGTAAATCGCACCGTGAGATGAGAGTAAATCGCACCGTGAGATGAGAGTAAATCGCACCGTGAGATGAGAGTAAATCGCACCGTGAGATGAGAGTAAATCGCACCGTGAGATCAGAGTAAATCGCACCGTGAGATCAGAGTAAAACGCACCGTGAGATCAGAGTAAATCGCATCGTGAGATCAGTGTAACTTGCCCCGTGAGATGAGAGTAAATCGCAGCTTGAGATTAGAGTAAATCGCACCGTGAGATCAGTGTAACTTGCACCGTGAGATTAGAGTAAATCGCACCGTGAGATCAGAGTAAATCGCTCCGTGAGATCAGAGTAAATCGCTCCATGAGATGAGGCTAAATTGCACCGTGAGATGAGAGTAAATTGCACCGTGAGATGAGAGTAAATCGCACCGTGAGATGAGAATAAATCGCACCGTGAGATCAGAGTAAATCGCACCGTGAGATCAGTGTAAATCGCACCATGAGATCAGAGTAAATCGCACCGTGAGATCAGTGTAACTTCCACCGTGAGATCAGAGTAAATCGCATCGTGAGATCAGTGTAACTTGCACCGTGAGATCAGAGTAAATCGCACCGTGAGATCAGCGTAAATCGCAACTTGAGATCAGAGTAAATCGCACCGAGAGATCAGTGTAAATCGCACCGTGAGATCAGAGTAAATCGCACCGTGAGATCAGAGTAAATCGCACCGTGAGATCAGAGTAAATCGCACCGTGAGATCAGTGTAAATCGCACCGTGAGATCAGAGTAAATCGCACCGTGAGATCAGAGTAAATCGCACCGTGAGATCAGAGTAAATCGCACCGTGAGATCAGAGTAAATCACACCAATGAGAGTAAATCACACCGTCAGATTAAAGTAAATCTCACCGTGAGATCAGTGTAAATCGCTCCGTGAGATCAGAGTAAATCGCTCCGTGAGATCAGAGTAAATCGCACCGTGAGATCAGTGTAAATCGCACCGTGAGATTAGAGTAAATCGCACCGTGAGATCAGCGTAAATCACACCAAGAGATCAGCGTAAATCGGACCAATGAGAGTAAATCGCACCGTCAGATTAAAGTAAATCTCACCGAGAGATCAGCGTAAATCGCACCAATGAGAGTAAATCGCACCGTCAGCTTAAAGTAAATCACACCGTGAGATCAGATTAAATCGCACCAATGAGAGTAAATCACACCGTCAGATTCAAGTAAATCTCACCGTGAGATCAGAGTAAATCACACCATGAGATGAGAGTAAATTGCACAGTGAGATGAAATTAAATCGCACCGTGAGATGAGAGTAAATCGCACCGTGTGATGAGAGTAAATCGCACCGTGAGATCAGAGTAAATCGCACCGTGAGATGAGAGTAAATCGCACCGTGAGATCAGAGTAAATCGCACCGTGAGATCAGAGTAAATCGCACCGTGAGATCAGAGTAAATCGCACCGTGAGATCAGAGTAAATCGCACCGTGAGATCAGAGTAAATCGCACCGTGAGATTAGAGTAAATCACACCGTGAGATTAGAGTGAATCGCTCCGTGAGATCAGAGTAAATCACACCATGAGATGAGAGTAAATTGCACAGTGAGATGAAATTAAATCGCACCGTGAGATGAGAGTAAATCGCACCGTGAGATTAGAGTGAATCGCTCCGTGAGATCAGAGTAAATCACACCATGAGATGAGAGTAAATCGCACCGTGAGATCAGAGTAAATCGTACCGTGAGATCAGAGTAAATCGCACGGTGAGATCAGTGTAAATCGCACGGTGAGATCAGTGTAAATTGCACCGTGAGATCAGCGTAAATCGCAGCTTGAGATCAGAGTAAATCCCACCGAGTGATCAGTGTAAATCGCAACAATGAGAGTAAATCGCACCGTGACATCAGAGTAAATCACACCAATGAGAGTAAATCACACCGTCAGATTAAAGTAAATCTCACCGTGAGATCAGCGTAAATCGCAGCTTGAGATCAGAGTAAATCGCTCCGTGAGATCAGAGTAAATCGCTCCGTGAGATCAGAGTAAATCGCTCCATGAGATCAGAGTAAATCGCACCGTGAGATTAGAGTAAATCGCACCCTGAGATCAGAGTAAATCACACCGTCAGATTCAAGTAAATCTCACCGTGAGATCAGAGTAAATCGCATCGTGAGATCAGTGTAACTTGCACCGTGAGATGAGAGTAAATCGCACCGTGAGATTAGAGTAAATCGCACCGTGAGATCAGTGTAACTCGCACCGTGAGATCAGAGTAAATCGCACCGTGAGATCAGAGTAAATCGCACCGTGAGATCAGAGTAAATCGCACCGTGAGATCAGAGTAAATCGCACCGTGAGATCAGAGTAAATCGCACCGTGAGATCAGAGTAAATCGCACCGTGAGATCAGAGTAAATCGTACCGTGAGATCAGAGTAAATCGCACGGTGAGATCAGTGTAAATCGCACGGTGAGATCAGTGTAAATTGCACCGTGAGATCAGCGTAAATCGCAGCTTGAGATCAGAGTAAATCCCACCGAGTGATCAGTGTAAATCGCAACAATGAGAGTAAATCGCACCGTGACATCAGAGTAAATCACACCAATGAGAGTAAATCACACCGTCAGATTAAAGTAAATCTCACCGTGAGATCAGCGTAAATCGCAGCTTGAGATCAGAGTA
The DNA here is from genome assembly GCF_044704955.1 of Pristiophorus japonicus. Taxonomy (NCBI): domain Eukaryota; kingdom Metazoa; phylum Chordata; class Chondrichthyes; family Pristiophoridae; genus Pristiophorus; species Pristiophorus japonicus. Next base: position 720,256 of record NW_027253019.1, on the reverse strand, counting down.
AATCGCTCCGTGAGATCAGAGTAAATCGCTCCGTGAGATCAGAGTAAATCGCTCCATGAGATCAGAGTAAATCGCACCGTGAGATTAGAGTAAATCGCACCCTGAGATCAGAGTAAATCACACCGTCAGATTCAAGTAAATCTCACCGTGAGATCAGAGTAAATCGCACCGTGAGATGAGAGTAAATCGCACCGTGAGATGAGAGTAAATCGCACCGTGAGACGAGAGTAAATCGCATCGTGAGATGAGATTAAATCGCACCGTGAGATGAGAGTAAATCGCACCGTGAGATGAGAGTAAATCGCACCGTGAGATGAGAGTAAATCGCACCGTGAGATGAGAGTAAATCGCACCGTGAGATGAGAGTAAATCGCACCGTGAGATCAGAGTAAATCGCACCGTGAGATCAGAGTAAAACGCACCGTGAGATCAGAGTAAATCGCATCGTGAGATCAGTGTAACTTGCCCCGTGAGATGAGAGTAAATCGCAGCTTGAGATTAGAGTAAATCGCACCGTGAGATCAGTGTAACTTGCACCGTGAGATTAGAGTAAATCGCACCGTGAGATCAGAGTAAATCGCTCCGTGAGATCAGAGTAAATCGCTCCATGAGATGAGGCTAAATTGCACCGTGAGATGAGAGTAAATTGCACCGTGAGATGAGAGTAAATCGCACCGTGAGATGAGAATAAATCGCACCGTGAGATCAGAGTAAATCGCACCGTGAGATCAGTGTAAATCGCACCATGAGATCAGAGTAAATCGCACCGTGAGATCAGTGTAACTTCCACCGTGAGATCAGAGTAAATCGCATCGTGAGATCAGTGTAACTTGCACCGTGAGATCAGAGTAAATCGCACCGTGAGATCAGCGTAAATCGCAACTTGAGATCAGAGTAAATCGCACCGAGAGATCAGTGTAAATCGCACCGTGAGATCAGAGTAAATCGCACCGTGAGATCAGAGTAAATCGCACCGTGAGATCAGAGTAAATCGCACCGTGAGATCAGTGTAAATCGCACCGTGAGATCAGAGTAAATCGCACCGTGAGATCAGAGTAAATCGCACCGTGAGATCAGAGTAAATCGCACCGTGAGATCAGAGTAAATCACACCAATGAGAGTAAATCACACCGTCAGATTAAAGTAAATCTCACCGTGAGATCAGTGTAAATCGCTCCGTGAGATCAGAGTAAATCGCTCCGTGAGATCAGAGTAAATCGCACCGTGAGATCAGTGTAAATCGCACCGTGAGATTAGAGTAAATCGCACCGTGAGATCAGCGTAAATCACACCAAGAGATCAGCGTAAATCGGACCAATGAGAGTAAATCGCACCGTCAGATTAAAGTAAATCTCACCGAGAGATCAGCGTAAATCGCACCAATGAGAGTAAATCGCACCGTCAGCTTAAAGTAAATCACACCGTGAGATCAGATTAAATCGCACCAATGAGAGTAAATCACACCGTCAGATTCAAGTAAATCTCACCGTGAGATCAGAGTAAATCACACCATGAGATGAGAGTAAATTGCACAGTGAGATGAAATTAAATCGCACCGTGAGATGAGAGTAAATCGCACCGTGTGATGAGAGTAAATCGCACCGTGAGATCAGAGTAAATCGCACCGTGAGATGAGAGTAAATCGCACCGTGAGATCAGAGTAAATCGCACCGTGAGATCAGAGTAAATCGCACCGTGAGATCAGAGTAAATCGCACCGTGAGATCAGAGTAAATCGCACCGTGAGATCAGAGTAAATCGCACCGTGAGATTAGAGTAAATCACACCGTGAGATTAGAGTGAATCGCTCCGTGAGATCAGAGTAAATCACACCATGAGATGAGAGTAAATTGCACAGTGAGATGAAATTAAATCGCACCGTGAGATGAGAGTAAATCGCACCGTGAGATTAGAGTGAATCGCTCCGTGAGATCAGAGTAAATCACACCATGAGATGAGAGTAAATCGCACCGTGAGATCAGAGTAAATCGCACCGTGAGATGAGATTAAATCGCACCGTGAGATGAGAGCAAATCGCACCGTGAGATGAGAGTAAATCGCACCGTGAGATGAGAGCAAATCGCACCGTGAGATGAGAGCAAATCGCACCGTGAGATGAGAGCAAATCGCACCGTGAGATGAGAGTAAATCGCACCGTGAGATCAGAGTAAATGGCACCGTGAGATCAGAGTAAATCGCACCGTGAGATCAGAGTAAATCGCACCGTGAGATCAGAGTAAATCGCACCGTGAGATCAGAGTAAATCGCACCGTGAGATCAGAGTAAATCGCACCGTGAGATTAGAGTAAATCACACCGTGAGATTAGAGTGAATCGCTCCGTGAGATCAGAGTAAATCGCACCGTGAGATCAGAGTAAATCGCACCGTGAGATCAGAGTAAATCGCACCGTGAGATCAGAGTAAATCGCACCGTGAGATCAGAGTAAATCGCACCGTGAGATCAGAGTAAATCGCACCGTGAGATCAGAGTAAAGCGCACCGTGAGATCAGAGTAAATCGCACCGTGAGATGAGAGTAAATCGCACCGTGAGATTAGAGTAAATCGCTCCGTGAGATCAGAGTAAATTGCACCGTGAGATGAGAGTAAATCGCACCGTGAGATGAGAGTAAATCGCACCGTGAGATGAGAATAAATCGCACCGTGAGATGAGAGTAAATCGCACCGTGCGATGAGAGTAAATCGCACCGTGAGATGAGAGTAAATCGCACCGTGAGATGAGAGTAAATCGCACCGTGAGATGAGAATAAATCGCACCGTGAGATGAGAATAAATCGCACCGTGAGATCAGAGTAAATCGCACCGTGAGATCAGTGTAACATGCACCGTGAGATTAGAGTAAATCGCACCGTGAGATCAGAGTAAATCGCACCGTGAGATCAGAGTAAATCGCACCGTGAGATGAGAGTAAATCGCACCGTGAGATGAGAGTAAATCGCACCGTGAGATCAGAGTAAATCGCACCGTGAGATCAGAGTAAATCGCACCGTGAGATCAGAGTAAACCGCACCGTGAGATCAGAGTAAATCACACCAATGAGAGTAAATCACACCGTCAGATTAAAGTAATTCTCACCGTGACATCAGCGTAAATCGCAGCTTGGTATCAGAGTAAATCGCTCCGTGAGATTAGAGTAAATCGCTCCGTGAGATCAGAGTAAATCGCTCCATGAGATGAGAGTAAATCGCACCGTGAGATGAGAGTAAATTGCACCGTGAGATGAGAGTAAATCGCACCGTGAGATGAGAATAAATCGCACCGTGAGATGAGAATAAATCGCACCGTGAGATGAGAGTAAATCGCACCGTGAGATCAGAGTAAATCGCACCGTGAGATCAGAGTAAATCACTCCATGAGATCAGTGTCAATCGCACCGTGAGATCAGAGTAAATCGCATCGTGAGATCAGTGTAACTTGCACCGTGAGATGAGAGTAAATCGCACCGTGAGATTAGAGTAAATCGCACCGTGAGATCAGTGTAACTCGCACCGTGAGATCAGAGTAAATCGCACCGTGAGATCAGAGTAAATCGCACCGTGAGATCAGAGTAAATCGCACCGTGAGATCAGAGTAAATCCCACCGTGAGATCAGAGTAAATCGCACCGTGAGATCAGAGTAAATCGCACCGTGAGATCAGAGTAAATCGCACCGTGAGATCAGAGTAAATCGCACCGTGAGATCAGAGTAAATCGCACCGTGAGATCAGAGTAAATCGCACCGTGAGATCAGAGTAAATCGCACCGTGAGATCAGTGTAAATCGCACGGTGAGATCAGTGTAAATCGCACGGTGAGATCAGTGTAAATCGCACCGTGAGATCAGCGTAAATCGCAGCTTGAGATCAGAGTAAATCACACCGAGAGATCAGTGTAAATCGCAACAATGAGAGTAAATCGCACCGTGAGATCAGAGTAAATCACACCAATGAGAGTAAATCACACCGTCAGATTAAAGTAAATCTCACCGTGAGATCAGCGTAAATCGCAGCTTGAGATCAGCGTAAATCGCAGCTTGAGATCAGAGTAAATCGCTCCGTGAGATCAGAGTAAATCGCACCGTGAGATCAGAGTAAATCGCACCGTGAGATCAGAGTAAATCACAGCATGAGATGAGAGTAAATCGCACCGTGAGATGAAATTAAATCGCACCGTGAGATGAGAGTAAATCGCACCGTGAGATGAGAGTAAATCGCACCGTGAGATGAGAGTAAATCGCACCGTGAGATGAGAGTAAATCGCACCGTGAGATCAGAGTAAATCGCACCGTGAGATGAGAGTAAATCGCACCGTGAGATGAGAGTAAATCGCACCGTGAGATGAGAGTAAATCGCATCGTGAGATGAGATTAAATCGCACCGTGAGATGAGAGTAAATCGCACCGTGAGATGAGAGCAAATCGCACCGTGATATGAGAGTAAATCGCACCGTGAGATGAGAGTAAATCGCACCGTGAGATGAGAGTAAATCGCACCGTGAGATCAGAGTAAATCGCACCGTGAGATCAGAGTAAATCGCACCGTGAGATGAGAGTAAATCGCACCGTGAGATCAGAGCAAATCGCACCGTGAGATGAGAGCAAATCGCACCGTGAGATGAGAGCAAATCGCACCGTGAGATGAGAGCAAATCGCACCGTGAGATGAGAGTAAATCGCACCGTGAGATGAGAGTAAATCGCACCGTGAGATGAGAGTAAATCGCACCGTGAGATGAGAGTAAATCGCACCGTGAGATGAGAGTAAATCGCACCGTGAGATGAGAGTAAATCGCACCGTGAGATGAGAGTAAATCGCACCGTGAGATCAGAGTAAATCGCACCGTGAGATCAGAGTAAATCGCACCGTGAGATGAGAGTAAATCACACCATGAGATGAGAGTAAATTGCACAGTGAGATGAAATTAAATCGCACCGTGAGATGAGAGTAAATCGCACCGTGTGATGAGAGTAAATCGCACCGTGAGATCAGAGTAAATCGCACCGTGAGATGAGATTAAATCGCACCGTGAGATGAGAGCAAATCGCACCGTGAGATGAGAGCAAATCGCACCGTGAGATGAGAGTAAATCGCACCGTGAGATCAGAGTAAATCGCACCGTGAGATCAGAGTAAATCGCACCGTGAGATCAGAGTAAATCGCACCGTGAGATCAGAGTAAATCGCACCGTGAGATCAGAGTAAATCGCACCGTGAGATCAGAGTAAATCGCACCGTGAGATTAGAGTAAATCACACCGTGAGATTAGAGTGAATCGCTCCGTGAGATCAGAGTAAATCACACCATGAGATGAGAGTAAATTGCACAGTGAGATGAAATTAAATCGCACCGTGAGATGAGAGTAAATCGCACCGTGAGATTAGAGTGAATCGCTCCGTGAGATCAGAGTAAATCACACCATGAGATGAGAGTAAATCGCACCGTGAGATCAGAGTAAATCGCACCGTGAGATGAGATTAAATCGCACCGTGAGATGAGAGCAAATCGCACCGTGAGATGAGAGTAAATCGCACCGTGAGATGAGAGCAAATCGCACCGTGAGATGAGAGCAAATCGCACCGTGAGATGAGAGCAAATCGCACCGTGAGATGAGAGTAAATCGCACCGTGAGATCAGAGTAAATGGCACCGTGAGATCAGAGTAAATCGCACCGTGAGATCAGAGTAAATCGCACCGTGAGATCAGAGTAAATCGCACCGTGAGATCAGAGTAAATCGCACCGTGAGATCAGAGTAAATCGCACCGTGAGATTAGAGTAAATCACACCGTGAGATTAGAGTGAATCGCTCCGTGAGATCAGAGTAAATCGCACCGTGAGATCAGAGTAAATCGCACCGTGAGATCAGAGTAAATCGCACCGTGAGATCAGAGTAAATCGCACCGTGAGATCAGAGTAAATCGCACCGTGAGATCAGAGTAAATCGCACCGTGAGATCAGAGTAAAGCGCACCGTGAGATCAGAGTAAATCGCACCGTGAGATGAGAGTAAATCGCACCGTGAGATTAGAGTAAATCGCTCCGTGAGATCAGAGTAAATTGCACCGTGAGATGAGAGTAAATCGCACCGTGAGATGAGAATAAATCGCACCGTGAGATGAGAGTAAATCGCACCGTGCGATGAGAGTAAATCGCACCGTGAGATGAGAGTAAATCGCACCGTGAGATGAGAGTAAATCGCACCGTGAGATGAGAGTAAATCGCACCGTGAGATGAGAATAAATCGCACCGTGAGATGAGAATAAATCGCACCGTGAGATCAGAGTAAATCGCACCGTGAGATCAGTGTAACATGCACCGTGAGATTAGAGTAAATCGCACCGTGAGATCAGAGTAAATCGCACCGTGAGATCAGAGTAAATCGCACCGTGAGATGAGAGTAAATCGCACCGTGAGATGAGAGTAAATCGCACCGTGAGATCAGAGTAAATCGCACCGTGAGATCAGAGTAAATCGCACCGTGAGATCAGAGTAAACCGCACCGTGAGATCAGAGTAAATCACACCAATGAGAGTAAATCACACCGTCAGATTAAAGTAATTCTCACCGTGACATCAGCGTAAATCGCAGCTTGGTATCAGAGTAAATCGCTCCGTGAGATTAGAGTAAATCGCTCCGTGAGATCAGAGTAAATCGCTCCATGAGATGAGAGTAAATCGCACCGTGAGATGAGAGTAAATTGCACCGTGAGATGAGAGTAAATCGCACCATGAGATGAGAATAAATCGCACCGTGAGATGAGAATAAATCGCACCGTGAGATGAGAGTAAATCGCACCGTGAGATCAGAGTAAATCACTCCATGAGATCAGTGTCAATCGCACCGTGAGATCAGAGTAAATCGCATCGTGAGATCAGTGTAACTTGCACCGTGAGATGAGAGTAAATCGCACCGTGAGATTAGAGTAAATCGCACCGTGAGATCAGTGTAACTCGCACCGTGAGATCAGAGTAAATCGCACCGTGAGATCAGAGTAAATCGCACCGTGAGATCAGAGTAAATCGCACCGTGAGATCAGAGTAAATCCCACCGTGAGATCAGAGTAAATCGCACCGTGAGATCAGAGTAAATCGCACCGTGAGATCAGAGTAAATCGCACCGTGAGATCAGAGTAAATCGCACCGTGAGATCAGAGTAAATCGCACCGTGAGATCAGAGTAAATCGCACCGTGAGATCAGAGTAAATCGCACCGTGAGATCAGTGTAAATCGCACGGTGAGATCAGTGTAAATCGCACGGTGAGATCAGTGTAAATCGCACCGTGAGATCAGCGTAAATCGCAGCTTGAGATCAGAGTAAATCACACCGAGAGATCAGTGTAAATCGCAACAATGAGAGTAAATCGCACCGTGAGATCAGAGTAAATCACACCAATGAGAGTAAATCACACCGTCAGATTAAAGTAAATCTCACCGTGAGATCAGCGTAAATCGCAGCTTGAGATCAGCGTAAATCGCAGCTTGAGATCAGAGTAAATCGCTCCGTGAGATCAGAGTAAATCGCACCGTGAGATCAGAGTAAATCGCACCGTGAGATCAGAGTAAATCACAGCATGAGATGAGAGTAAATCGCACCGTGAGATGAAATTAAATCGCACCGTGAGATGAGAGTAAATCGCACCGTGAGATGAGAGTAAATCGCACCGTGAGATGAGAGTAAATCGCACCGTGAGATGAGAGTAAATCGCACCGTGAGATCAGAGTAAATCGCACCGTGAGATGAGAGTAAATCGCACCGTGAGATGAGAGTAAATCGCACCGTGAGATGAGAGTAAATCGCATCGTGAGATGAGATTAAATCGCACCGTGAGATGAGAGTAAATCGCACCGTGAGATGAGAGCAAATCGCACCGTGAGATGAGAGTAAATCGCACCGTGAGATGAGAGTAAATCGCACCGTGAGATGAGAGTAAATCGCACCGTGAGATCAGAGTAAATCGCACCGTGAGATCAGAGTAAATCGCACCGTGAGATGAGAGTAAATCGCACCGTGAGATGAGAGTAAATCGCACCGTGAGATGAGAGTAAATCGCACCGTGAGATCAGAGTAAATCGCACCGTGAGATCAGAGTAAATCGCACCGTGAGATGAGAGCAAATCGCACCGTGAGATGAGAGCAAATCGCACCGTGAGATGAGAGCAAATCGCACCGTGAGATGAGAGTAAATCGCACCGTGAGATGAGAGTAAATCGCACCGTGAGATGAGAGTAAATCGCACCGTGAGATGAGAGTAAATCGCACCGTGAGATCAGAGCAAATCGCATCGTGAGATCAGTTTAAATCGCAAAAATGTGAGTAAATCGCACCGTGAGATCAGAGTAAATCACACCAATGAGAGTAAATCACACCGTCAGATTAAAGTAAATCTCACCGTGAGATCAGCGTAAATCGCACCAATGAGAGTAAATCACACAGTCAGATTAAAGTAAATCTCACCGTGAGATCAGAGTAAATCACACCAATGAGAGTAAATCACACCGTCAGATTCAAGTAAATCTCACCGTGAGATCAGAGTAAATCGCACCATGAGATGAGAGTAAATTGCACAGTGAGATGAAATTAAATCGCACCGTGAGATCAGAGTAAATCGCACCGTGAGATCAGTGTAACATGCACCGTGAGATTAGAGTAAATCGCACCGTGAGATGAGAGTAAATCGCACCGTGAGATGAGAGTAAATCGCACCGTGAGATGAGAGTAAATCGCACCGTGAGATGAGAGTAAATCGCACCGTGAGATGAGAGTAAATCGCACCGTGAGATGAGAGTAAATCGCACCGTGAGATCAGAGTAAATCGCACCGTGAGATCAGAGTAAATCGCACCGTGAGATCAGAGTAAATCACACCAATGAGAGTAAATCACACCGTCAGATTAAAGTAATTCTCACCGTGACATCAGCGTAAATCGCAGCTTGGTATCAGAGTAAATCGCTCCGTGAGATCAGAGTAAATCGCTCCGTGAGATCAGAGTAAATCGCTCCATGAGATGAGAGTAAATCGCACCGTGAGATGAGAGTAAATTGCACCGTGAGATGAGAGTAAATTGCACCGTGAGATGAGAGTAAATCGCACCGTGAGATGAGAATAAATCGCACCGTGAGATGAGAATAAATCGCACCGTGAGATGAGAGTAAATCGCACCGTGAGATGAGAGTAAATCGCATCGTGAGATCAGTGTAACTTGCACCGTGAGATGAGAGTAAATCGCACCGTGAGATTAGAGTAAATCGCACCGTGAGATCAGAGTAAATGGCACCGTGAGATCAGAGTAAATCGCACCGTGAGATCAGAGTAAATCGCACCGTGAGATCAGAGTAAATCGCACCGTGAGATCAGAGTAAATCGCACCGTGAGATCAGAGTAAATCGCACCGTGAGATCAGAGTAAATCGCACCGTGAGATTAGAGTAAATCACACCGTGAGATTAGAGTGAATCGCTCCGTGAGATCAGAGTGAATCGCTCCGTGAGATCAGAGTAAATCGCACCGTGAGATCAGAGTAAATCGCACCGTGAGATCAGAGTAAATCGCACCGTGAGATCAGAGTAAATTGCACCGTGAGATCAGAGTAAATCGCACCGTGAGATCAGAGTAAAGCGCACCGTGAGATCAGAGTAAATCGCACCGTGAGATTAGAGTAAATCGCACCGTGAGATTAGAGTAAATCGCACCGTGAGATTAGAGTAAATCGCACCGTGAGATTAGAGTAAATCGCTCCGTGAGATCAGAGTAAATTGCACCGTGAGATGGGAGTAAATCGCACCGTGAGATGAGAATAAATCGCACCGTGAGATGAGAGTAAATCGCACCGTGCGATGAGAGTAAATCGCACCGTGAGATGAGAGTAAATCGCACCGTGAGATGAGAGTAACTCGCACCGTGAGATCAGAGTAAATCGCACCGTGAGATGAGAGTAAATCGCACCGTGAGATCAGAGTAAATCGCACCGTGAGATCAGAGTAAATCGCACCGTGAGATCAGAGTAAATCGCACCGTGAGATGAGAGTAAATCGCTCCGTGAGATGAGAGTAAATCGCACCGAGATGAGAGTAAATCGCACCGTGAGACCAGAGTAAATCGCACCGTGAGATGAGAGCAAATCGCACCGTGAGATCAGAGTAAATCGCACCATGAGATCAGAGTAAATCTCACCGTGAGATGAGAGTAAATCGCACCGAGATGAGAGTAAATCGCTCCGTGAGATGAGAGTAAATCGCACCGTGAGATCAGAGTAAATCTCACCGTGAGATGAGAGTAAATCGCACCGTGAGATCAGAGTAAATCGCACCGTGAGATCAGAGTAAATCGCACCGTGAGATCAGAGTAAATCGCACCGTGAGATGAGAGTAAATCGCTCCGTGAGATGAGAGTAAATCGCACCGAGATGAGAGTAAATCGCACCGTGAGACCAGAGTAAATCGCACCGTGAGATGAGAGCAAATCGCACCGTGAGATCAGAGTAAATCGCACCATGAGATCAGAGTAAATCTCACCGTGAGTTGAGAGTAAATCGCACCGAGATGAGAGTAAATCGCTCCGTGAGATGAGAGTAAATCGCACCGTGAGATCAGAGTAAATCTCACCGTGAGATGAGAGTAAATCGCACCGTGAGATGAGAGTAAATCGCACCGTGAGATGAGAGTAGATCGCTCCGTGAGATGAGAGTAAATCGCACCGTGAGATCATCGTAAATCGCAGCGTGCGATCAGCGTAAATTGAAGCTTGAGATCAGAGTAAATCGCTCCGTGAGATCAGAGTAAATCGCACCGTGAGATCAGAGTAAATCGCACCGTGAGATCAGAGTAAATCGCACCGTGAGATCAGAGTAAATCGCACCTTGAGATTAGAGTAAATCGCACCGTGAGATCAGAGTAAATCACACCGTGAGATCAGATTAAATCGCACCATGAGATGAGAGTAAATCGCACCGTGAGATGAAATTAAATCGCACGGTGAGATGAGAGTAAATCGCACCGTGAGATGAGAGTAAATCGCACCGTGAGATCAGAGTAAATCGCACCGTGAGATCAGTGTAAATCACACCGTGAGATGAGAGTAAATCGCACCGTGAGATCAGTGTAAATCGCACCGTGAGATGAGAGTAAATCGCACCGTGAGATCAGTGTAAATCGCACCGTGAGATCAGTGTAAATCGCACCGTGAGATCAGAGTAAATCGCACCGTGAGATGAAATTAAATCGCACCGTGAGATCAGAGTAAATCGCACCGTGAGATCAGAGTAAATCACACCGTGAGATGAGAGTAAATCGCACCGTGAGATCAGTGTAAATCGCACCGTGAGATCAGAGTAAATCGCACCGTGAGATGAGAGTAAATCGCACCGTGAGATGAGAGTAAATCGCACCGTGAGATGAGAGTAAATCGCACCGTGAGATCAGTGTAAATCGCACCGTGAGATGTGAGTAAATCGCACCGTGAGATGAGAGTAAATCGCACCGTGAGATCAGAGTAAATCGCACCGTGAGATGAGAGTAAATCGCACCGTGAGATGAGAGTAAATCGCACCGTGAGATGAGAGTAAATCGCACCGTGAGATGAGAGTAAATCGCACCGTGAGATGAGAGTAAATCGCACCGTGAGATGAGAGTAAATCGCACCGTGAGATGAGAGTAAATCGCACCGTGAGATCAGAGTAAATCGCACCGTGAGATGAGAGTAAATCGCACCGTGAGATGAGAGTAAATCGCACCGTGAGATCAGAGTAAATCGCACCGTGAGATGAGAGTAAATCGCACCGTGAGATGAGAGTAAATCGCTCCGTGAGATGAGAGTAAATCGCTCCGTGAGATGAGAGTAAATCGCACCGTGAGATGAGAGTAAATCGCTCCGTGAGATGAGAGTAAATCGCTCCGTGAGATGAGAGTAAATCGCACCGTGAGATCAGAGTAAATCGCACCGTGAGATGAGAGTAAATCGCACCGTGAGATCAGAGTAAATCGCACCGTGAGATGAGAGTAAATCGCACCGTGAGATCAGCGTAGATCGTAACGTGAGATCAGAGTAAATCGCACCATGAGATGAGAGTAAATCGCACCGTGAGATCAGTGTAAATCGCACCTTGAGATCAGCGTAAATCGCAGCTTGAGATCAGAGTAAATCACACCGAGAGATCAGTGTAAATCGCAAAAATGAGAGTAAATCGCACCGTGAGATCAGAGTAAATCACACCAATGAGAGTAAATCACACCGTCAGATTAAAGTAAATCTCACCGTGAGATCAGCGTAAATCGCAGCTTGAGATCAGAGTAAATCGCACCGTGAGATCAGAGTAAATCGCACCGTGAGATCAGAGTAAATCGCACCGTGAGATTAGAGTAAATCGCACCGTGAGATCAGAGTAAATCGCTCCGTGAGATCAGAGTAAATCGCACCGTGAGATCAGAGTAAATCGCACCGTGAGATGAGAGTAAATCGCTCCATGAGATCAGAGTAAATCGCTCCGTGAGATCAGAGTAAATCGCACCGTGAGATCAGAGTAAATCGCACCGTGAGATCAGAGCAAATCGCACCGTGAGATCAGAGCAAATCGCACCGTGAGATGAGAGCAAATCGCACCGTGAGATGAGAGTAAATCGCACCGTGAGATGAGAGTAAATCGCACCGTGAGATGAGAGTAAATCGCACCGTGAGATGAGAGTAAATCGCACCGTGAGATCAGTGTAAATCGCACCGTGAGATCAGCGTAAATCGCAGCTTGAGATCAGAGTAAATCACACCGAGAGATCAGTGTAAATCGCAAAAATGAGAGTAAATCGCACCGTGAGATCAGAGTAAATCACACCAATGAGAGTAAATCGCTCCGTGAGATCAGAGTAAATCGCACCGTGAGATCAGAGTAAATCGCACCGTGAGATTAGAGTAAATCGCACCGTGAGATCAGAGTAAATCGCTCCGTGAGATCAGAGTAAATCGCACCGTGAGATCAGAGTAAATCGCACCGTGAGATCAGAGTAAATCGCACCGTGAGATGAGAGTAAATCGCTCCGTGAGATCAGAGTAAATCGCTCCGTGAGATCAGAGTAAATCGCACCGTGAGATCAGAGTAAATCGCACCGTGAGATCAGAGTAAATCGCACCGTGAGATTAGAGTAAATCACACCGTGAGATCAGCGTAAATCACACCGAGAGATCAGAGTAAATCGCACCGTGAGATCAGCGTAAATCACACCGAGAGATCAGCGTAAATCGCACCAATGAGAGTAAATCGCACCGTCAGATTAAAGTAAATCTCACCATGAGATCAGATTAAATCGCACCAATGAGAGTAAATCACACCGTCAGATTCAAGTAAATCTCACCGTGAGATCAGAGTAAATCGCACTGTGAGATCAGTGTAACTCGCACCGTGAGATCAGAGTAAATCGCACCGTGAGATCAGAGTAAATCGCACCGCGAGATCAGAGTAAATCGCACCGTAAGATCAGTGTAACTCGCACCGTGAGATGAGAGTATATCGCACCGTGAGATCAGAGTAAATCGCACCGTGAGATCAGAGTAAATCGCACCGTGAGATCAGAGTAATTCGCACCGTGAGATTAGAGTAAATCGCACCGTGAGATCAGTGTAACTCGCACCTTGAGATCCGAGTAAATTGCACCGTGAGATCAGAGTAAATAGCACCGTGAGATCAGAGTAAATCGCACCGTGAGATCAGAGTAAATCGCACCGTGAGATCAGAGTAAATCGCACCGTGAGATCAGAGTAAATCGCAACGTGAGATCAGAGTAAATCGCACCGTGAGATCAGAGTAAATCGCACCGTGAGATCAGAGTAAATCGCACCGTGAGATCAGAGTAAATCACACCGAGAGATCAGTGTAAATCGCAACAATGAGAGTAAATCGCACCGTGAGATCAGAGTAAATCGCACCAATGAGAGCAAATCGCACCGTCAGATTAAAGTAAATCTCACCGTGAGATCAGATTAAATCGCACCAATGAGAGTAAATCACACCGTCAGATTCAAGTAAATCTCACCGTGAGATCAGATTAAATCGCACCATGAGATGAGAGTAAATTGCACAGTGAGATGAAATTAAATCGCACCGTGAGATCAGAGTAAATCGCACCGTGAGATGAGAGTAATTCGCACCGTGAGATCAGAGCAAATCACACCGTGAGATGAGAGTAAATCGCACCGTGTGATGAGAGTAAATCGCACCGTGAGATCAGAGTAAATCGCACCGTGAGATCAGAGGAAATCGCACCGTGAGATCAGAGGAAATCGCACCGTGAGATCAGAGTAAATCGCACCGTGAGATCAGAGTAAATCGCACCGTGAGATGAGAATAAATCGCACCGTGAGATCAGAGTAAAATCGCACCGTGAGATCAGAGTAAATCGCACCGTGAGATGAGAGCAAATCGCACCGTGAGATGAGAGCAAATCGCACCGTGAGATGAGAGTAAATCGCACCGTGAGATCAGAGTAAATCGCACCGTGAGATCAGAGTAAATCGCACCGTGAGATCAGTGTAAATCGCACCGTGAGATCAGAGTAAATCGCACCGTGAGATCAGTGTCAATCGCACCGTGAGATCAGTGTAAATCGCACCGTGAGATCAGAGTAAATCGCACCGTGAGATCAGTGTCAATCGCACCGTGAGATCAGTGTCAATCGCACCGTGAGATCAGAGAAAATCGCACCGTGAGATCAGAGTAAATCGCACCGTGAGATCAGAGAAAATCGCACCGTGAGATTAGAGTAAATCACACCGTGAGATGAGAGTAAATCGCTCCGTGAGATCAGAGTAAATCGCTCCGTGAGATCAGAGTAAATCACTCCATTAGATCAGAGAAAATCGCACCGTGAGATTAGAGTAAATCGCACTGTGAGATCAGTGTAAATCACACCGAGAGATCAGCGTAAATCGCACCAATGAGAGTAAATCGCACTGTCAGATTCAAGTAAATCTCACCGTGAGATCAGAGTAAATCGCACCATGAGATGAGAGTAAATTGCACAGTGAGATGAAATTAAATCGCACCGTGAGATGAGAGTAAATCGCACCGTGAGATCAGAGTAAATCGCACCGTGAGATCAGAGTAAATCGCACCGTGAGATCAGAGTAAATCGCACCGTGAGATCAGAGTAAATCGCACCGTGAGATCAGAGCTAATCGCACCGTGAGATCAGAGTAAATCGCACCGTGAGATCAGAGTAAATCGCACCGTGAGATAAGAATAAATCGCACCGTGAGATCAGAGTAAAATCGCACCGTGAGATGAGAGCAAATCGCACCGTGAGATCAGAGTAAATCGCACCGTGAGATGAGAGTAAATCGCACCGTGAGATCAGAGTAAATCGCACCGTGAGATCAGAGTAATCGCACCGTGAGATGAGAGTAAATCGCACCGTGAGATGAGAGTAAATCGCACCGTGAGATGAGAGTAAATCGCACCGTGAGATGAGAGTAAATCGCACCGTGAGATCAGAGTAAATCGCACCGTGAGATGAGAGTAAATCGCACCGTGAGATGAGAGTAAATCGCACCGTGAGATGAGAGTAAATCGCACCGTGAGATCAGAGTAAATCGCACCGTGAGATCAGAGTAAATCGCACCGTGAGATGAGAGCAAATCGCACCGTGAGATGAGAGCAAATCGCACCGTGAGATGAGAGCAAATCGCACCGTGAGATGAGAGTAAATCGCACCGTGAGATGAGAGTAAATCGCACCGTGAGATGAGAGTAAATCGCACCGTGAGATGAGAGTAAATCGCACCGTGAGATCAGAGCAAATCGCATCGTGAGATCAGTTTAAATCGCAAAAATGTGAGTAAATCGCACCGTGAGATCAGAGTAAATCACACCAATGAGAGTAAATCACACCGTCAGATTAAAGTAAATCTCACCGTGAGATCAGCGTAAATCGCACCAATGAGAGTAAATCACACAGTCAGATTAAAGTAAATCTCACCGTGAGATCAGAGTAAATCACACCAATGAGAGTAAATCACACCGTCAGATTCAAGTAAATCTCACCGTGAGATCAGAGTAAATCGCACCATGAGATGAGAGTAAATTGCACAGTGAGATGAAATTAAATCGCACCGTGAGATCAGAGTAAATCGCACCGTGAGATCAGTGTAACATGCACCGTGAGATTAGAGTAAATCGCACCGTGAGATGAGAGTAAATCGCACCGTGAGATGAGAGTAAATCGCACCGTGAGATGAGAGTAAATCGCACCGTGAGATGAGAGTAAATCGCACCGTGAGATGAGAGTAAATCGCACCGTGAGATGAGAGTAAATCGCACCGTGAGATCAGAGTAAATCGCACCGTGAGATCAGAGTAAATCGCACCGTGAGATCAGAGTAAATCACACCAATGAGAGTAAATCACACCGTCAGATTAAAGTAATTCTCACCGTGACATCAGCGTAAATCGCAGCTTGGTATCAGAGTAAATCGCTCCGTGAGATCAGAGTAAATCGCTCCGTGAGATCAGAGTAAATCGCTCCATGAGATGAGAGTAAATCGCACCGTGAGATGAGAGTAAATTGCACCGTGAGATGAGAGTAAATCGCACCGTGAGATGAGAATAAATCGCACCGTGAGATGAGAATAAATCGCACCGTGAGATGAGAGTAAATCGCACCGTGAGATGAGAGTAAATCGCATCGTGAGATCAGTGTAACTTGCACCGTGAGATGAGAGTAAATCGCACCGTGAGATTAGAGTAAATCGCACCGTGAGATCAGAGTAAATGGCACCGTGAGATCAGAGTAAATCGCACCGTGAGATCAGAGTAAATTGCACCGTGAGATCAGAGTAAATCGCACCGTGAGATCAGAGTAAATCGCACCGTGAGATCAGAGTAAATCGCACCGTGAGATCAGAGTAAATCGCACCGTGAGATTAGAGTAAATCACACCGTGAGATTAGAGTGAATCGCTCCGTGAGATCAGAGTGAATCGCTCCGTGAGATCAGAGTAAATCGCACCGTGAGATCAGAGTAAATCGCACCGTGAGATCAGAGTAAATCGCACCGTGAGATCAGAGTAAATTGCACCGTGAGATCAGAGTAAATCGCACCGTGAGATCAGAGTAAAGCGCACCGTGAGATCAGAGTAAATCGCACCGTGAGATTAGAGTAAATCGCACCGTGAGATTAGAGTAAATCGCACCGTGAGATTAGAGTAAATCGCACCGTGAGATTAGAGTAAATCGCTCCGTGAGATCAGAGTAAATTGCACCGTGAGATGGGAGTAAATCGCACCGTGAGATGAGAATAAATCGCACCGTGAGATGAGAGTAAATCGCACCGTGCGATGAGAGTAAATCGCACCGTGAGATGAGAGTAAATCGCACCGTGAGATGAGAGTAACTCGCACCGTGAGATCAGAGTAAATCGCACCGTGAGATGAGAGTAAATCGCACCGTGAGATCAGAGTAAATCGCACCGTGAGATCAGAGTAAATCGCACCGTGAGATCAGAGTAAATCGCACCGTGAGATGAGAGTAAATCGCTCCGTGAGATGAGAGTAAATCGCACCGAGATGAGAGTAAATCGCACCGTGAGACCAGAGTAAATCGCACCGTGAGATGAGAGCAAATCGCACCGTGAGATCAGAGTAAATCGCACCATGAGATCAGAGTAAATCTCACCGTGAGATGAGAGTAAATCGCACCGAGATGAGAGTAAATCGCTCCGTGAGATGAGAGTAAATCGCACCGTGAGATCAGAGTAAATCTCACCGTGAGATGAGAGTAAATCGCACCGTGAGATCAGAGTAAATCGCACCGTGAGATCAGAGTAAATCGCACCGTGAGATCAGAGTAAATCGCACCGTGAGATGAGAGTAAATCGCTCCGTGAGATGAGAGTAAATCGCACCGAGATGAGAGTAAATCGCACCGTGAGACCAGAGTAAATCGCACCGTGAGATGAGAGCAAATCGCACCGTGAGATCAGAGTAAATCGCACCATGAGATCAGAGTAAATCTCACCGTGAGATGAGAGTAAATCGCACCGAGATGAGAGTAAATCGCTCCGTGAGATGAGAGTAAATCGCACCGTGAGATCAGAGTAAATCTCACCGTGAGATGAGAGTAAATCGCACCGTGAGATGAGAGTAAATCGCACCGTGAGATGAGAGTAGATCGCTCCGTGAGATGAGAGTAAATCGCACCGTGAGATCATCGTAAATCGCAGCGTGCGATCAGCGTAAATTGAAGCTTGAGATCAGAGTAAATCGCTCCGTGAGATCAGAGTAAATCGCACCGTGAGATCAGAGTAAATCGCACCGTGAGATCAGAGTAAATCGCACCGTGAGATCAGAGTAAATCGCACCTTGAGATTAGAGTAAATCGCACCGTGAGATCAGAGTAAATCACACCGTGAGATCAGATTAAATCGCACCATGAGATGAGAGTAAATCGCACCGTGAGATGAAATTAAATCGCACGGTGAGATGAGAGTAAATCGCACCGTGAGATGAGAGTAAATCGCACCGTGAGATCAGAGTAAATCGCACCGTGAGATCAGTGTAAATCACACCGTGAGATGAGAGTAAATCGCACCGTGAGATCAGTGTAAATCGCACCGTGAGATGAGAGTAAATCGCACCGTGAGATCAGTGTAAATCGCACCGTGAGATCAGTGTAAATCGCACCGTGAGATCAGAGTAAATCGCACCGTGAGATGAAATTAAATCGCACCGTGAGATCAGAGTAAATCGCACCGTGAGATCAGAGTAAATCACACCGTGAGATGAGAGTAAATCGCACCGTGAGATCAGTGTAAATCGCACCGTGAGATCAGAGTAAATCGCACCGTGAGATGAGAGTAAATCGCACCGTGAGATGAGAGTAAATCGCACCGTGAGATGAGAGTAAATCGCACCGTGAGATCAGTGTAAATCGCACCGTGAGATCAGAGTAAATCGCACCGTGAGATGAGAGTAAATCGCACCGTGAGATGTGAGTAAATCGCACCGTGAGATCAGAGTAAATCGCACCGTGAGATCAGAGTAAATCGCACCGTGAGATGAGAGTAAATCGCACCGTGAGATGTGAGTAAATCGCACCGTGAGATGAGAGTAAATCACACCGTGAGATCAGATTAAATCGCACCATGAGATGAGAGTAAATCGCACCGTGAGATGTGAGTAAATCGCACCGTGAGATGAGAGTAAATCGCACCGTGAGATCAGAGTAAATCGCACCGTGAGATGAGAGTAAATCGCACCGTGAGATGAGAGTAAATCGCACCGTGAGATGAGAGTAAATCGCACCGTGAGATGAGAGTAAATCGCACCGTGAGATGAGAGTAAATCGCACCGTGAGATGAGAGTAAATCGCACCGTGAGATGAGAGTAAATCGCACCGTGAGATCAGAGTAAATCGCACCGTGAGATGAGAGTAAATCGCACCGTGAGATGAGAGTAAATCGCACCGTGAGATCAGAGTAAATCGCACCGTGAGATGAGAGTAAATCGCACCGTGAGATGAGAGTAAATCGCTCCGTGAGATGAGAGTAAATCGCTCCGTGAGATGAGAGTAAATCGCACCGTGAGATGAGAGTAAATCGCTCCGTGAGATGAGAGTAAATCGCTCCGTGAGATGAGAGTAAATCGCACCGTGAGATCAGAGTAAATCGCACCGTGAGATGAGAGTAAATCGCACCGTGAGATCAGAGTAAATCGCACCGTGAGATGAGAGTAAATCGCACCGTGAGATCAGCGTAGATCGTAACGTGAGATCAGAGTAAATCGCACCATGAGATGAGAGTAAATCGCACCGTGAGATCAGTGTAAATCGCACCTTGAGATCAGCGTAAATCGCAGCTTGAGATCAGAGTAAATCACACCGAGAGATCAGTGTAAATCGCAAAAATGAGAGTAAATCGCACCGTGAGATCAGAGTAAATCACACCAATGAGAGTAAATCACACCGTCAGATTAAAGTAAATCTCACCGTGAGATCAGCGTAAATCGCAGCTTGAGATCAGAGTAAATCGCACCGTGAGATCAGAGTAAATCGCACCGTGAGATCAGAGTAAATCGCACCGTGAGATTAGAGTAAATCGCACCGTGAGATCAGAGTAAATCGCTCCGTGAGATCAGAGTAAATCGCACCGTGAGATCAGAGTAAATCGCACCGTGAGATGAGAGTAAATCGCTCCATGAGATCAGAGTAAATCGCTCCGTGAGATCAGAGTAAATCGCACCGTGAGATCAGAGTAAATCGCACCGTGAGATCAGAGCAAATCGCACCGTGAGATCAGAGCAAATCGCACCGTGAGATGAGAGCAAATCGCACCGTGAGATGAGAGTAAATCGCACCGTGAGATGAGAGTAAATCGCACCGTGAGATGAGAGTAAATCGCACCGTGAGATGAGAGTAAATCGCACCGTGAGATCAGTGTAAATCGCACCGTGAGATCAGCGTAAATCGCAGCTTGAGATCAGAGTAAATCACACCGAGAGATCAGTGTAAATCGCAAAAATGAGAGTAAATCGCACCGTGAGATCAGAGTAAATCACACCAATGAGAGTAAATCGCTCCGTGAGATCAGAGTAAATCGCACCGTGAGATCAGAGTAAATCGCACCGTGAGATTAGAGTAAATCGCACCGTGAGATCAGAGTAAATCGCTCCGTGAGATCAGAGTAAATCGCACCGTGAGATCAGAGTAAATCGCACCGTGAGATCAGAGTAAATCGCACCGTGAGATGAGAGTAAATCGCTCCGTGAGATCAGAGTAAATCGCTCCGTGAGATCAGAGTAAATCGCACCGTGAGATCAGAGTAAATCGCACCGTGAGATCAGAGTAAATCGCACCGTGAGATTAGAGTAAATCACACCGTGAGATCAGCGTAAATCACACCGAGAGATCAGAGTAAATCGCACCGTGAGATCAGCGTAAATCACACCGAGAGATCAGCGTAAATCGCACCAATGAGAGTAAATCGCACCGTCAGATTAAAGTAAATCTCACCATGAGATCAGATTAAATCGCACCAATGAGAGTAAATCACACCGTCAGATTCAAGTAAATCTCACCGTGAGATCAGAGTAAATCGCACTGTGAGATCAGTGTAACTCGCACCGTGAGATCAGAGTAAATCGCACCGTGAGATCAGAGTAAATCGCACCGCGAGATCAGAGTAAATCGCACCGTAAGATCAGTGTAACTCGCACCGTGAGATGAGAGTATATCGCACCGTGAGATCAGAGTAAATCGCACCGTGAGATCAGAGTAAATCGCACCGTGAGATCAGAGTAATTCGCACCGTGAGATTAGAGTAAATCGCACCGTGAGATCAGTGTAACTCGCACCTTGAGATCCGAGTAAATTGCACCGTGAGATCAGAGTAAATAGCACCGTGAGATCAGAGTAAATCGCACCGTGAGATCAGAGTAAATCGCACCGTGAGATCAGAGTAAATCGCACCGTGAGATCAGAGTAAATCGCAACGTGAGATCAGAGTAAATCGCACCGTGAGATCAGAGTAAATCGCACCGTGAGATCAGAGTAAATCGCACCGTGAGATCAGAGTAAATCACACCGAGAGATCAGTGTAAATCGCAACAATGAGAGTAAATCGCACCGTGAGATCAGAGTAAATCGCACCAATGAGAGCAAATCGCACCGTCAGATTAAAGTAAATCTCACCGTGAGATCAGATTAAATCGCACCAATGAGAGTAAATCACACCGTCAGATTCAAGTAAATCTCACCGTGAGATCAGATTAAATCGCACCATGAGATGAGAGTAAATTGCACAGTGAGATGAAATTAAATCGCACCGTGAGATCAGAGTAAATCGCACCGTGAGATGAGAGTAATTCGCACCGTGAGATCAGAGCAAATCGCACCGTGAGATGAGAGTAAATCGCACCGTGTGATGAGAGTAAATCGCACCGTGAGATCAGAGTAAATCGCACCGTGAGATCAGAGGAAATCGCACCGTGAGATCAGAGGAAATCGCACCGTGAGATCAGAGTAAATCGCACCGTGAGATCAGAGTAAATCGCACCGTGAGATGAGAATAAATCGCACCGTGAGATCAGAGTAAAATCGCACCGTGAGATCAGAGTAAATCGCACCGTGAGATGAGAGCAAATCGCACCGTGAGATGAGAGCAAATCGCACCGTGAGATGAGAGTAAATCGCACCGTGAGATCAGAGTAAATCGCACCGTGAGATCAGAGTAAATCGCACCGTGAGATCAGTGTAAATCGCACCGTGAGATCAGAGTAAATCGCACCGTGAGATCAGTGTCAATCGCACCGTGAGATCAGTGTAAATCGCACCGTGAGATCAGAGTAAATCGCACCGTGAGATCAGTGTCAATCGCACCGTGAGATCAGTGTCAATCGCACCGTGAGATCAGAGAAAATCGCACCGTGAGATCAGAGTAAATCGCACCGTGAGATCAGAGAAAATCGCACCGTGAGATTAGAGTAAATCACACCGTGAGATGAGAGTAAATCGCTCCGTGAGATCAGAGTAAATCGCTCCGTGAGATCAGAGTAAATCACTCCATTAGATCAGAGAAAATCGCACCGTGAGATTAGAGTAAATCGCACTGTGAGATCAGTGTAAATCACACCGAGAGATCAGCGTAAATCGCACCAATGAGAGTAAATCGCACTGTCAGATTCAAGTAAATCTCACCGTGAGATCAGAGTAAATCGCACCATGAGATGAGAGTAAATTGCACAGTGAGATGAAATTAAATCGCACCGTGAGATGAGAGTAAATCGCACCGTGAGATCAGAGTAAATCGCACCGTGAGATCAGAGTAAATCGCACCGTGAGATCAGAGTAAATCGCACCGTGAGATCAGAGTAAATCGCACCGTGAGATCAGAGCTAATCGCACCGTGAGATCAGAGTAAATCGCACCGTGAGATCAGAGTAAATCGCACCGTGAGATAAGAATAAATCGCACCGTGAGATCAGAGTAAAATCGCACCGTGAGATGAGAGCAAATCGCACCGTGAGATCAGAGTAAATCGCACCGTGAGATGAGAGTAAATCGCACCGTGAGATCAGAGTAAATCGCACCGTGAGATCAGAGTAATCGCACCGTGAGATCAGAGTAAATCGCACCGTGAGATCAGAGTAAATCGCACCGTGAGATCAGAGTAAATCGCACCGAGAGATGAGTGTAAATCGCAACAATGAGAGTAAATCGCACCGTGAGATCAGAGTAAATCACACCAATGAGAGTAAATCACACCGTCAGATTAAAGTAAATCTCACCGTGAGATCAGCGTAAATCGCAGCTTGAGATCAGAGTAAATCGCTCCGTGAGATCAGAGTAAATCGCTCCATGAGATCAGAGTAAATCGCACCGTGAGATTAGAGTAAATCGCACCGTGAGATCAGTGTCAATCACACCGAGAGATCAGCGTAAATCGCACCAATGAGAGCAAATCGCACCGTCAGATTAAAGTAAATCTCACCGTGAGATCAGATTAAATCGCACCAATGAGAGTAAATCACACCGTCAGATTCAAGTAAATCTCACCGTGAGATCAGAGTAAATCGCACCGTTAGATCAGAGTAAATCGCACCGTGAGATCAGAGTAAATCGCACCGTGAGATGAGAGTAAATCGCACCGTGAGATGAGAGTAAATCGCACCGTGAGATGAGAGTAAATCGCACCGTGAGATGGGAGTAACTCGCACCGTGAGATGAGAGTAAATCGCACCGTGAGAGGAGAGTAAATCGCACCGTGAGATCAGAGTAAATCGCACCGTGAGATCAGAGTAAATCGCACCGTGAGATGAGAGTAAATCGCTCTGTGAGATGAGAGTAAATCGCACCGAGATGAGAGTAAATCGCACCGTGAGACCAGAGTAAATCGCACCGTGAGATGAGAGCAAATCGCACCGTGAGATCAGAGTAAATCGCACCGTGAGATGAGAGTAAATCGCACCGTGAGATGAGAGTAAATCGCACCGTGAGATGAGAGTAAATCGCACCATGAGATCAGAGTAAATCTCACCGTGAGATGAGAGTAAATCGCACCGAGAGATGAGAGTAAATCGCACCGTGAGATGAGAGTAAATCGCTCCGTGAGATGAGAGTAAATCGCACCGTGAGATGAGAGTAAATCGCTCCGTGAGATGAGAGTAAATCGCACCGTGAGATCATCGTAAATCGCACCGTGAGATCAGCGTAAATCGCACCGTGAGATGAGAGTAAATCGCACCGTGAGATCAGCGTAAATCGCAGCTTGAGATCAGAGCAAATCACACCGAGAGATCAGTGTAAATCGAAAAAATGAGAGTAAATCACACCGTCAGATTAAAGTAAATCTCACTGTGCGATCAGCGTAAATCGCAGCTTGAGATCAGAGTAAATCGCTCCGTGAGATCAGAGTAAATCGCACCGTGAGATCAGAGTAAATCGCACCGTGAGATCAGAGTAAATCGCACCGTGAGATCAGAGTAAATCGCACCGTGAGATCAGAGTAAATCGCACCATGAGATGAGAGTAAATCGCACCGTGAGATGAAATTAAATCGCACGGTGAGATCAGAGTAAATCGCACCGTGAGATCAGAGTAAATCGCACCGTGAGATTAGAGTAAATCGCACCGTGAGATCAGAGTAAATCACACCGTGAGATCAGATTAAATCGCACCATGAGATGAGAGTAAATCGCACCGTGAGATGAAATTAAATCGCACGGTGAGATGAGAGTAAATCGCACCGTGAGATGAGAGTAAATCGCACCGTGAGATCAGAGTAAATCGCACCATGAGATGAGAGTAAATCGCACCGTGAGATGAAATTAAATCGCACCGTGAGATCAGAGTAAATCGCACCGTGAGATGAGAGTAAATCGCACCGTGAGATCAGTGTAAATCGCACCGTGAGATCAGAGTAAATCACACCGTGAGATGAGAGTAAATCGCACCGTGAGATCAGTGTAAATCGCACCGTGAGATGAGAGTAAATCGCACCGTGAGATGAGAGTAAATCGCACCGTGAGATGAGAGTAAATCGCACCGTGAGATCAGTGTAAATCGCACCGTGAGATGTGAGTAAATCGCACCATGAGATGAGAGTAAATCGCACCGTGAGATGAGAGTAAATCGCACCGTGAGATGAGAGTAAATCGCACCGTGAGATGAGAGTAAATCGCACCGTGAGATCAGAGTAAATCGCACCGTGAGATGAGAGTAAATCGCACCGTGAGATGAGAGTAAATCGCACCGTGAGATCAGAGTAAATCGCACCGTGAGATGAGAGTAAATCGCACCGTGAGATGAGAGTAAATCGCACCGTGAGATGAGAGTAAATCGCACCGTGAGATGAGAGTAAATCGCACCGTGAGATGAGAGTAAATCGCACCGTGAGATGAGAGTAAATCGCACCGTGAGATGAGAGTAAATCGCACCGTGAGATCAGAGTAAATCGCACCGTGAGATGAGAGTAAATCGCACCGTGAGATGAGAGTAAATCGCACCGTGAGATGAGAGTAAATCGCACCGTGAGATGAGAGTAAATCGCACCGTGAGATGAGAGTAAATCGCACCGTGAGATGAGAGTAAATCGCATCGTGAGATGAGAGTAAATCGCACCGTGAGATGAGAGTAAATCGCACCGTGAGATGAGAGTAAATCGCACCGTGAGATGAGAGTACATCGCATCGTGAGATGAGAGTAAATCGCACCGTGAGATGAGAGTAAATCGCACCGTGAGATGAGAGTAAATCGCACCGTGAGATGAGAGTAAATCGCACCGTGAGATGAGAGTAAATCGCACCGTGAGATCAGAGTAAATCGCACCGTGAGATGAGAGTAAATCGCTCCGTGAGATGAGAGTAAATCGCACCGTGAGATGAGAGTAAATCGCACCGTGAGATCAGAGTAAATCGCACCGTGAGATGAGAGTAAATCGCACCGTGAGATCAGCGTAGATCGTAACGTGAGATCAGAGTAAATCGCACCATGAGATGAGAGTAAATCGCACCGTGAGATCAGTGTAAATCGCAGCGTGAGATCAGCGTAAATCGCAGCTTGAGATCAGAGTAAATCACACCGAGAGATCAGTGTAAATCGCAAAAATGAGAGTAAATCGCACCGTGAGATCAGAGTAAATCACACCAATGAGAGTAAATCACACCGTCAGATTAAAGTAAATCTCACCGTGAGATCAGCGTAAATCGCAGCTTGAGATCAGAGTAAATCGCACCGTGAGATCAGAGTAAATCGCACCGTGAGATCAGAGTAAATCGCACTGTGAGATTAGAGTAAATCGCACCGTGAGATCAGAGTAAATCGCTCCGTGAGATCAGAGTAAATCGCACCGTGAGATCAGAGTAAATCGCACCGTGAGATGAGAGTAAATCGCTCCATGAGATCAGAGTAAATCGCTCCGTGAGATCAGAGTAAATCGCACCGTGAGATCAGAGTAAATCGCACCGTGAGATCAGAGAAAATCGCACCGTGAGATTAGAGTAAATCACACCGTGAGATCAGCGTAAATAACACCGAGAGATCAGAGTAAATCGCACCGTGAGATCAGCGTAAATCACACCGTGAGATCAGCGTAAATCGCACCAATGAGAGTAAATCGCACCGTCAGATTAAAGTAAATCTCACCATGAGATCAGATTAAATCGCACCAATGAGAGTAAATCACACCGTCAGATTCAAGTAAATCTCACCGTGAGATCAGAGTAAATCGCACCGTGAGATCAGTGTAACTCGCACCGTGAGATCAGAGTAAATCGCACCGTGAGATCAGAGTAAATCGCACCGTGAGATCAGAGTAAATCGCACCGCGAGATCAGAGTAAATCGCACCGTGAGATCAGTGTAACTCGCACCGTGAGATCAGAGTAAATCGCACCGTGAGATCAGAGTAAATCGCACCGTGAGATCAGAGTAAATCGCACCGTGAGATCAGAGTAATTCGCACCGTGAGATTAGAGTAAATCGCACCGTGAGATCAGTGTAACTCGCACCTTGAGATCCGAGTAAATTGCACCGTGAGATCAGAGTAAATAGCACCGTGAGATCAGAGTAAATCGCACCGTGAGATCAGAGTAAATCGCACCGTGAGATCAGAGTAAATCGCACCGTGAGATCAGAGTAAATCGCACCGTGAGATCAGAGTAAATCGCACCGTGAGATCAGAGTAAATCACACCGAGAGATCAGTGTAAATCGCAACAATGAGAGTAAATCGCACCGTGAGATCAGAGTAAATCACACCAATGAGAGTAAATCACACCGTCAGATTAAAGTAAATCTCACCGTGAGATCAGCGTAAATCGCAGCTTGAGATCAGAGTAAATCGCTCCGTGAGATTAGAGTAAATCGCTCCGTGAGATTAGAGTAAATCGCACCATGAGATCAGAGTAAATCGCACCGTGAGATGAGAGTAAATCGCACCGTGAGATGAGAGTAAATCGCACCGTGAGATTAGAGTAAATCGCACCGTGAGATCAGAGTAAATCACACCGTGAGATCAGATTAAATCGCACCATGAGATGAGAGTAAATCGCACCGTGAGATGAAATTAAATCGCACGGTGAGATGAGAGTAAATCGCACCGTGAGATGAGAGTAAATCGCACCGTGAGATCAGAGTAAATCGCACCATGAGATGAGAGTAAATCGCACCGTGAGATGAAATTAAATCGCACCGTGAGATCAGAGTAAATCGCACCGTGAGATGAGAGTAAATCGCACCGTGAGATCAGTGTAAATCGCACCGTGAGATCAGAGTAAATCACACCGTGAGATGAGAGTAAATCGCACCGTGAGATCAGTGTAAATCGCACCGTGAGATGAGAGTAAATCGCACCGTGAGATGAGAGTAAATCGCACCGTGAGATGAGAGTAAATCGCACCGTGAGATCAGTGTAAATCGCACCGTGAGATGTGAGTAAATCGCACCGTGAGATGAGAGTAAATCGCACCGTGAGATGAGAGTAAATCGCACCGTGAGATGAGAGTAAATCGCACCGTGAGATGAGAGTAAATCGCACCGTGAGATGAGAGTAAATCGCACCGTGAGATCAGAGTAAATCGCACCGTGAGATGAGAGTAAATCGCACCGTGAGATGAGAGTAAATCGCACCGTGAGATGAGAGTAAATCGCACCGTGAGATGAGAGTAAATCGCACCGTGAGATGAGAGTAAATCGCACCGTGAGATGAGAGTAAATCGCATCGTGAGATGAGAGTAAATCGCACCGTGAGATGAGAGTAAATCGCACCGTGAGATGAGAGTAAATCGCACCGTGAGATGAGAGTACATCGCATCGTGAGATGAGAGTAAATCGCACCGTGAGATGAGAGTAAATCGCACCGTGAGATGAGAGTAAATCGCACCGTGAGATGAGAGTAAATCGCACCGTGAGATGAGAGTAAATCGCACCGTGAGATCAGAGTAAATCGCACCGTGAGATGAGAGTAAATCGCTCCGTGAGATGAGAGTAAATCGCACCGTGAGATGAGAGTAAATCGCACCGTGAGATCAGAGTAAATCGCACCGTGAGATGAGAGTAAATCGCACCGTGAGATCAGCGTAGATCGTAACGTGAGATCAGAGTAAATCGCACCATGAGATGAGAGTAAATCGCACCGTGAGATCAGTGTAAATCGCAGCGTGAGATCAGCGTAAATCGCAGCTTGAGATCAGAGTAAATCACACCGAGAGATCAGTGTAAATCGCAAAAATGAGAGTAAATCGCACCGTGAGATGAGAGTAAATCGCTCCGTGAGATGAGAGTAAATCGCACCGTGAGATGAGAGTAAATCGCACCGTGAGATGAGAGTAAATCGCACCGTGAGATCAGAGTAAATCGCTCCGTGAGATGAGAGTAAATCGCACCGTGAGATGAGAGTAAATCGCACCGTGAGATCAGAGTAAATCGCACCGTGAGATGAGAGTAAATCGCACCGTGAGATCAGCGTAGATCGTAACGTGAGATCAGAGTAAATCGCACCATGAGATGAGAGTAAATCGCACCGTGAGATCAGTGTAAATCGCACCTTGAGATCAGCGTAAATCGCAGCTTGAGATCAGAGTAAATCACACCGAGAGATCAGTGTAAATCGCAAAAATGAGAGTAAATCGCACCGTGAGATCAGAGTAAATCACACCAATGAGAGTAAATCACACCGTCAGATTAAAGTAAATCTCACCGTGAGATCAGCGTAAATCGCAGCTTGAGATCAGAGTAAATCGCACCGTGAGATCAGAGTAAATCGCACCGTGAGATCAGAGTAAATCGCACCGTGAGATTAGAGTAAATCGCACCGTGAGATCAGAGTAAATCGCTCCGTGAGATCAGAGTAAATCGCACCGTGAGATCAGAGTAAATCGCACCGTGAGATGAGAGTAAATCGCTCCATGAGATCAGAGTAAATCGCTCCGTGAGATCAGAGTAAATCGCACCGTGAGATCAGAGTAAATCGCACCGTGAGATCAGAGCAAATCGCACCGTGAGATCAGAGCAAATCGCACCGTGAGATGAGAGCAAATCGCACCGTGAGATGAGAGTAAATCGCACCGTGAGATGAGAGTAAATCGCACCGTGAGATGAGAGTAAATCGCACCGTGAGATGAGAGTAAATCGCACCGTGAGATCAGTGTAAATCGCACCGTGAGATCAGCGTAAATCGCAGCTTGAGATCAGAGTAAATCACACCGAGAGATCAGTGTAAATCGCAAAAATGAGAGTAAATCGCACCGTGAGATCAGAGTAAATCACACCAATGAGAGTAAATCGCTCCGTGAGATCAGAGTAAATCGCACCGTGAGATCAGAGTAAATCGCACCGTGAGATTAGAGTAAATCGCACCGTGAGATCAGAGTAAATCGCTCCGTGAGATCAGAGTAAATCGCACCGTGAGATCAGAGTAAATCGCACCGTGAGATCAGAGTAAATCGCACCGTGAGATGAGAGTAAATCGCTCCGTGAGATCAGAGTAAATCGCTCCGTGAGATCAGAGTAAATCGCACCGTGAGATCAGAGTAAATCGCACCGTGAGATCAGAGTAAATCGCACCGTGAGATTAGAGTAAATCACACCGTGAGATCAGCGTAAATCACACCGAGAGATCAGAGTAAATCGCACCGTGAGATCAGCGTAAATCACACCGAGAGATCAGCGTAAATCGCACCAATGAGAGTAAATCGCACCGTCAGATTAAAGTAAATCTCACCATGAGATCAGATTAAATCGCACCAATGAGAGTAAATCACACCGTCAGATTCAAGTAAATCTCACCGTGAGATCAGAGTAAATCGCACTGTGAGATCAGTGTAACTCGCACCGTGAGATCAGAGTAAATCGCACCGTGAGATCAGAGTAAATCGCACCGCGAGATCAGAGTAAATCGCACCGTAAGATCAGTGTAACTCGCACCGTGAGATGAGAGTATATCGCACCGTGAGATCAGAGTAAATCGCACCGTGAGATCAGAGTAAATCGCACCGTGAGATCAGAGTAATTCGCACCGTGAGATTAGAGTAAATCGCACCGTGAGATCAGTGTAACTCGCACCTTGAGATCCGAGTAAATTGCACCGTGAGATCAGAGTAAATAGCACCGTGAGATCAGAGTAAATCGCACCGTGAGATCAGAGTAAATCGCACCGTGAGATCAGAGTAAATCGCACCGTGAGATCAGAGTAAATCGCAACGTGAGATCAGAGTAAATCGCACCGTGAGATCAGAGTAAATCGCACCGTGAGATCAGAGTAAATCGCACCGTGAGATCAGAGTAAATCACACCGAGAGATCAGTGTAAATCGCAACAATGAGAGTAAATCGCACCGTGAGATCAGAGTAAATCGCACCAATGAGAGCAAATCGCACCGTCAGATTAAAGTAAATCTCACCGTGAGATCAGATTAAATCGCACCAATGAGAGTAAATCACACCGTCAGATTCAAGTAAATCTCACCGTGAGATCAGATTAAATCGCACCATGAGATGAGAGTAAATTGCACAGTGAGATGAAATTAAATCGCACCGTGAGATCAGAGTAAATCGCACCGTGAGATGAGAGTAATTCGCACCGTGAGATCAGAGCAAATCGCACCGTGAGATGAGAGTAAATCGCACCGTGTGATGAGAGTAAATCGCACCGTGAGATCAGAGTAAATCGCACCGTGAGATCAGAGGAAATCGCACCGTGAGATCAGAGGAAATCGCACCGTGAGATCAGAGTAAATCGCACCGTGAGATCAGAGTAAATCGCACCGTGAGATGAGAATAAATCGCACCGTGAGATCAGAGTAAAATCGCACCGTGAGATCAGAGTAAATCGCACCGTGAGATGAGAGCAAATCGCACCGTGAGATGAGAGCAAATCGCACCGTGAGATGAGAGTAAATCGCACCGTGAGATCAGAGTAAATCGCACCGTGAGATCAGAGTAAATCGCACCGTGAGATCAGTGTAAATCGCACCGTGAGATCAGAGTAAATCGCACCGTGAGATCAGTGTCAATCGCACCGTGAGATCAGTGTAAATCGCACCGTGAGATCAGAGTAAATCGCACCGTGAGATCAGTGTCAATCGCACCGTGAGATCAGTGTCAATCGCACCGTGAGATCAGAGAAAATCGCACCGTGAGATCAGAGTAAATCGCACCGTGAGATCAGAGAAAATCGCACCGTGAGATTAGAGTAAATCACACCGTGAGATGAGAGTAAATCGCTCCGTGAGATCAGAGTAAATCGCTCCGTGAGATCAGAGTAAATCACTCCATTAGATCAGAGAAAATCGCACCGTGAGATTAGAGTAAATCGCACTGTGAGATCAGTGTAAATCACACCGAGAGATCAGCGTAAATCGCACCAATGAGAGTAAATCGCACTGTCAGATTCAAGTAAATCTCACCGTGAGATCAGAGTAAATCGCACCATGAGATGAGAGTAAATTGCACAGTGAGATGAAATTAAATCGCACCGTGAGATGAGAGTAAATCGCACCGTGAGATCAGAGTAAATCGCACCGTGAGATCAGAGTAAATCGCACCGTGAGATCAGAGTAAATCGCACCGTGAGATCAGAGTAAATCGCACCGTGAGATCAGAGCTAATCGCACCGTGAGATCAGAGTAAATCGCACCGTGAGATCAGAGTAAATCGCACCGTGAGATAAGAATAAATCGCACCGTGAGATCAGAGTAAAATCGCACCGTGAGATGAGAGCAAATCGCACCGTGAGATCAGAGTAAATCGCACCGTGAGATGAGAGTAAATCGCACCGTGAGATCAGAGTAAATCGCACCGTGAGATCAGAGTAATCGCACCGTGAGATCAGAGTAAATCGCACCGTGAGATCAGAGTAAATCGCACCGTGAGATCAGAGTAAATCGCACCGAGAGATGAGTGTAAATCGCAACAATGAGAGTAAATCGCACCGTGAGATCAGAGTAAATCACACCAATGAGAGTAAATCACACCGTCAGATTAAAGTAAATCTCACCGTGAGATCAGCGTAAATCGCAGCTTGAGATCAGAGTAAATCGCTCCGTGAGATCAGAGTAAATCGCTCCATGAGATCAGAGTAAATCGCACCGTGAGATTAGAGTAAATCGCACCGTGAGATCAGTGTCAATCACACCGAGAGATCAGCGTAAATCGCACCAATGAGAGCAAATCGCACCGTCAGATTAAAGTAAATCTCACCGTGAGATCAGATTAAATCGCACCAATGAGAGTAAATCACACCGTCAGATTCAAGTAAATCTCACCGTGAGATCAGAGTAAATCGCACCGTTAGATCAGAGTAAATCGCACCGTGAGATCAGAGTAAATCGCACCGTGAGATGAGAGTAAATCGCACCGTGAGATGAGAGTAAATCGCACCGTGAGATGAGAGTAAATCGCACCGTGAGATGGGAGTAACTCGCACCGTGAGATGAGAGTAAATCGCACCGTGAGAGGAGAGTAAATCGCACCGTGAGATCAGAGTAAATCGCACCGTGAGATCAGAGTAAATCGCACCGTGAGATGAGAGTAAATCGCTCTGTGAGATGAGAGTAAATCGCACCGAGATGAGAGTAAATCGCACCGTGAGACCAGAGTAAATCGCACCGTGAGATGAGAGCAAATCGCACCGTGAGATCAGAGTAAATCGCACCGTGAGATGAGAGTAAATCGCACCGTGAGATGAGAGTAAATCGCACCGTGAGATGAGAGTAAATCGCACCATGAGATCAGAGTAAATCTCACCGTGAGATGAGAGTAAATCGCACCGAGATGAGAGTAAATCGCTCCGTGAGATGAGAGTAAATCGCACCGTGAGATGAGAGTAAATCGCTCCGTGAGATGAGAGTAAATCGCACCGTGAGATCATCGTAAATCGCACCGTGAGATCAGCGTAAATCGCACCGTGAGATGAGAGTAAATCGCACCGTGAGATCAGCGTAAATCGCAGCTTGAGATCAGAGCAAATCACACCGAGAGATCAGTGTAAATCGAAAAAATGAGAGTAAATCACACCGTCAGATTAAAGTAAATCTCACTGTGCGATCAGCGTAAATCGCAGCTTGAGATCAGAGTAAATCGCTCCGTGAGATCAGAGTAAATCGCACCGTGAGATCAGAGTAAATCGCACCGTGAGATCAGAGTAAATCGCACCGTGAGATCAGAGTAAATCGCACCGTGAGATCAGAGTAAATCGCACCATGAGATGAGAGTAAATCGCACCGTGAGATGAAATTAAATCGCACGGTGAGATCAGAGTAAATCGCACCGTGAGATCAGAGTAAATCGCACCGTGAGATTAGAGTAAATCGCACCGTGAGATCAGAGTAAATCACACCGTGAGATCAGATTAAATCGCACCATGAGATGAGAGTAAATCGCACCGTGAGATGAAATTAAATCGCACGGTGAGATGAGAGTAAATCGCACCGTGAGATGAGAGTAAATCGCACCGTGAGATCAGAGTAAATCGCACCATGAGATGAGAGTAAATCGCACCGTGAGATGAAATTAAATCGCACCGTGAGATCAGAGTAAATCGCACCGTGAGATGAGAGTAAATCGCACCGTGAGATCAGTGTAAATCGCACCGTGAGATCAGAGTAAATCACACCGTGAGATGAGAGTAAATCGCACCGTGAGATCAGTGTAAATCGCACCGTGAGATGTGAGTAAATCGCACCATGAGATGAGAGTAAATCGCACCGTGAGATGAGAGTAAATCGCACCGTGAGATGAGAGTAAATCGCACCGTGAGATGAGAGTAAATCGCACCGTGAGATCAGAGTAAATCGCACCGTGAGATGAGAGTAAATCGCACCGTGAGATGAGAGTAAATCGCACCGTGAGATCAGAGTAAATCGCACCGTGAGATGAGAGTAAATCGCACCGTGAGATGAGAGTAAATCGCACCGTGAGATGAGAGTAAATCGCACCGTGAGATGAGAGTAAATCGCACCGTGAGATGAGAGTAAATCGCACCGTGAGATGAGAGTAAATCGCACCGTGAGATGAGAGTAATTCGCACCGTGAGATGAGAGTAAATCGCACCGTGAGATGAGAGTAAATCGCACCGTGAGATGAGAGTAAATCGCACCGTGAGATCAGAGTAAATCGCACCGTGAGATGAGAGTAAATCGCACCGTGAGATGAGAGTAAATCGCACCGTGAGATGAGAGTAAATCGCACCGTGAGATGAGAGTAAATCGCACCGTGAGATGAGAGTAAATCGCACCGTGAGATGAGAGTAAATCGCATCGTGAGATGAGAGTAAATCGCACCGTGAGATGAGAGTAAATCGCACCGTGAGATGAGAGTAAATCGCACCGTGAGATGAGAGTACATCGCATCGTGAGATGAGAGTAAATCGCACCGTGAGATGAGAGTAAATCGCACCGTGAGATGAGAGTAAATCGCACCGTGAGATGAGAGTAAATCGCACCGTGAGATGAGAGTAAATCGCACCGTGAGATCAGAGTAAATCGCACCGTGAGATGAGAGTAAATCGCTCCGTGAGATGAGAGTAAATCGCACCGTGAGATGAGAGTAAATCGCACCGTGAGATCAGAGTAAATCGCACCGTGAGATGAGAGTAAATCGCACCGTGAGATCAGCGTAGATCGTAACGTGAGATCAGAGTAAATCGCACCATGAGATGAGAGTAAATCGCACCGTGAGATCAGTGTAAATCGCAGCGTGAGATCAGCGTAAATCGCAGCTTGAGATCAGAGTAAATCACACCGAGAGATCAGTGTAAATCGCAAAAATGAGAGTAAATCGCACCGTGAGATCAGAGTAAATCACACCAATGAGAGTAAATCACACCGTCAGATTAAAGTAAATCTCACCGTGAGATCAGCGTAAATCGCAGCTTGAGATCAGAGTAAATCGCACCGTGAGATCAGAGTAAATCGCACCGTGAGATCAGAGTAAATCGCACTGTGAGATTAGAGTAAATCGCACCGTGAGATCAGAGTAAATCGCTCCGTGAGATCAGAGTAAATCGCACCGTGAGATCAGAGTAAATCGCACCGTGAGATCAGAGTAAATCGCTCCATGAGATCAGAGTAAATCGCTCCGTGAGATCAGAGTAAATCGCACCGTGAGATCAGAGTAAATCGCACCGTGAGATCAGAGAAAATCGCACCGTGAGATTAGAGTAAATCACACCGTGAGATCAGCGTAAATAACACCGAGAGATCAGAGTAAATCGCACCGTGAGATCAGCGTAAATCACACCGTGAGATCAGCGTAAATCGCACCAATGAGAGTAAATCGCACCGTCAGATTAAAGTAAATCTCACCATGAGATCAGATTAAATCGCACCAATGAGAGTAAATCACACCGTCAGATTCAAGTAAATCTCACCGTGAGATCAGAGTAAATCGCACCGTGAGATCAGTGTAACTCGCACCGTGAGATCAGAGTAAATCGCACCGTGAGATCAGAGTAAATCGCACCGTGAGATCAGAGTAAATCGCACCGCGAGATCAGAGTAAATCGCACCGTGAGATCAGTGTAACTCGCACCGTGAGATCAGAGTAAATCGCACCGTGAGATCAGAGTAAATCGCACCGTGAGATCAGAGTAAATCGCACCGTGAGATCAGAGTAATTCGCACCGTGAGATTAGAGTAAATCGCACCGTGAGATCAGTGTAACTCGCACCTTGAGATCCGAGTAAATTGCACCGTGAGATCAGAGTAAATAGCACCGTGAGATCAGAGTAAATCGCACCGTGAGATCAGAGTAAATCGCACCGTGAGATCAGAGTAAATCGCACCGTGAGATCAGAGTAAATCGCACCGTGAGATCAGAGTAAATCGCACCGTGAGATCAGAGTAAATCACACCGAGAGATCAGTGTAAATCGCAACAATGAGAGTAAATCGCACCGTGAGATCAGAGTAAATCACACCAATGAGAGTAAATCACACCGTCAGATTAAAGTAAATCTCACCGTGAGATCAGCGTAAATCGCAGCTTGAGATCAGAGTAAATCGCTCCGTGAGATTAGAGTAAATCGCTCCGTGAGATTAGAGTAAATCGCACCATGAGATCAGAGTAAATCGCACCGTGAGATCAGCGTAAATCACACCGAGAGATCAGAGTAAATCGCACCGTGAGATCAGAGTAAATCGCACCGTGAGATGAGAGTAAATCGCTCCGTGAGATGAGAGTAAATCGCACCGAGATGAGAGTAAATCGCACCGTGAGATGAGAGTAAATCGCACCGTGAGATGAGAGTAAATCGCACCATGAGATCAGAGTAAATCTTACCGTGAGATCAGCGTAAATCGCACCGTGAGATGAGAGTAAATCGCACCGTGAGATCAGTGTAAATCGCACCGTGAGATCAGCGTAAATCGCAGCTTGAGATCAGAGCAAATCACACCGAGAGATCAGTGTAAAGCGCAAAAATGAGAGTAAATCGCACCGTGAGATGAGAGTAAATCGCACCGTGAGATCAGTGTAAATCGCACCGTGAGATGAGAGTAAATCGCACCGTGAGATCAGTGTAAATCGCACCGTGAGATGAGAGTAAATCGCACCGTGAGATGAGAGTAAATCGCACCGTGAGATGAGTGTAAATCGCACCGTGAGATCAGAGTAAATCACACCGTGAGATGAGAGTAAATCGCACCGTGAGATCAGTGTAAATCGCACCGTGAGATGTGAGTAAATCGCACCGTGAGATGAGAGTAAATCGCACCGTGAGATCAGAGTAAATCGCACCGTGAGATGAGAGTAAATCGCACCGTGAGATCAGAGTAAATCGCACCGTGAGATGAGAGTAAATCGCACCGTGAGATGAGAGTAAATCGCATCGTGAGATGAGAGTAAATCGCACCGTGAGATGAGAGTAAATCGCACCGTGAGATGAGAGTAAATCGCACCGTGAGATCAGAGTAAATCGCACCGTGAGATCAGAGTAAATCGCTCCGTGAGATGAGAGTAAATCGCACCGTGAGATGAGAGTAAATCGCACCGTGAGATCAGAGTAAATCGCACCGTGAGATGAGAGTAAATCGCACCGTGAGATCAGCGTAGATCGTAACGTGAGATCAGAGTAAATCGCACCGAGAGATCAGTGTAAATCGCAACAATGAGAGTAAATCGCACCGTGAGATCAGAGTAAATCACACCAATGAGAGTAAATCACACCGTCAGATTAAAGTAAATCTCACCGTGAGATCAGCGTAAATCGCAGCTTGAGATCAGAGTAAATCGCACCGTGAGATCAGAGTAAATCGCACCGTGAGATCAGAGTAAATCGCACCGTGAGATTAGAGTAAATCGCACCGTGAGATCAGAGTAAATCGCTCCGTGAGATCAGAGTAAATCGCACCGTGAGATCAGAGTAAATCGCTCCGTGAGATCAGAGTAAATCGCACCGTGAGATCAGAGTAAATCGCACCGTGAGATGAGAGTAAATCGCACCATGAGATGAGAGTAAATCGCACCGTGAGATCAGTGTAAATCGCACCGTGAGATCAGCGTAAATCGCAGCTTGAGATCAGAGTAAATCACACCGAGAGATCAGTGTAAATCGCAACAATGAGAGTAAATCGCACCGTGAGATCAGAGTAAATCACACCAATGAGAGTAAATCACACCGTCAGATTAAAGTAAATCTCACCGTGAGATCAGCGTAAATCGCAGCTTGAGATCAGAGTAAATCGCACCGTGAGATCAGAGTAAATCGCACCGTGAGATCAGAGTAAATCGCACCGTGAGATTAGAGTAAATCGCACCGTGAGATCAGAGTAAATCGCTCCGTGAGATCAGAGTAAATCGCACCGTGAGATCAGAGTAAATCGCACCGTGAGATGAGAGTAAATCGCTCCATGAGATCAGAGTAAATCGCTCTGTGAGATCAGAGTAAATCGCACCGTGAGATCAGAGTAAATCGCACCGTGAGATCAGAGTAAATCGCACCGTGAGATTAGAGTAAATCACACCGTGAGATCAGCGTAAATAACACCGAGAGATCAGAGTAAATCGCACCGTGAGATCAGCGTAAATCACACCGAGAGATCAGCGTAAATCGCACCAATGAGAGTAAATCGCACCGCAGATTAAAGTAAATCTCACCATGAGATCAGATTAAATCGCACCAATGAGAGTAAATCACACCGTCAGATTCAAGTAAATCTCACCGTGAGATCAGATTAAATCGCTCCATGAGATCAGAGTAAATCGCACCGCAAGATCAGAGTAAATCGCACCGTGAGATCAGTGTAACTCGCACCGTGAGATCAGAGTAAATCGCACCGTGAGATCAGAGTAAATCGCACCGTGAGATCAGAGTAAATCGGACCGTGAGATCAGAGTAAATCGCACCGTGAGATCAGAGTAAATCGCACCGTGAGATCAGAGTAAATCACAGCGAGAGATCAGTGTAAATCGCAACAATGAGAGTAAATCGCACCGTGAGATCAGAGTAAATCACACCAATGAGAGTAAATCACACCGTCAGATTAAAGTAAATCTCACCGTGAGATCAGAATAAATCGCTCCGTGAGATTAGAGTAAATCGCTCCGTGAGATCAGAGTAAATCGCTCCATGAGATCAGAGTAAATCGCACCGTGAGATTAGAGTAAATCGCACCGTGAGATCAGCGTAAATCACACCGAGAGATCAGCGTAAATCGCACTGTGAGATCAGCGTAAATCACACCGAGAGATCAGCGTAAATCGCACCAATGATAGCAAATCGCACCGTCAGATTAAAGTAAATCTCACCGTGAGATCAGATTAAATCGCACCAATGAGAGTAAATCACACCGTCAGATTCAAGTAAATCTCACCGTGAGATCAGATTAAATCGCACCATGAGATGAGAGTAAATTGCACAGTGAGATGAAATTAAATCGCACCGTGAGATGAGAGTAAATCGCACCGTGAGATGAGAGTAATTCGCACCGTGAGATCAGACCAAATCGCACCGTGAGATGAGAGTAAATCGCACCGTGTGATGAGAGTAAATCGCACCGTGAGATTAGAGTAAATCGCACCGTGAGATCAGAGTAAATCGCACCGTGAGATCAGAGTAAATCGCACCGTGAGATCAGAGTAAATCGCACCGTGAGATCAGAGTAAATCGCACCGTGAGATCAGAGTAAATCGCACCGTGAGATCAGAGTAAAATCGCACCGTGAGATCAGAGTAAATCGCACCGTGAGATGAGAGCAAATCGCACCGTGAGATGAGAGCAAATCGCACCGTGAGATGAGAGCAAATCGCACCGTGAGATCAGAGTAAATCGCACCGTGAGATCAGAGTAAATCGCACCGTGAGATCAGTGTAAATCGCACCGTGAGATCAGAGTAAATCGCACCGTGAGATCAGTGTCAATCGCACCGTGAGATCAGTGTAAATCGCACCGTGAGATCAGAGTAAATCGCACCGTGAGATCAGTGTCAATCGCACCGTGAGATCAGTGTCAATCGCACCGTGAGATCAGAAAAAATCGCACCGTGAGATCAGAGTAAATCGCACCGTGAGATCAGAGAAAATCGCACCGTGAGATTAGAGTAAATCACACCGTGAGATGAGAGTAAATCGCTCCGTGAGATCAGAGTAAATCGCTCCGTGAGATCAGAGTAAATCACTCCATTAGATCAGAGAAAATCGCACCGTGAGATTAGAGTAAATCGCACCGTGAGATTAGTGTAAATCACACCGAGAGATCAGCGTAAATCGCACCAATGAGAGTAAATCGCACCGTCAGATTAAAGTAAATCTCACCGTGAGATCAGATTAAATCGCACCAATGAGAGTAAATCACACCTTCAGATTCAAGTAAATCTCACCGTGAGATCAGAGTAAATCGCACCGTGAGATCAGAGTAAATCGCACCGTGAGATCAGAGTAAATCGCACCGTGAGATCAGAGCAAATCGCACCGTGAGATGAGAGTAAATCGCACCGTGAGATCAGAGTAAATCGCACCGTGAGATCAGAGTAAATCGCACCGTGAGATCAGAGTAAATCGCACCGTGAGATCAGAGCTAATCGCACCGTGAGATCAGAGTAAATCGCACCGTGAGATCAGAGTAAATCGCACCGTGAGATAAGAATAAATCGCACCGTGAGATCAGAGTAAAATCGCACCGTGAGATCAGAGTAAATCGCACCGTGAGATGAGAGCAAATCGCACCGTGAGATCAGAGTAAATCGCACCGTGAGATGAGAGTAAATCGCACCGTGAGATCAGAGTAAATCGCACCGTGAGATCAGAGTAAATCGCACCAGAGATCAGAGTAAATCGCACCGTGAGATCAGAGTAAATCGCACCGTGAGATCAGAGTAAATCGCACCGAGAGATCAGTGTAAATCGCAACAATGAGAGTAAATCGCACCGTGAGATCAGAGTAAATCACACCAATGAGAGTAAATCACACCGTCAGATTAAAGTAAATCTCACCGTGAGATCAGCGTAAATCGCAGCTTGAGATCAGATTAAATCGCTCCGTGAGATCAGAGTAAATCGCTCCATGAGATCAGAGTAAATCGCACCGTGAGATTAGAGTAAATCGCACCGTGAGATTAGAGTAAATCGCACCGTGAGATCAGAGTAAATCGCACCGTGAGATCAGTGTCAATCACACCGAGAGATCAGCGTAAATCGCACCAATGAGAGCAAATCGCACCGTCAGATTAAAGTAAATCTCACCGTGAGATCAGATTAAATCGCACCAATGAGAGTAAATCACACCATCAGATTCAAGTAAATCTCACCGTGAGATCAGAGTAAATCGCACCGTGAGATCAGAGTAAATCGCATCGTGAGATGAGAGTAATTCGCACCGTGAGATGAGAGTAATTCGCACCGTGAGATCAGAGCAAATCGCACCGTGAGATGAGAGTAAATCGCACCGTGTGATGAGAGTAAATCGCACCGTGAGATCAGAGTAAATCGCACCGTGAGATCAGAGTAAATCGCACCGTGAGATCAGAGTAAATCGCACCGTGAGATCAGAGTAAATCGCACCGTGAGATCAGAGTAAATCGCACCGTGAGATCAGAGTAAATCGCACCGTGAGATGAGAATAAATCGCACCGTGAGATCAGAGTAAATCGCACCGTGAGATCAGAGTAAATCGCACCGTGAGATGAGAGCAAATCGCACCGTGAGATGAGAGTAAATCGCACCGTGTGATGAGAGTAAATCGCACCGTGAGATCAGAGCAAATCGCACCGTGAGATGAGAGTAAATCGCACCGTGTGATGAGAGT
This sequence comes from Pristiophorus japonicus, assembly GCF_044704955.1. Lineage (NCBI taxonomy): Eukaryota > Metazoa > Chordata > Chondrichthyes > Pristiophoridae > Pristiophorus > Pristiophorus japonicus. The sequence continues at coordinate 678,571 of NW_027253019.1, read as the reverse complement.
AAATCGCACCGTGAGATCAGAGCAAATCGCACCGTGAGATGAGAGTAAATCGCACCGTGTGATGAGAGTAAATCGCACCGTGAGATCAGAGTAAATCGCACCGTGAGATCAGAGTAAATCGCACCGTGAGATCAGAGTAAATCGCACCGTGAGATGAGAATAAATCGCACCGTGAGATCAGAGTAAATCGCACCGTGAGATCAGAGTAAATCGCACCGTGAGATGAGAGCAAATCGCACCGTGAGATGAGAGTAAATCGCACCGTGAGATGAGAGTAAATCGCACCATGAGATCAGAGCAAATCGCACCGTGAGATCAGAGTAAATCGCACCGTGAGATGAGAGTAAATCGCACCGTGAGATGAGAGTAAATCGCACCGTGAGATCAGAGTAAATCGCACCGTGAGATCAGAGTAAATCGCACCGTGAGATCAGAGTAAATCGCACCGTGAGATCAGTGTAAATCGCACCGTGAGATCAGAGTAAATCGCACCGTGAGATCAGAGTAAATCGCACCGTGAGATCAGTGTCAATCGCACCGTGAGATCAGAGTAAATCGCACCGAGAGATCAGTGTAAATCGCAACGATGAGGGTAAATCGCACCGTGAGATCAGAGAAAATCGCACCGTGAGATTAGAGTAAATCACACCGTGAGATCAGAGTAAATCGCTCCGTGAGATCAGAGTAAATCGCTCCGTGAGATCAGAGTAAATCGCTCCGTGAGATTAGAGTAAATCGCACCGAGATGAGAGTAAATCGCACCGTGAGACCAGAGTAAATCGCACCGTGAGATGAGAGCAAATCGCACCGTGAGATGAGAGCAAATCGCACCGTGAGATCAGAGTAAATCTCACCGTGAGATGAGAGTAAATCGCACCGAGATGAGAGTAAATCGCACCGTGAGATGAGAGTAAATCGCTCCGTGAGATGAGAGTAAATCACACCGTGAGATCATCGTAAATCGCACCGTGAGATCAGCGTAAATCGCACCGTGAGATGAGAGTAAATCGCACCGTGAGATCAGTGTAAATCGCACCGTGAGATCAGCGTAAATCGCATCTTGAGATCAGAGCAAATCACACCGAGAGATCAGTGTAAATCGCAAAAATGAGAGTAAATCGGACCGTGAGATCAGAGTAAATCACACCGTCAGATTAAAGTAAATCTCACCGTGCGATCAGCGTAAATCGCAGCTTGAGATCAGAGTAAATCGCTCCGTGAGATCAGAGTAAATCGCACCGTGAGATCAGAGTAAATCACACCGAGAGATCAGCGTAAATCGCACCAATGAGAGCAAATCGCACCGTCAGATTAAAGTAAATCTCACCGTGAGATCAGATTAAATCGCACCAATGAGAGTAAATCACACCATCAGATTCAAGTAAATCTCACCGTGAGATCAGAGTAAATCGCACCGTGAGATCAGAGTAAATCGCATCGTGAGATGAGAGTAATTCGCACCGTGAGATGAGAGTAATTCGCACCGTGAGATCAGAGCAAATCGCACCGTGAGATGAGAGTAAATCGCACCGTGTGATGAGAGTAAATCGCACCGTGAGATCAGAGTAAATCGCACCGTGAGATCAGAGTAAATCGCACCGTGAGATCAGAGTAAATCGCACCGTGAGATCAGAGTAAATCGCACCGTGAGATGAGAATAAATCGCACCGTGAGATCAGAGTAAATCGCACCGTGAGATCAGAGTAAATCGCACCGTGAGATCAGAGTAAATCGCACCGTGAGATGAGAATAAATCGCACCGTGAGATCAGAGTAAATCGCACCGTGAGATCAGAGTAAATCGCACCGTGAGATCAGAGTAAATCGCACCGTGAGATGAGAATAAATCGCACCGTGAGATCAGAGTAAATCGCACCGTGAGATGAGAGCAAATCGCACCGTGAGATGAGAGTAAATCGCACCGTGAGATGAGAGTAAATCGCACCGTTAGATCAGAGTAAATCGCACCGTGAGATCAGCGTAGATCGTAACGTGAGATCAGAGTAAATCGCACCATGAGATGAGAGTAAATCGCACCGTGAGATCAGTGTAAATCGCACCGTGAGATCAGCGTAAATCGCAGCTTGAGATCAGAGTAAATCACACCGAGAGATCAGTGTAAATCGCAAAAATGAGAGTAAATCGCACCGTGAGATCAGAGTAAATCACACCAATGAGAGTAAATCACACCGTCAGATTAAAGTAAATCTCACCGTGAGATCAGCGTAAATCGCAGCTTGAGATCAGAGTAAATCGCACCGTGAGATCAGAGTAAATCGCACCGTGAGATCAGAGTAAATCGCACCGTGAGATTAGAGTAAATCGCACCGTGAGATCAGAGTAAATCGCTCCGTGAGATCAGAGTAAATCGCACCGTGAGATCAGAGTAAATCGCACCGTGAGATGAGAGTAAATCGCTCCATGAGATCAGAGTAAATCGCTCCGTGAGATCAGAGTAAATCGCACCGTGAGATCAGAGTAAATCGCACCGTGAGATCAGAGTAAATCGCACCGTGAGATTAGAGTAAATCACACCGTGAGATCAGCGTAAATAACACCGAGAGATCAGAGTAAATCGCACCGTGAGATCAGCGTAAATCACACCGAGAGATCAGCGTAAATCGCACCAATGAGAGTAAATCGCACCGTCAGATTAAAGTAAATCTCACCATGAGATCAGATTAAATCGCACCAATGAGAGTAAATCACACCGTCAGATTCAAGTAAATCTCACCGTGAGATCAGATTAAATCGCTCCATGAGATCAGAGTAAATCGCACCGCAAGATCAGAGTAAATCGCACCGTGAGATCAGTGTAACTCGCACCGTGAGATCAGAGTAAATCGCACCGTGAGATCAGAGTAAATCGCACCGTGAGATCAGAGTAAATCGCACCGTGAGATCAGAGTAAATCGCACCGTGAGATCAGAGTAAATCGCACCGTGAGATCAGAGTAAATCGCACCGTGAGATCAGAGTAAATCACAGCGAGAGATCAGTTTAAATCGCAACAATGAGAGTAAATCGCACCGTGAGATCAGAGTAAATCACACCAATGAGAGTAAATCACACCGTCAGATTAAAGTAAATCTCACCGTGAGATCAGAATAAATCGCTCCGTGAGATTAGAGTAAATCGCTCCGTGAGATCAGAGTAAATCGCTCCATGAGATCAGAGTAAATCGCACCGTGAGATTAGAGTAAATCGCACCGTGAGATCAGCGTAAATCACACCGAGAGATCAGCGTAAATCGCACTGTGAGATCAGCGTAAATCACACCGAGAGATCAGCGTAAATCGCACCAATGATAGCAAATCGCACCGTCAGATTAAAGTAAATCTCACCGTGAGATCAGATTAAATCGCACCAATGAGAGTAAATCACACCGTCAGATTCAAGTAAATCTCACCGTGAGATCAGATTAAATCGCACCATGAGATGAGAGTAAATTGCACAGTGAGATGAAATTAAATCGCACCGTGAGATGAGAGTAAATCGCACCGTGAGATGAGAGTAATTCGCACCGTGAGATCAGAGCAAATCGCCCCGTGAGATGAGAGTAAATCGCACCGTGTGATGAGAGTAAATCGCACCGTGAGATTAGAGTAAATCGCACCGTGAGATCAGAGTAAATCGCACCGTGAGATCAGAGTAAATCGCACCGTGAGATCAGAGTAAATCGCACCGTGAGATCAGAGTAAATCGCACCGTGAGATCAGAGTAAATCGCACCGTGAGATCAGAGTAAATCGCACCGTGAGATGAGAGTAAATCGCTCCATGAGATCAGAGTAAATCGCTCCGTGAGATCAGAGTAAATCGCACCGTGAGATCAGAGTAAATCGCACCGTGAGATCAGAGTAAATCGCACCGTGAGATTAGAGTAAATCACACCGTGAGATCAGCGTAAATAACACCGAGAGATCAGAGTAAATCGCACCGTGAGATCAGCGTAAATCACACCGAGAGATCAGCGTAAATCGCACCAATGAGAGTAAATCGCACCGTCAGATTAAAGTAAATCTCACCATGAGATCACATTAAATCGCACCAATGAGAGTAAATCACACCGTCAGATTCAAGTAAATCTCACCGTGAGATCAGATTAAATCGCTCCATGAGATCAGAGTAAATCGCACCGCAAGATCAGAGTAAATCGCACCGTGAGATCAGTGTAACTCGCACCGTGAGATCAGAGTAAATCGCACCGTGAGATCAGAGTAAATCGCACCGTGAGATCAGAGTAAATCGCACCGTGAGATCAGAGTAAATCGCACCGTGAGATCAGAGTAAATCGCACCGTGAGATCAGAGTAAATCGCACTGTGAGATCAGAGTAAATCACAGCGAGAGATCAGTGTAAATCGCAACAATGAGAGTAAATCGCACCGTGAGATCAGAGTAAATCACACCAATGAGAGTAAATCACACCGTCAGATTAAAGTAAATCTCACCGTGAGATCAGAATAAATCGCTCCGTGAGATTAGAGTAAATCGCTCCGTGAGATCAGAGTAAATCGCTCCATGAGATCAGAGTAAATCGCACCGTGAGATTAGAGTAAATCGCACCGTGAGATCAGCGTAAATCACACCGAGAGATCAGCGTAAATCGCACTGTGAGATCAGCGTAAATCACACCGAGAGATCAGCGTAAATCGCACCAATGATAGCAAATCGCACCGTCAGATTAAAGTAAATCTCACCGTGAGATCAGATTAAATCGCACCAATGAGAGTAAATCACACCGTCAGATTCAAGTAAATCTCACCGTGAGATCAGATTAAATCGCACCATGAGATGAGAGTAAATTGCACAGTGAGATGAAATTAAATCGCACCGTGAGATGAGAGTAAATCGCACCGTGAGATGAGAGTAATTCGCACCGTGAGATCAGAGCAAATCGCACCGTGAGATGAGAGTAAATCGCACCGTGTGATGAGAGTAAATCGCACCGTGAGATTAGAGTAAATCGCACCGTGAGATCAGAGTAAATCGCACCGTGAGATCAGAGTAAATCGCACCGTGAGATCAGAGTAAATCGCACCGTGAGATCAGAGTAAATCGCACCGTGAGATCAGAGTAAATCGCACCGTGAGATCAGAGTAAATCGCACCGTGAGATCAGAGTAAAATCGCACCGTGAGATCAGAGTAAATCGCACCGTGAGATGAGAGCAAATCGCACCGTGAGATGAGAGCAAATCGCACCGTGAGATGAGAGCAAATCGCACCGTGAGATCAGAGTAAATCGCACCGTGAGATCAGAGTAAATCGCACCGTGAGATCAGTGTAAATCGCACCGTGAGATCAGAGTAAATCGCACCGTGAGATCAGTGTCAATCGCACCGTGAGATCAGTGTAAATCGCACCATGAGATCAGAGTAAATCGCACCGTGAGATCAGTGTCAATCGCACCGTGAGATCAGTGTCAATCGCACCGTGAGATCAGAAAAAATCGCACCGTGAGATCAGAGTAAATCGCACCGTGAGATCAGAGAAAATCGCACCGTGAGATTAGAGTAAATCACACCGTGAGATGAGAGTAAATCGCTCCGTGAGATCAGAGTAAATCGCTCCGTGAGATCAGAGTAAATCACTCCATTAGATCAGAGAAAATCGCACCGTGAGATTAGAGTAAATCGCACCGTGAGATTAGTGTAAATCACACCGAGAGATCAGCGTAAATCGCACCAATGAGAGTAAATCGCACCGTCAGATTAAAGTAAATCTCACCGTGAGATCAGATTAAATCGCACCAATGAGAGTAAATCACACCTTCAGATTCAAGTAAATCTCACCGTGAGATCAGAGTAAATCGCACCGTGAGATCAGAGTAAATCGCACCGTGAGATCAGAGTAAATCGCACCGTGAGATCAGAGCAAATCGCACCGTGAGATGAGAGTAAATCGCACCGTGAGATCAGAGTAAATCGCACCGTGAGATCAGAGTAAATCGCACCGTGAGATCAGAGTAAATCGCACCGTGAGATCAGAGCTAATCGCACCGTGAGATCAGAGTAAATCGCACCGTGAGATCAGAGTAAATCGCACCGTGAGATAAGAATAAATCGCACCGTGAGATCAGAGTAAAATCGCACCGTGAGATCAGAGTAAATCGCACCGTGAGATGAGAGCAAATCGCACCGTGAGATCAGAGTAAATCGCACCGTGAGATGAGAGTAAATCGCACCGTGAGATCAGAGTAAATCGCACCGTGAGATCAGAGTAAATCGCACCGTGAGATCAGAGTAAATCGCACCGTGAGATCAGAGTAAATCGCACCGTGAGATCAGAGTAAATCGCACCGAGAGATCAGTGTAAATCGCAACAATGAGAGTAAATCGCACCGTGAGATCAGAGCAAATCACACCAATGAGAGTAAATCACACCGTCAGATTAAAGTAAATCTCACCGTGAGATCAGCGTAAATCGCAGCGTGAGATCAGAGTAAATCGCTCCGTGAGATCAGAGTAAATCGCTCCATGAGATCAGAGTAAATCGCACCGTGAGATTAGAGTAAATCGCACCGTGAGATTAGAGTAAATCGCACCGTGAGATCAGAGTAAATCGCACCGTGAGATCAGTGTCAATCACACCGAGAGATCAGCGTAAATCGCACCAATGAGAGCAAATCGCACCGTCAGATTAAAGTAAATCTCACCGTGAGATCAGATTAAATCGCACCAATGAGAGTAAATCACACCATCAGATTCAAGTAAATCTCACCGTGAGATCAGAGTAAATCGCACCGTGAGATCAGAGTAAATCGCATCGTGAGATGAGAGTAATTCGCACCGTGAGATGAGAGTAATTCGCACCGTGAGATCAGAGCAAATCGCACCGTGAGATGAGAGTAAATCGCACCGTGTGATGAGAGTAAATCGCACCGTGAGATCAGAGTAAATCGCACCGTGAGATCAGAGTAAATCGCACCGTGAGATCAGAGTAAATCGCACCGTGAGATCAGAGTAAATCGCACCGTGAGATGAGAATAAATCGCACCGTGAGATCAGAGTAAAATCGCACCGTGAGATCAGAGTAAATCGCACCGTGAGATGAGAGCAAATCGCACCGTGAGATGAGAGTAAATCGCACCGTGAGATGAGAGTAAATCGCACCGTGAGATCAGAGTAAATCGCACCGTGAGATCAGAGTAAATCGCACCGTGAGATCAGTGTAAATCGCACCGTGAGATCAGAGTAAATCGCACCGTGAGATCAGAGTAAATCGCACCGTGAGATCAGTGTCAATCGCACCGTGAGATCAGAGTAAATCGCACCGAGAGATCAGTGTAAATCGCAACAATGAGGGTAAATCGCACCGTGAGATCAGAGAAAATCGCACCGTGAGATTAGAGTAAATCACACCGTGAGATGAGAGTAAATCGCTCCGTGAGATCAGAGTAAATCGCTCCGTGAGATGAGAGTAAATCGCACCGAGATGAGAGTAAATCGCACCGTGAGACCAGAGTAAATCGCACCGTGAGATGAGAGCAAATCGCACCGTGAGATCAGAGTAAATCGCACCGTGAGATGAGAGTAAATCGCACCGTGAGATGAGAGTAAATCGCACCGTGAGATGAGAGTAAATCGCACCGTGAGATCAGAGTAAATCGCACCGTGAGATCAGAGTAAATCGCACCGAGATGAGAGTAAATCGCTCCGTGAGATGAGAGCAAATCGCACCGTGAGATCAGAGTAAATCTCACCGTGAGATGAGAGTAAATCGCACCGAGATGAGAGTAAATCGCACCGTGAGATGAGAGTAAATCGCACCGTGAGATCAGAGTAAATCGCACCGAGAGATCAGTGTAAATCGCAACAATGAGGGTAAATCGCACCGTGAGATCAGAGAAAATCGCACCGTGAGATTAGAGTAAATCACACCGTGAGATGAGAGTAAATCGCTCCGTGAGATCAGAGTAAATCGCTCCGTGAGATCAGAGTAAATCGCTCCGTGAGATGAGAGTAAATCGCACCGAGAGATCAGAGTAAATCGCACCGTGAGATGAGAGTAAATCGCCCCGTGAGACCAGAGTAAATCGCACCGTGAGATGAGAGCAAATCGCACCGTGAGATCAGAGTAAATCGCACCGTGAGATGAGAGTAAATCGCACCGTGAGATGAGAGTAAATCGCACCGAGATGAGAGTAAATCGCTCCGTGAGATGAGAGCAAATCGCACCGTGAGATCAGAGTAAATCTCACCGTGAGATGAGAGTAAATCGCACCGAGATGAGAGTAAATCGCACCGTGAGATGAGAGTAAATCGCTCCGTGAGATGAGAGTAAATCACACCGTGAGATCATCGTAAATCGCACCGTGAGATCAGCGTAAATCGCACCGTGAGATGAGAGTAAATCGCACCGTGAGATCAGTGTAAATCGCACCGTGAGATCAGCGTAAATCGCAGCTTGAGATCAGAGCAAATCACACCGAGAGATCAGTGTAAATCGCAAAAATGAGAGTAAATCGGACCGTGAGATCAGAGTAAATCACACCGTCAGATTAAAGTAAATCTCACCGTGCGATCAGCGTAAATCGCAGCTTGAGATCAGAGTAAATCGCTCCGTGAGATCAGAGTAAATCGCACCGTGAGATCAGAGTAAATCACACCGTGAGATCAGAGTAAATTGCACCGTGAGATCAGAGTAAATCGCACCTTGAGATTAGAGTAAATCGCACCGTGAGATCAGAGTAAATCACACCGTGAGATCAGATTAAATCGCACCATGAGATGAGAGTAAATCGCACCGTGAGATGAAATTAAATCGCACCGTGAGATGAGAGTAAATCGCACCGTGAGATGAGAGTAAATCGCACCGTGAGATCAGAGTAAATCGCACCATGAGATGAGAGTAAATCGCACCGTGAGATGAAATTAAATCGCACCGTGAGATCAGAGTAAATCGCACCGTGAGATGAGAGTAAATCGCACCGTGAGATCAGAGTAAATCGCACCGTGAGATGAGAGTAAATCGCACCGTGAGATGAGAGTAAATCACACCGTGAGATCAGTGTAAATCGCACCGTGAGATCAGAGCAAATCACACCGTGAGATGAGAGTAAATCGCACCGTGAGATCAGTGTAAATCGCACCGTGAGATGAGAGTAAATCGCACCGTGAGATGAGAGTAAATCGCACCGTGAGATGAGAGTAAATCGCACCGTGAGATCAGTGTAAATCGCACCGTGAGATGTGAGTAAATCGCACCGTGAGATGAGAGTAAATCGCACCGTGAGATGAGAGTAAATCGCACCGTGAGATGAGAGTAAATCGCACCGTGAGATGAGAGTAAATCGCACCGTGAGATGAGAGTAAATCGCACCGTGAGATGAGAGTAAATCGCACCGTGAGATGAGAGTAAATCGCACCGTGAGATGAGAGTAAATCGCACCGTGAGATGAGAGTAAATCGCACCGTGAGATGAGAGTAAATCGCACCGTGAGATGAGAGTAAATCGCACCGTGAGATGAGAGTAAATCGCTCCGTGAGATGAGAGTAAATCGCACCGTGAGATGAGAGTAAATCGCTCCGTGAGATGAGAGTAAATCGCACCGTGAGATGAGAGTAAATCGCACCGTGAGATGAGAGTAAATCGCACCGTGAGATCAGAGCAAATCACACCGTGAGATGAGAGTAAATCGCACCGTGAGATCAGTGTAAATCGCACCGTGAGATCAGAGTAAATCACACCGTGAGATCAGTGTAAATCGCACCGTGAGATGTGAGTAAATCGCACCGTGAGATGAGAGTAAATCGCACCGTGAGATCAGTGTAAATCGCACCGTGAGATGTGAGTAAATCGCACCGTGAGATCAGTGTAAATCGCACCGTGAGATGTGAGTAAATCGCACCGTGAGATGAGAGTAAATCGCACCGTGAGATCAGAGTAATTCGCACCGTGAGATGAGAGTAAATCGCACCGTGAGATCAGCGTAGATCGTAACGTGAGATCAGAGTAAATCGCACCATGAGATGAGAGTAAATCGCACCGTGAGATCAGAGTAAATCGCACCGTGAGATCAGCGTAAATCGCAGCTTGAGATCAGAGTAAATCACACCGAGAGTTCAGTGTAAATCGCAAAAATGAGAGTAAATCGCACCGTGAGATCAGAGTAAATCACACCAATGAGAGTAAATCACACCGTCAGATTAAAGTAAATCTCACCGTGAGATCAGCGTAAATCGCAGCTTGAGATCAGAGTAAATCGCTCCGTGAGATCAGAGTAAATCGCACCGTGAGATCAGAGTAAATCGCTCCATGAGATCAGAGTAAATCGCACCGTGAGATCAGAGTAAATCGCACCGTGAGATTAGAGTAAATCGCACCGTGAGATCAGAGTAAATCGCTCCGTGAGATCAGAGTAAATCGCACCGTGAGATCAGAGTAAATCGCACCGTGAGATGAGAGTAAATCGCTCCATGAGATCAGAGTAAATCGCTCCGTGAGATCAGAGTAAATCGCACCGTGAGATCAGAGTAAATCGCACCGTGAGATCAGAGTAAATCGCACCGTGAGATGAGAGTAAATCGCACCGTGAGATGAGAGTAAATCGCTCCATGAGATCAGAGTAAATCGCACCGTGAGATCAGAGTAAATCGCACCGTGAGATCAGAGTAAATCGCACCGTGAGATCAGAGTAAATCGCACCGTGAGATCAGAGTAAATCGCACCGTGAGATAAGAATAAATCGCACCGTGAGATCAGAGTAAAATCGCACCGTGAGATCAGAGTAAATCGCACCGTGAGATGAGAGCAAATCGCACCGTGAGATCAGAGTAAATCGCACCGTGAGATGAGAGTAAATCGCACCGTGAGATCAGAGTAAATCGCACCGTGAGATCAGAGTAAATCGCACCGTGAGATCAGAGTAAATCGCACCGTGAGATCAGAGTAAATCGCACCGTGAGATCAGAGTAAATCGCACCGAGAGATCAGTGTAAATCGCAACAATGAGAGTAAATCGCACCGTGAGATCAGAGTAAATCACACCAATGAGAGTAAATCACACCGTCAGATTAAAGTAAATCTCACCGTGAGATCAGCGTAAATCGCAGCTTGAGATCAGAGTAAATCGCTCCATGAGATCAGAGTAAATCGCACCGTGAGATTAGAGTAAATCGCACCGTGAGATTAGAGTAAATCGCACCGTGAGATCAGAGTAAATCGCACCGTGAGATCAGTGTCAATCACACCGAGAGATCAGCGTAAATCGCACCAATGAGAGCAAATCGCACCGTCAGATTAAAGTAAATCTCACCGTGAGATCAGATTAAATCGCACCAATGAGAGTAAATCACACCATCAGATTCAAGTAAATCTCACCGTGAGATCAGAGTAAATCGCACCGTGAGATCAGAGTAAATCGCATCGTGAGATGAGAGTAATTCGCACCGTGAGATGAGAGTAATTCGCACCGTGAGATCAGAGCAAATCGCACCGTGAGATGAGAGTAAATCGCACCGTGTGATGAGAGTAAATCGCTCCGTGAGATCAGAGTAAATCGCACCGTGAGATCAGAGTAAATCGCACCGTGAGATGAGAGTAAATCGCACCGTGAGATGAGAGTAAATCGCACCGTGAGATCAGAGTAAATCGCACCGTGAGATCAGAGTAAATCGCACCGTGAGATGAGAATAAATCGCACCGTGAGATCAGAGTAAAATCGCACCGTGAGATCAGAGTAAATCGCACCGTGAGATGAGAGCAAATCGCACCGTGAGATGAGAGTAAATCGCACCGTGAGATGAGAGTAAATCGCACCGTGAGATCAGAGTAAATCGCACCGTGAGATCAGAGTAAATCGCACCGTGAGATCAGTGTAAATCGCACCGTGAGATCAGAGTAAATCGCACCGTGAGATCAGAGTAAATCGCACCGTGAGATCAGTGTCAATCGCACCGTGAGATCAGAGTAAATCGCACCGAGAGATCAGTGTAAATCGCAACAATGAGGGTAAATCGGACCGTGAGATCAGAGTAAATCACCCCGTCAGATTAAAGTAAATCTCACCGTGCGATCAGCGTAAATCGCAGCTTGAGATCAGAGTAAATCGCTCCGTGAGATCAGAGTAAATCGCACCGTGAGATCAGAGTAAATCACACCGTGAGATCAGAGTAAATCGCACCGTGAGATCAGAGTAAATCGCACCTTGAGATTAGAGTAAATCGCACCGTGAGATCAGAGTAAATCACACCGTGAGATCAGATTAAATCACACCGTGAGATCAGATTAAATCGCACCATGAGATCAGAGTAAATCACACCGTGAGATCAGATTAAATCGCACCATGAGATCAGTGTAAATCGCACCGTGAGATGAGAGTAAATCGCACCGTGAGATCAGAGTAAATCGCACCGTGAGATGAGAGTAAATCGCACCGTGAGATGAGAGTAAATCGCACCGTGAGATGAGAGTAAATCGCACCGTGAGATGAGAGTAAATCGCACAGTGAGATGAGAGTAAATCGCACCGTGAGATGAGAGTAAATCGCACCGTGAGATGAGAGTAAATCGCACCGTGAGATGAGAGTAAATCGCACCGTGAGATGAGAGTAAATCGCACCGTGAGATGAGAGTAAATCGCTCCGTGAGATGAGAGTAAATCGCACCGTGAGATGAGAGTAAATCGCACCGTGAGATGAGAGTAAATCGCACCGTGAGATGAGAGTAAATCGCACCGTGAGATGAGAGTAAATCGCACCGTGAGATGAGAGTAAATCGCACCGTGAGATGTGAGTAAATCGCACCGTGAGATGAGAGTAAATCGCACCGTGAGATGAGAGTAAATCGCACCGTGAGATCAGAATAAATCACACCGTGAGATCAGATTAAATCGCACCATGAGATGAGAGTAAATCGCACCGTGAGATGAAATTAAATCGCACCGTGAGATGAGAGTAAATCGCACCGTGAGATGAGAGTAAATCGCACCGTGAGATCAGAGTAAATCGCACCATGAGATGAGAGTAAATCGCACCGTGAGATGAAATTAAATCGCACCGTGAGATCAGAGTAAATCGCACCGTGAGATGAGAGTAAATCGCACCGTGAGATCAGAGTAAATCGCACCGTGAGATGAGAGTAAATCGTACCGTGAGATCAGAGCAAATCACACCGTGAGATGAGAGTAAATCACACCGTGAGATCAGTGTAAATCGCACCGTGAGATCAGAGCAAATCACACCGTGAGATGAGAGTAAATCGCACCGTGAGATGAGAGTAAATCGCACCGTGAGATGAGAGTAAATCGCACCGTGAGATGAAAGTAAATCGCACCGTGAGATGAGAGTAAATGGCACCGTGAGATGAGAGTAAATCGCACCGTGAGATGAGAGTAAATCGCACCGTGAGATGAGAGTAAATCGCACCGTGAGATGAGAGTAAATCGCACCGTGAGATGAGAGTAAATCGCACCGTGAGATGAGAGTAAATCGCACCGTGAGATGAGAGTAAATCGCACCGTGAGATGAGAGTAAATCGCACCGTGAGATCAGAGTCAATCGCACCGTGAGATCAGAGTAAATCGCACCGTGAGATGAGAGTAAATCGCACCGTGAGATGAGAGTAAATCGCACCGTGAGATCAGAGTAAATCGCACCCTGAGATCAGAGTAAATCGCACCGTGAGATGAGAGTAAATCGCACCGTGAGATGAGAGTAAATCGCACCGTGAGATGAGAGTAAATCGCACCGTGAGATCAGAGTAAATCGCACCGTGAGATCAGAGTAAATCGCACCGTGAGATCATCGTAAATCTCACCGTGAGATCAGCGTAGATCGTAACGTGAGATCAGAGTAAATCGCACCGTGAGATCAGTGTAAATCGCACCGTGAGATCAGAGTAAATCGCACCGTGAGATGAGAGTAAATCGCACAGTGAGATCAGTGTAAATCGCACCGTGAGATGAAATTAAATCGCACCGTGAGATCAGTGTAAATCGCACCATGAGATGAAATTAAATCGCACTGTGAGATCAGAGTAAATCGCACCGTGAGATCAGAGTAAATCGCACCGTGAGATCAGTGTAAATCACACCGTTAGATCAGAGTAAATCGCACCGTGAGATCAGTGTAAATCGCACCGTGAGATCAGTGTAAATCGCACCGTGAGATGAGAGTAAATCGCACCGTGAGATGAGAGTAAATCGCACCGTGAGATGAGAGTAAATCGCACCGTGAGATGAGAGTAAATCGCACCGTGAGATCAGTGTAAATCACACCGTGAGATCAGAGTAAATCGCACCGTGAGATCAGAGTAAATCGCACCGTGAGATCAGTGTAAATCACACCGTTAGATCAGAGTAAATCGCACCGTGAGATCAGTGTAAATCGCACCGTGAGATCAGTGTAAATCGCACCGTGAGATGAGAGTAAATCGCACCATGAGATCAGAGTAAATCGCACCGTGAGATCAGTGTAAATCACACCGTTAGATCAGAGTAAATCGCACCGTGAGATGAGAGTAAATCGCACCGTGAGATGAGAGTAAATCGCACCGTGAGATGAGAGTAAATCGCACCGTGAGATGAGAGTAAATCGCACCGTGAGATCAGAGTAAATCGCACCGTGAGATCAGAGTAAATCGCACCGTGAGATCAGAGTAAATCGCACCGTGAGATCAGAGTAAATCGCACCGTGAGATCAGAGTAAATCGCACCGTGAGATCAGAGTAAATCGCACCGTGAGATCAGAGTAAATCGCACCGTGAGAGAGTAAATCGCACCGTGAGATCAGAGTAAATCGCACCGTGAGATCAGAGTAAATCGCACCGTGAGATCAGAGTAAATCGCACCGTGAGATCAGATTAAATCGCACCGTGAGATCAGAGTAAATCGCACCGTGAGATGAGAGTAAATCGCACCATGAGATCAGTGTAAATCGCACCGTGAGATGAAATTAAATCGCACCGTGAGATGAGAGTAAATCGCACCGTGAGATCAGAGTAAATCGCACCGTGAGATGAGAGTAAATCGCACCGTGAGATGAGAGTAAATCGCACCGTGAGATGAGAGTAAATCGCACCGTGAGATGAGAGTAAATCGCACCGTGAGATGAGAGTAAATCGCACCGTGAGATCAGAGTCAATCGCACCGTGAGATCAGAGTAAATCGCACCGTGAGATCAGAGTAAATCGCACCGTGAGATGAGAGTAAATCGCACCGTGAGATCAGAGTAAATCGCACCGTGAGATGAGAGTAAATCGCACCGTGAGATGAGAGTAAATCGCACCGTGAGATCAGAGTAAATCGCACCCTGAGATCAGAGTAAATCGCACCGTGAGATGAGAGTAAATCGCACCGTGAGATGAGAGTAAATCGCACCGTGAGATGAGAGTAAATCGCACCGTGAGATGAGAGTAAATCGCACCGTGAGATCAGAGTAAATCGCACCGTGAGATCAGAGTAAATCGCACCGTGAGATCAGAGTAAATCGCACCGTGAGATCAGATTAAATCGCACCGTGAGATCAGAGTAAATCGCACCGTGAGATGAGAGTAAATCGCACCATGAGATCAGTGTAAATCGCACCGTGAGATGAAATTAAATCGCACCGTGAGATGAGAGTAAATCGCACCGTGAGATCAGAGTAAATCGCACCGTGAGATGAGAGTAAATCGCACCGTGAGATGAGAGTAAATCGCACCGTGAGATCAGAGTAAATCGCACCGTGAGATGAGAGTAAATCGCACCGTGAGATGAGAGTAAATCGCACCGTGAGATGAGAGTAAATCGCACCGTGAGATGAGAGTAAATCGCACCGTGAGATGAGAGTAAATCGCACCGTGAGATGAGAGTAAATCGCACCGTGAGATCAGAGTAAATCGCACCGTGAGATCAGAGTAAATCGCACCGTGAGATCAGAGTAAATCGCACCGTGAGATCAGAGTAAATCGCACCGTGAGATGAGAGTAAATCGCACCGTGAGATGAGAGTAAATCGCACCGTGAGATCAGAGTAAATCGCACCGTGAGATGAGAGTAAATCGCACCGTGAGATGAGAGTAAATCGCACCGTGAGATCAGAGTAAATCGCACCGTGAGATGAGAGTAAATCGCACCATGAGATCAGTGTAAATCGCACCGTGAGATGAAATTAAATCGCACCGTGAGATGAGAGTAAATCGCACCGTGAGATGAGAGTAAATCGCACCGTGAGATCAGAGTAAATCGCACCGTGAGATGAGAGTAAATCGCACCGTGAGATCAGAGTAAATCGCACCGTGAGATGAAATTAAATCGCACCGTGAGATCAGAGTAAATCGCACCGTGAGATGAGAGTAAATCGCACCATGAGATCAGTGTAAATCGCACCGTGAGATGAAATTAAATCGCACCGTGAGATGAGAGTAAATCGCACCGTGAGATGAGAGTAAATCGCACCGTGAGATCAGAGTAAATCGCACCGTGAGATCATCGTAAATCTCACCGTGAGATCAGCGTAGATCGTAACGTGAGATCAGAGTAAATCGCACCGTGAGATCAGTGTAAATCGCACCGTGAGATCAGAGTAAATCGCACCGTGAGATGAGAGTAAATCGCACAGTGAGATCAGTGTAAATCGCACCGTGAGATGAAATTAAATCGCACCGTGAGATCAGAGTAAATCGCACCGTGAGATGAGAGTAAATCGCACCATGAGATCAGTGTAAATCGCACCGTGAGATGAAATTAAATCGCACCGTGAGATGAGAGTAAATCGCACCGTGAGATGAGAGTAAATCGCACCGTGAGATCAGAGTAAATCGCACCGTGAGATCATCGTAAATCTCACCGTGAGATCAGCGTAGATCGTAACGTGAGATCAGAGTAAATCGCACCGTGAGATCAGTGTAAATCGCACCGTGAGATCAGAGTAAATCGCACCGTGAGATGAGAGTAAATCGCACAGTGAGATCAGTGTAAATCGCACCGTGAGATGAAATTAAATCGCACCGTGAGATCAGTGTAAATCGCACCGTGAGATCAGAGTAAATCGCACCGTGAGATCAGTGTAAATCACACCGTGAGATCAGATTAAATCGCACCGTGAGATCAGAGTAAATCGCACCGTGAGATGAGAGTAAATCGCACCATGAGATCAGTGTAAATCGCACCGTGAGATGAAATTAAATCGCACCGTGAGATGAGAATAAATCGCACCGTGAGATGAGAGTAAATCGCACCGTGAGATCAGAGTAAATCGCACCGTGAGATGAGAGTAAATCGCACCGTGAGATGAGAGTAAATCGCACCGTGAGATCAGAGTAAATCGCACCGTGAGATGAGAGTAAATCGCACCGTGAGATGAGAGTAAATCGCACCGTGAGATGAGAGTAAATCGCACCGTGAGATGAGAGTAAATCGCACCGTGAGATGAGAGTAAATCGCACCGTGAGATGAGAGTAAATCGCACCGTGAGATCAGAGTAAATCGCACCGTGAGATCAGAGTAAATCGCACCGTGAGATCAGAGTAAATCGCACCGTGAGATCAGATTAAATCGCACCGTGAGATCAGAGTAAATCGCACCGTGAGATGAGAGTAAATCGCACCGTGAGATGAGAGTAAATCGCACCGTGAGATGAGAGTAAATCGCACCGTGAGATGAGAGTAAATCGCACCGTGAGATCAGAGTCAATCGCACCGTGAGATCAGAGTAAATCGCACCGTGAGATCAGAGTAAATCGCACCGTGAGATGAGAGTAAATCGCACCGTGAGATGAGAGTAAATCGCACCGTGAGATCAGAGTAAATCGCACCGTGAGATGAGAGTAAATCGCACCGTGAGATGAGAGTAAATCGCACCGTGAGATCAGAGTAAATCGCACCCTGAGATCAGAGTAAATCGCACCGTGAGATGAGAGTAAATCGCACCGTGAGATGAGAGTAAATCGCACCGTGAGATGAGAGTAAATCGCACCGTGAGATGAGAGTAAATCGCACCGTGAGATCAGAGTCAATCGCACCGTGAGATCAGAGTAAATCGCACCGTGAGATGAAATTAAATCGCACCGTGAGATCAGAGTAAATCGCACCGTGAGATGAGAGTAAATCGCACCATGAGATCAGTGTAAATCGCACCGTGAGATGAAATTAAATCGCACCGTGAGATGAGAGTAAATCGCACCGTGAGATGAGAGTAAATCGCACCGTGAGATCAGAGTAAATCGCACCGTGAGATCATCGTAAATCTCACCGTGAGATCAGCGTAGATCGTAACGTGAGATCAGAGTAAATCGCACCGTGAGATCAGTGTAAATCGCACCGTGAGATCAGAGTAAATCGCACCGTGAGATGAGAGTAAATCGCACAGTGAGATCAGTGTAAATCGCACCGTGAGATGAAATTAAATCGCACCGTGAGATCAGTGTAAATCGCACCGTGAGATGAGAGTAAATCACACCGTGAGCTCAGAGTAAATCGCACCGTGAGATGAGAGTAAATCGCACAGTGAGATGAAATTAAATCGCACAGTGAGATCAGTGTAAATCGCACCGTGAGATGAAATTAAATCGCACCGTGAGATGAGAGTAAATCGCACCGTGAGATCAGTGTAAATCACACCGTGCGATCAGAGTAAATCGCACCGTGAGATGAGAGTAAATCGCACCGTGAGATCAGAGTAAATCGCACCGTGAGATCAGTGTAAATCACACCGTGAGATCAGAGTAAATCGCACCGTGAGATCAGTGTAAATCACACCGTGAGATCAGAGTAAATCGCACCGTGAGATCAGTGTAAATCACACCGTTAGATCAGAGTAAATCGCACCGTGAGATCATCGTAAATCGCACCGTGAGATCAGCGTAGATCGTAACGTGAGATCAGAGTAAATCGCACCGTGAGATCAGTGTAAATCGCACCGTGAGATCAGAGTAAATCGCACCGTGAGATGAGAGTAAATCGCACAGTGAGATCAGTGTAAATCGCACCGTGAGATGAAATTAAATCGCACCGTGAGATCAGTGTAAATCGCACCGTGAGATGAGAGTAAATCGCACCGTGAGCTCAGAGTAAATCGCACCGTGAGATGAGAGTAAATCGCACAGTGAGATGAAATTAAATCGCACAGTGAGATCAGTGTAAATCGCACCGTGAGATGAAATTAAATCGCACCGTGAGATGAGAGTAAATCGCACCGTGAGATGAGAGTAAGTCGCACCGTGAGATGAGAGTAAATCGCACCGTGAGATCAGAGTAAATCGCACCGTGAGATCAGTGTAAATCACACCGTGAGATCAGAGTAAATCGCACCGTGAGATCAGTGTAAATCACACCGTGAGATCAGAGTAAATCGCACCGTGAGATCAGTGTAAATCACACCGTTATATCAGAGTAAATCGCACCGTGAGATCAGTGTAAATCGCACCGTGAGATCAGTGTAAATCGCACCGTGAGATGAGAGTAAATCGCACCGTGAGATGAGAGTAAATCGCACCGTTAGATCAGTGTAAATCGCACCGTGAGATCAGTGTAAATCGCACCGTGAGATCAGAGTAAATCGCACCGTGAGATGAGAGTAAATCGCACCGTGAGATAAGAGTAAATCGCACCGTGAGATGAGAGTAAATCGCACCGTGAGATCAGAGTAAATCGCACCGTGAGATGAGAGTAAATCGCACCGTGAGATGAGAGTAAATCGCACCGTGAGATGAGAGTAAATCGCACCGTGAGATCAGAGTAAATCGCACCGTGAGATCAGAGTAAATCGCACCGTGAGATCAGAGTAAATCGCACCGTGAGATCAGAGTAAATCGCACCGTGAGATGAGAGTAAATCGCACCATGAGATCAGTGCAAATCGCACCGTGAGATGAAATTAAATCGCACCGTGAGATGAGAGTAAATCGCACCGTGAGATCAGAGTAAATCGCACCGTGAGATCAGAGTAAATCGCACCGTGAGATCAGAGTAAATCGCACCGTGAGATGAGAGTAAATCGCACCGTGAGATCAGAGTAAATCGCACCGTGAGATGAGAGTAAATCGCACCGTGAGATGAGAGTAAATCGCACCGTGAGATCAGTGTAAATCGCACCGTGAGATCAGAGTAAATCACACCGTGAGATGAGAGTAAATCGCACCGTGAGATCAGTGTAAATCGCACCGTGAGATGAGAGTAAATCGCACCGTGAGATGAGAGTAAATCGCACCGTGAGATGAGAGTAAATCGCACCGTGAGATCAGTGTAAATCGCACCGTGAGATGTGAGTAAATCGCACCGTGAGATGAGAGTAAATCGCACCGTGAGATGAGAGTAAATCGCACCGTGAGATCAGAGTAAATCGCACCGTGAGATGAGAGTAAATCGCACCGTGAGATGAGAGTAAATCGCACCGTGAGATGAGAGTAAATCGCACCGTGAGATGAGAGTAAATCGCACCGTGAGATGAGAGTAAATCGCACCGTGAGATGAGAGTAAATCGCACCGTGAGATGAGAGTAAATCGCACCGTGAGATGAGAGTAAATCGCACCGTGAGATGAGAGTAAATCGCTCCGTGAGATGAGAGTAAATCGCACCGTGAGATGAGAGTAAATCGCACCGTGAGATCAGAGTAAATCGCACCGTGAGATGAGAGTAAATCGCACCGTGAGATCAGCGTAGATCGTAACGTGAGATCAGAGTAAATCGCACCATGAGATGAGAGTAAATCGCACCGTGAGATCAGTGTAAATCGCACCGTGAGATCAGCGTAAATCGCAGCTTGAGATCAGAGTAAATCACACCGAGGGATCAGTGTAAATCGCAAAAATGAGAGTAAATCGCACCGTGAGATCAGAGTAAATCACACCAATGAGAGTAAATTACACCGTCAGATTAAAGTAAATCTCACCGTGAGATCAGCGTAAATCGCAGCTTGAGATCAGAGTAAATCGCTCCGTGAGATCAGAGTAAATCGCACCGTGAGATTAGAGTAAATCGCACCGTGAGATCAGAGTAAATCGCTCCGTGAGATCAGAGTAAATCGCACCGTGAGATCAGAGTAAATCGCACCGTGAGATGAGAGTAAATCGCTCCATGAGATCAGAGTAAATCGCTCCGTGAGATCAGAGTAAATCGCACCGTGAGATCAGAGTAAATCGCACCGTGAGATCAGAGTAAATCGCACCGTGAGATCAGAGTAAATCGCACCCTGAGATCAGAGTAAATCGCACCGTGAGATGAGAGTAAATCGCACCGTGAGATGAGAGTAAATCGCACCGTGAGATGAGAGTAAATCGCACCGTGAGATGAGAGTAAATCGCACCGTGAGATCAGAGTCAATCGCACCGTGAGATCAGAGTAAATCGCACCGTGAGATCAGAGTAAATCGCACCGTGAGATGAGAGTAAATCGCACCGTGAGATGAGAGTAAATCGCACCGTGAGATCAGAGTAAATCGCACCGTGAGATGAGAGTAAATCGCACCGTGAGATGAGAGTAAATCGCACCGTGAGATCAGAGTAAATCGCACCCTGAGATCAGAGTAAATCGCACCGTGAGATGAGAGTAAATCGCACCGTGAGATGAGAGTAAATCGCACCGTGAGATGAGAGTAAATCGCACCGTGAGATGAGAGTAAATCGCACCGTGAGATCAGAGTCAATCGCACCGTGAGATCAGAGTAAATCGCACCGTGAGATGAAATTAAATCGCACCGTGAGATCAGAGTAAATCGCACCGTGAGATGAGAGTAAATCGCACCATGAGATCAGTGTAAATCGCACCGTGAGATGAAATTAAATCGCACCGTGAGATGAGAGTAAATCGCACCGTGAGATCAGAGTAAATCGCACCGTGAGATCATCGTAAATCTCACCGTGAGATCAGCGTAGATCGTAACGTGAGATCAGAGTAAATCGCACCGTGAGATCAGTGTAAATCGCACCGTGAGATCAGAGTAAATCGCACCGTGAGATGAGAGTAAATCGCACAGTGAGATCAGTGTAAATCGCACCGTGAGATGAAATTAAATCGCACCGTGAGATCAGTGTAAATCGCACCGTGAGATGAGAGTAAATCACACCGTGAGCTCAGAGTAAATCGCACCGTGAGATGAGAGTAAATCGCACAGTGAGATGAAATTAAATCGCACAGTGAGATCAGTGTAAATCGCACCGTGAGATGAAATTAAATCGCACCGTGAGATGAGAGTAAATCGCACCGTGAGATCAGTGTAAATCACACCGTGCGATCAGAGTAAATCGCACCGTGAGATGAGAGTAAATCGCACCGTGAGATCAGAGTAAATCGCACCGTGAGATCAGTGTAAATCACACCGTGAGATCAGAGTAAATCGCACCGTGAGATCAGTGTAAATCACACCGTGAGATCAGAGTAAATCGCACCGTGAGATCAGTGTAAATCACACCGTTAGATCAGAGTAAATCGCACCGTGAGATCATCGTAAATCGCACCGTGAGATCAGCGTAGATCGTAACGTGAGATCAGAGTAAATCGCACCGTGAGATCAGTGTAAATCGCACCGTGAGATCAGAGTAAATCGCACCGTGAGATGAGAGTAAATCGCACAGTGAGATCAGTGTAAATCGCACCGTGAGATGAAATTAAATCGCACCGTGAGATCAGTGTAAATCGCACCGTGAGATGAGAGTAAATCGCACCGTGAGCTCAGAGTAAATCGCACCGTGAGATGAGAGTAAATCGCACAGTGAGATGAAATTAAATCGCACAGTGAGATCAGTGTAAATCGCACCGTGAGATGAAATTAAATCGCACCGTGAGATGAGAGTAAATCGCACCGTGAGATGAGAGTAAGTCGCACCGTGAGATGAGAGTAAATCGCACCGTGAGATCAGAGTAAATCGCACCGTGAGATCAGTGTAAATCACACCGTGAGATCAGAGTAAATCGCACCGTGAGATCAGTGTAAATCACACCGTGAGATCAGAGTAAATCGCACCGTGAGATCAGTGTAAATCACACCGTTATATCAGAGTAAATCGCACCGTGAGATCAGTGTAAATCGCACCGTGAGATCAGTGTAAATCGCACCGTGAGATGAGAGTAAATCGCACCGTGAGATGAGAGTAAATCGCACCGTTAGATCAGTGTAAATCGCACCGTGAGATCAGTGTAAATCGCACCGTGAGATCAGAGTAAATCTCACCGTGAGATGAGAGTAAATCGCACCGTGAGATGAGAGTAAATCGCACCGTGAGATGAGAGTAAATCGCACCGTGAGATGAGAGTAAATCGCACCGTGAGATGAGAGTAAATCGCACCGTGAGATCAGAGTAAATCGCACCGTGAGATCAGAGTAAATCGCACCGTGAGATCAGAGTAAATCGCACCGTGAGATCAGAGTAAATCGCACCGTGAGATGAGAGTAAATCGCACCATGAGATCAGTGCAAATCGCACCGTGAGATGAAATTAAATCGCACCGTGAGATGAGAGTAAATCGCACCGTGAGATCAGAGTAAATCGCACCGTGAGATCAGAGTAAATCGCACCGTGAGATCAGAGTAAATCGCACCGTGAGATGAGAGTAAATCGCACCGTGAGATCAGAGTAAATCGCACCGTGAGATGAGAGTAAATCGCACCGTGAGATGAGAGTAAATCGCACCGTGAGATCAGTGTAAATCGCACCGTGAGATCAGAGTAAATCACACCGTGAGATGAGAGTAAATCGCACCGTGAGATCAGTGTAAATCGCACCGTGAGATGAGAGTAAATCGCACCGTGAGATGAGAGTAAATCGCACCGTGAGATGAGAGTAAATCGCACCGTGAGATCAGTGTAAATCGCACCGTGAGATGTGAGTAAATCGCACCGTGAGATGAGAGTAAATCGCACCGTGAGATGAGAGTAAATCGCACCGTGAGATCAGAGTAAATCGCACCGTGAGATGAGAGTAAATCGCACCGTGAGATGAGAGTAAATCGCACCGTGAGATGAGAGTAAATCGCACCGTGAGATGAGAGTAAATCGCACCGTGAGATGAGAGTAAATCGCACCGTGAGATGAGAGTAAATCGCACCGTGAGATGAGAGTAAATCGCACCGTGAGATGAGAGTAAATCGCTCCGTGAGATGAGAGTAAATCGCACCGTGAGATGAGAGTAAATCGCACCGTGAGATCAGAGTAAATCGCACCGTGAGATGAGAGTAAATCGCACCGTGAGATCAGCGTAGATCGTAACGTGAGATCAGAGTAAATCGCACCATGAGATGAGAGTAAATCGCACCGTGAGATCAGTGTAAATCGCACCGTGAGATCAGCGTAAATCGCAGCTTGAGATCAGAGTAAATCACACCGAGGGATCAGTGTAAATCGCAAAAATGAGAGTAAATCGCACCGTGAGATCAGAGTAAATCACACCAATGAGAGTAAATTACACCGTCAGATTAAAGTAAATCTCACCGTGAGATCAGCGTAAATCGCAGCTTGAGATCAGAGTAAATCGCTCCGTGAGATCAGAGTAAATCGCACCGTGAGATTAGAGTAAATCGCACCGTGAGATCAGAGTAAATCGCTCCGTGAGATCAGAGTAAATCGCACCGTGAGATCAGAGTAAATCGCACCGTGAGATGAGAGTAAATCGCTCCATGAGATCAGAGAAATCGCTCCGTGAGATCAGAGTAAATCGCACCGTGAGATCAGAGTAAATCGCACCGTGAGATCAGAGTAAATCGCACCGTGAGATTAGAGTAAATCACACCGTGAGATCAGCGTAAATCACACCGAGAGATCAGAGTAAATCGCACCGTGAGATCAGAGTAAATCGCACCGTGAGATGAGAGTAAATCGCTCCATGAGATCAGAGTAAATCGCTCCATGAGATCAGAGTAAATCGCACCGTGAGATCAGAGTAAATCGCACCGTGAGATCAGAGTAAATCGCACCGTGAGATTAGAGTAAATCACACCGTGAGATCAGCGTAAATCACACCGAGAGATCAGAGTAAATCGCACCGTGAGATCAGCGTAAATCACACCGAGAGATCAGCGTAAATCGCACCAATGAGAGTAAATCGCACCGTCAGATTAAAGTAAATCTCACCATGAGATCAGATTAAATCGCACCAATGAGAGTAAATCACACCGTCAGATTCAAGTAAATCTCACCGTGAGATCAGAGTAAATCGCACCGTGAGATCAGTGTAACTCGCACCGTGAGATGAGAGTAAATCGCACCGTGAGATCAGAGTAAATCGCACCGCGAGATCAGAGTAAATCGCACCGTGAGATCAGTGTAACTCGCACCGTGAGATCAGAGTAAATCGCACCGTGAGATCAGAGTAAATCGCACCGTGAGATCAGAGTAAATCGCACCGTGAGATCAGAGTAATTCGCACCGTGAGATTAGAGTAAATCGCACCGTGAGATCAGTGTAACTCGCACCTTGAGATCAGAGTAAATTGCACCGTGAGATCAGAGTAAATTGCACCGTGAGATCAGAGTAAATAGCACCGTGAGATCAGAGTAAATCGCACCGTGAGATGAAATTAAATCACACTGTGAGATAAGAGTAAATCGCACCGTGAGATCAGAGTAAATCGCACCGTGAGATCAGTGTAAATCACACCGTTAGATCAGAGTAAATCGCACCGTGAGATCAGTGTAAATCGCACCGTGAGATCAGTGTAAATCGCACCGTGAGATGAGAGTAAATCGCACCGTGAGATCAGAGTAAATCGCACCGTGAGATCAGAGTAAATCGCACCGTGAGATCAGAGTAAATCGCACCGTGAGATCAGAGTAAATCGCACCGTGAGATCAGAGTAAATCGCACCGTGAGATCAGAGTAAATCGCACCGTGAGATCAGAGTAAATCGCACCGTGAGATCAGAGTAAATCGCACCGTGAGATCAGAGTAAATCGCACCGTGAGATCAGAGTAAATCGCACCGTGAGATCAGAGTAAATCGCACCGTGAGATCAGAGTAAATCGCACCATGAGATCAGTGTAAATCGCACCGTGAGATGAAATTAAATCGCACCGTGAGATGAGAGTAAATCGCACCGTGAGATCAGTGTAAATCGCACCGTGAGATCAGTGTAAATCGCACCGTGAGATGAGAGTAAATCGCACCGTGAGATCAGAGTAAATCGCACCGTGAGATGAGAGTAAATCGCACCGTGAGATGAGAGTAAATCGCACCGTGAGATCAGAGTAAATCTCACCGTGAGATCAGAGTAAATCTCACCGTGAGATCAGAGTAAATCGCACCATGAGATGAGAGTAAATCGCACCGTGAGATGAAATTAAATCGCACCGTGAGATCAGATTAAATCGCACCGTGAGATGAGAGTAAATCGCACAGTGAGATCAGTGTAAATCGCACCGTGAGATGAAATTAAATCGCACCGTGAGATCAGAGTAAATCGCACCGTGAGATGAGAGTAAATCGCACCGTGAGATCAGCGTAAATCGCACCGTGAGATGAGAGTAAATCGCACCGTGAGATGAGAATAAATCGCACAGTGAGATCAGTGTAAATCGCACCGTGAGATGAAATTAAATCGCACCGTGAGATCAGAGTAAATCGCACCGTGAGATCAGAGTAAATCGCACCGTGAGATGAGAGTAAATCGCACCGTGAGATCAGCGTAAATCGCACCGTGAGATGAGAGTAAATCGCACCGTGAGATGAGAATAAATCGCACAGTGAGATCAGTGTAAATCGCACCGTGAGATGAAATTAAATCGCACCGTGAGATCAGAGTAAATCGCACCGTGAGATGAGAGTAAATCGCACCGTGAGATCAGAGTAAATCGCACCGTGAGATGAGAGTAAATCGCACCGTGAGATGAGAGTAAATCGCACCGTGAGATCAGAGTAAATCTCACCGTGAGATCAGAGTAAATCTCACCGTGAGATCAGAGTAAATCGCACCATGAGATGAGAGTAAATCGCACCGTGAGATGAAATTAAATCGCACCGTGAGATCAGATTAAATCGCACCGTGAGATGAGAGTAAATCGCACCGTGAGATCAGAGTAAATCGCAACGTGAGATCAGCGTAAATCGCACCGTGAGATGAGAGTAAATCGCACCGTGAGATGAGAATAAATCGCACAGTGAGATCAGTGTAAATCGCACCGTGAGATGAAATTAAATCGCACCGTGAGATCAGAGTAAATCGCACCGTGAGATCAGAGTAAATCGCACCGTGAGATGAGAGTAAATCGCACCGTGAGATCAGCGTAAATCGCACCGTGAGATGAGAGTAAATCGCACCGTGAGATGAGAATAAATCGCACAGTGAGATCAGTGTAAATCGCACCGTGAGATGAAATTAAATCGCACCGTGAGATCAGAGTAAATCGCACCGTGAGATGAGATTAAATCGCACAGTGAGATCAGTGTAAATCGCACCGTGAGATGAAATTAAATCGCACCGTGAGATCAGTGTAAATCGCACCGTGAGATGAGAGTAAATCGCACCGTGAGCTCAGAGTAAATCGCACCGTGAGATGAGAGTAAATCGCACAGTAAGATGAAATTAAATCGCACCGTGAGATCAGAGTAAATCGCACCGTGAGATGAAATTAAATCGCACTGTGAGATCAGAGTAAATCGCACCGTGAGATCAGAGTAAATCGCACCGTGAGATCAGTGTAAATCACACCGTTAGATCAGAGTAAATCGCACCGTGAGATCAGTGTAAATCGCACCGTGAGATCAGTGTAAATCGCACCGTGAGATGAGAGTAAATCGCACCGTGAGATGAGAGTAAATCGCACCGTGAGATGAGAGTAAATCGCACCGTGAGATGAGAGTAAATCGCACCGTGAGATGAGAGTAAATCGCACCGTGAGATCAGAGTAAATCGCACCGTGAGATCAGAGTAAATCGCACCGTGAGATCAGAGTAAATCGCACCGTGAGATCAGAGTAAATCGCACCGTGAGATCAGAGTAAATCGCACCGTGAGAGAGTAAATCGCACCGTGAGATCAGAGTAAATCGCACCGTGAGATCAGAGTAAATCGCACCGTGAGATCAGAGTAAATCGCACCGTGAGATCAGAGTAAATCGCACCGTGAGATCAGAGTAAATCGCACCGTGAGATGAGAGTAAATCGCACCATGAGATCAGTGTAAATCGCACCGTGAGATGAAATTAAATCGCACCGTGAGATCAGAGTAAATCGCACCGTGAGATCAGAGTAAATCGCACCGTGAGATCAGAGTAAATCGCACCGTGAGATCAGATTAAATCGCACCGTGAGATCAGAGTAAATCGCACCGTGAGATGAGAGTAAATCGCACCATGAGATCAGTGTAAATCGCACCGTGAGATGAAATTAAATCGCACCGTGAGATCAGAGTAAATCGCACCGTGAGATCAGAGTAAATCGCACCGTGAGATGAGAGTAAATCGCACCGTGAGATCAGAGTAAATCGCACCGTGAGATGAGAGTAAATCGCACCGTGAGATGAGAGTAAATCGCACCGTGAGATCAGAGTAAATCGCACCGTGAGATGAGAGTAAATCGCACCGTGAGATGAGAGTAAATCGCACCGTGAGATCAGAGTAAATCGCATCCTGAGATCAGAGTAAATCGCACCGTGAGATGAGAGTAAATCGCACCGTGAGATGAGAGTAAATCGCACCGTGAGATGAGAGTAAATCGCACCGTGAGATCAGAGTCAATCGCACCGTGAGATCAGAGTAAATCGCACCGTGAGATGAAATTAAATCGCACCGTGAGATCAGAGTAAATCGCACCGTGAGATGAAATTAAATCGCACCGTGAGATGAGAGTAAATCGCACCGTGAGATCAGAGTAAATCGCACCGTGAGATCATCGTAAATCGCACCGTGAGATCAGCGTAGATCGTAACGTGAGATCAGAGTAAATCGCACTGTGAGATCAGTGTAAATCGCACCGTGAGATCAGAGTAAATCGCACCGTGAGATGAGAGTAAATCGCACAGTGAGATCAGTGTAAATCGCACCGTGAGATGAAATTAAATCGCACCGTGAGATCAGTGTAAATCGCACCGTGAGATGAGAGTAAATCGCACCGTGAGCTCAGAGTAAATCGCACCGTGAGATGAGAGTAAATCGCACAGTGAGATGAAATTAAATCGCACATTGAGATCAGTGTAAATCGCACCGTGAGATGAAATTAAATCGCACCGTGAGATGAGAGTAAATCGCACCGTGAGATGAGAGTAAGTCGCACCGTGAGATGAGAGTAAGTCGCACCGTGAGATGAGAGTAAATCGCACCGTGAGATGAGAGTAAATCGCACAGTGAGATGAAATTAAATCGCACAGTGAGATGAAATTAAATCGCACAGTGAGATCAGTGTAAATCGCACAGTGAGATGAAATTAAATCGCACAGTGAGATGAAATTAAATCGCACAGTGAGATCAGTGTAAATCGCACAGTGAGATCAGTGTAAATCACACCGTGCGATCAGAGTAAATCGCACCGTGAGATGAGAGTAAATCGCACCGTGAGATCAGAGTAAATCGCACCGTGAGATCAGTGTAAATCACACCGTGAGATCAGAGTAAATCGCACCGTGAGATCAGTGTAAATCACACCGTGAGATCAGAGTAAATCGCACCGTGAGATCAGTGTAAATCACACCGTTAGATCAGAATAAATCGCACCGTGAGATCATCGTAAATCGCACCGTGAGATCAGCGTAGATCGTAACGTGAGATCAGAGTAAATCGCACCGTGAGATCAGTGTAAATCGCACCGTGAGATCAGAGTAAATCGCACCGTGAGATGAGAGTAAATCGCACCGTGAGATGAAATTAAATCGCACCGTGAGATCAGTGTAAATCGCACCGTGAGATGAGAGTAAATCGCACCGTGAGCTCAGAGTAAATCGCACCGTGAGATGAGAGTAAATCGCACCGTGAGATGAGAGTAAGTCGCACCGTGAGATGAGAGTAAGTCGCACCGTGAGATGAGAGTAAGTCGCACCGTGAGATGAGAGTAAATCGCACCGTGAGATCAGAGTAAATCGCACCGTGAGATCAGTGTAAATCACACCGTGAGATCAGAGTAAATCGCACCGTGAGATCAGAGTAAATCACACCGTGAGATCAGATTAAATCGCACCGTGAGATGAGAGTAAATCGCACAGTGAGATCAGTGTAAATCGCACCGTGAGATGAAATTAAATCGCACCGTGAGATCAGAGTAAATCGCACCGTGAGATGAGAGTAAATCGCACCGTGAGATCAGCGTAAATCGCACCGTGAGATGAGAGTAAATCGCACCGTGAGATGAGAATAAATCGCACAGTGAGATCAGTGTAAATCGCACCGTGAGATGAAATTAAATCGCACCGTGAGATCAGAGTAAATCGCACCGTGAGATGAGAGTAAATCGCACCGTGAGATGAGAGTAAATCGCACCGTGAGATGAGAATAAATCGCACAGTGAGATCAGTGTAAATCGCACCGTGAGATGAAATTAAATCGCACCGTGAGATCAGAGTAAATCGCACCGTGAGATCAGAGTAAATCGCACCGTGAGATGAGAGTAAATCGCACCGTGAGATCAGCGTAAATCGCACCGTGAGATGAGAGTAAATCGCACCGTGAGATGAGAATAAATCGCACAGTGAGATCAGTGTAAATCGCACCGTGAGATGAAATTAAATCGCACCGTGAGATCAGAGTAAATCGCACCGTGAGATGAGAGTAAATCGCACCGTGAGATCAGAGTAAATCGCACCGTGAGATGAGAGTAAATCGCACCGTGAGATGAGAGTAAATCGCACCGTGAGATCAGAGTAAATCTCACCGTGAGATCAGAGTAAATCTCACCGTGAGATCAGAGTAAATCGCACCATGAGATGAGAGTAAATCGCACCGTGAGATGAAATTAAATCGCACCGTGAGATCAGATTAAATCGCACCGTGAGATGAGAGTAAATCGCACAGTGAGATCAGTGTAAATCGCACCGTGAGATGAAATTAAATCGCACCGTGAGATCAGAGTAAATCGCACCGTGAGATGAGAGTAAATCGCACCGTGAGATGAGAATAAATCGCACAGTGAGATCAGTGTAAATCGCACCGTGAGATGAGAGTAAATCGCACCGTGAGATCAGCGTAAATCGCACCGTGAGATGAGAGTAAATCGCACCGTGAGATGAGAATAAATCGCACCGTGAGATCAGCGTAAATCGCACCGTGAGATGAGAGTAAATCGCACCGTGAGATGAGAATAAATCGCACAGTGAGATCAGTGTAAATCGCACCGTGAGATGAGAGTAAATCGCACCGTGAGATGAGAATAAATCGCACAGTGAGATCAGTGTAAATCGCACCGTGAGATGAGAGTAAATCGCACCGTGAGATCAGCGTAAATCGCACCGTGAGATGAGAGTAAATCGCACCGTGAGATGAGAATAAATCGCACAGTGAGATCAGTGTAAATCGCACCGTGAGATGAAATTAAATCGCACCGTGAGATCAGAGTAAATCGCACCGTGAGATGAGAGTAAATCGCACCGTGAGATGAGAGTAAATCGCACCGTGAGATGAGAA
Organism: Pristiophorus japonicus; assembly: GCF_044704955.1. Classification (NCBI taxonomy): domain Eukaryota; kingdom Metazoa; phylum Chordata; class Chondrichthyes; family Pristiophoridae; genus Pristiophorus; species Pristiophorus japonicus. The sequence goes on along the minus strand of NW_027253019.1, from coordinate 647,123 downwards.
TAAATCGCACAGTGAGATCAGTGTAAATCGCACCGTGAGATGAAATTAAATCGCACCGTGAGATCAGAGTAAATCGCACCGTGAGATGAGATTAAATCGCACAGTGAGATCAGTGTAAATCGCACCGTGAGATGAAATTAAATCGCACCGTGAGATCAGAGTAAATCGCACCGTGAGATCAGAGTAAATCGCACCGTGAGATGAGAGTAAATCGCACCGTGAGATCAGCGTAAATCGCACCGTGAGATGAGAGTAAATCGCACCGTGAGATGAGAATAAATCGCACAGTGAGATCAGTGTAAATCGCACCGTGAGATGAAATTAAATCGCACCGTGAGATCAGAGTAAATCGCACCGTGAGATGAGATTAAATCGCACAGTGAGATCAGTGTAAATCGCACCGTGAGATGAAATTAAATCGCACCGTGAGATCAGTGTAAATCGCACCGTGAGATGAGAGTAAATCGCACCGTGAGCTCAGAGTAAATCGCACCGTGAGATGAGAGTAAATCGCACAGTGAGATTAAATTAAATCGCACCGTGAGATCAGAGTAAATCGCACCGTGAGATGAAATTAAATCGCACTGTGAGATCAGAGTAAATCGCACCGTGAGATCAGAGTAAATCGCACCGTGAGATCAGTGTAAATCACACCGTTAGATCAGAGTAAATCGCACCGTGAGATCAATGTAAATCGCACCGTGAGATCAGTGTAAATCGCACCGTGAGATGAGAGTAAATCGCACCGTGAGATGAGAGTAAATCGCACCGTGAGATGAGAGTAAATCGCACCGTGAGATGAGAGTAAATCGCACCGTGAGATGAGAGTAAATCGCACCGTGAGATGAGAGTAAATCGCACCGTGAGATCAGAGTAAATCGCACCGTGAGATCAGAGTAAATCGCACCGTGAGATCAGAGTAAATCGCACCGTGAGATCAGAGTAAATCGCACCGTGAGATCAGAGTAAATCGCACCGTGAGAGAGTAAATCGCACCGTGAGATCAGAGTAAATCGCACCGTGAGATCAGAGTAAATCGCACCGTGAGATCAGAGTAAATCGCACCGTGAGATCAGATTAAATCGCACCGTGAGATCAGAGTAAATCGCACCGTGAGATGAGAGTAAATCGCACCATGAGATCAGTGTAAATCGCACCGTGAGATGAAATTAAATCGCACCGTGAGATGAGAGTAAATCGCACCGTGAGATCAGAGTAAATCGCACCGTGAGATGAGAGTAAATCGCACCGTGAGATGAGAGTAAATCGCACCGTGAGATCAGAGTGAATCGCACCGTGAGATGAGAGTAAATCGCACCGTGAGATGAGAGTAAATCGCACCGTGAGATCAGAGTAAATCGCATCCTGAGATCAGAGTAAATCGCACCGTGAGATGAGAGTAAATCGCACCGTGAGATGAGAGTAAATCGCACCGTGAGATGAGAGTAAATCGCACCGTGAGATCAGAGTCAATCGCACCGTGAGATCAGAGTAAATCGCACCGTGAGATGAAATTAAATCGCACCGTGAGATCAGAGTAAATCGCACCGTGAGATGAGAGTAAATCGCACCATGAGATCAGTGTAAATCGCACCGTGAGATGAAATTAAATCGCACCGTGAGATGAGAGTAAATCGCACCGTGAGATCAGAGTAAATCGCACCGTGAGATCATCGTAAATCGCACCGTGAGATCAGCGTAGATCGTAACGTGAGATCAGAGTAAATCGCACTGTGAGATCAGTGTAAATCGCACCGTGAGATCAGAGTAAATCGCACCGTGAGATGAGAGTAAATCGCACAGTGAGATCAGTGTAAATCGCACCGTGAGATGAAATTAAATCGCACCGTGAGATCAGTGTAAATCGCACCGTGAGATGAGAGTAAATCGCACCGTGAGCTCAGAGTAAATCGCACCGTGAGATGAGAGTAAATCGCACAGTGAGATGAAATTAAATCGCACAGTGAGATCAGTGTAAATCGCACCGTGAGATGAAATTAAATCGCACCGTGAGATGAGAGTAAATCGCACCGTGAGATGAGAGTAAGTCGCACCGTGAGATGAGAGTAAATCGCACCGTGAGATGAGAGTAAATCGCACAGTGAGATGAAATTAAATCGCACAGTGAGATCAGAGTAAATCGCACCGTGAGATGAAATTAAATCGCACAGTGAGATCAGAGTAAATCGCACCGTGAGATGAGAGTAAATCGCACCGTGAGATGAAATTAAATCGCACCGTGAGATGAGAGTAAATCGCACCGTGAGATGAGAGTAAATCGCACCGTGAGATGAGAGTAAATCGCACCGTGAGATGAGAGTAAATCGCACCGTGAGATCAGTGTAAATCACACCGTGCGATCAGAGTAAATCGCACCGTGAGATGAGAGTAAATCGCACCGTGAGATCAGAGTAAATCGCACCGTGAGATCAGTGTAAATCACACCGTGAGATCAGAGTAAATCGCACCGTGAGATCAGTGTAAATCACACCGTGAGATCAGAGTAAATCGCACCGTGAGATCAGTGTAAATCACACCGTTAGATCAGAATAAATCGCACCGTGAGATCATCGTAAATCGCACCGTGAGATCAGCGTAGATCGTAACGTGAGATCAGAGTAAATCGCACCGTGAGATCAGTGTAAATCGCACCGTGAGATCAGAGTAAATCGCACCGTGAGATGAGAGTAAATCGCACAGTGAGATCAGTGTAAATCGCACCGTGAGATGAAATTAAATCGCACCGTGAGATCAGTGTAAATCGCACCGTGAGATGAGAGTAAATCGCACCGTGAGCTCAGAGTAAATCGCACCGTGAGATGAGAGTAAATCGCACAGTGAGATGCAATTAAATCGCACAGTGAGATCAGTGTAAATCGCACCGTGAGATGAAATTAAATCGCACCGTGAGATGAGAGTAAATCGCACCGTGAGATGAGAGTAAGTCGCACCGTGAGATGAGAGTAAATCGCACCGTGAGATCAGAGTAAATCGCACCGTGAGATCAGTGTAAATCACACCGTGAGATCAGAGTAAATCGCACCGTGAGATCAGTGTAAATCACACCGTGAGATCAGAGTAAATCGCACCGTGAGATCAGAGTAAATCGCACCGTGAGATCAGAGTAAATCGCACCGTGAGATCAGAGTAAATCGCACCGTGAGATGAGTGTAAATCACACCGTTAGATCAGAGTAAATCGCACCGTGAGATGAGAGTAAATCGCACCGTGAGATGAGAGTAAATCGCACCGTTAGATCAGTGTAAATCGCACCGTGAGATCAGTGTAAATCGCACCGTGAGATCAGAGTAAATCTCACCGTGAGATGAGAGTAAATCGCACCGTGAGATGAGAGTAAATCGCACCGTGAGATGAGAGTAAATCGCACCGTGAGATAAGAGTAAATCGCACCGTGAGATGAGAGTAAATCGCACCGTGAGATCAGAGTAAATCGCACCGTGAGATCAGAGTAAATCGCACCGTGAGATGAGAGTAAATCGCACCATGAGATCAGTGCAAATCGCACCGTGAGATGAAATTAAATCGCACCGTGAGATGAGAGTAAATCGCACCGTGAGATCAGAGTAAATCGCACCGTGAGATCAGAGTAAATCGCACCGTGAGATCAGAGTAAATCGCACCGTGAGATGAGAGTAAATCGCACCGTGAGATCAGAGTAAATCGCACCGTGAGATCAGAGTAAATCGCACCGTGAGATCAGAGTAAATCGCACCGTGAGATCAGAGTAAATCGCACCGTGAGATCAGAGTAAATCGCACCGTGAGATCAGAGTAAATCGCACCGTGAGATCAGAGTAAATCGCACCGTGAGATGAGAGTAAATCGCACCATGAGATCAGTGTAAATCGCACCGTGAGATGAAATTAAATCGCACCGTGAGATGAGAGTAAATCGCACCGTGAGATCAGTGTAAATCGCACCGTGAGATCAGTGTAAATCGCACCGTGAGATCAGAGTAAATCGCACCGTGAGATCAGAGTAAATCGCACCGTGAGATGAGAGTAAATCGCACCGGGAGATCAGAGTAAATCGCACCGTGAGATCAGAGTAAATCGCACCGTGAGATGAGAGTAAATCGCACCGTGAGATGAGAGTAAATCGCACCGTGAGATCAGAGTAAATCGCACCGTGAGATCAGAGTAAATCGCACCGTGAGATGAGAGTAAATCGCACCGTGAGATGAGAGTAAATCGCACCGTGAGATGAGAGTAAATCGCACCGTGAGATGAGAGTAAATCGCACCGTGAGATCAGAGTCAATCGCACCGTGAGATCAGAGTAAATCGCACCGTGAGATGAAATTAAATGGCACCGTGAGATCAGAGTAAATCGCACCGTGAGATGAGAGTAAATCGCACCATGAGATCAGTGTAAATCGCACCGTGAGATGATATTAAATCGCACCGTGAGATGAGAGTAAATCGCACCGTGAGCTCAGAGTAAATCGCACCGTGAGATGAGAGTAAATCGCACAGTGAGATGAAATTAAATCGCACAGTGAGATCAGTGTAAATCGCACCGTGAGATGAGAGTAAATCGCACCGTGAGATGAGAGTAAGTCGCACCGTGAGATGAGAGTAAATCGCACCGTGAGATCAGTGTAAATCACACCGTGCGATCAGAGTAAATCGCACCGTGAGATGAGAGTAAATCGCACCGTGAGATCAGAGTAAATCGCACCGTGAGATCAGTGTAAATCACACCGTGAGATCAGAGTAAATCGCATCGTGAGATCAGTGTAAATCACACCGTGAGATCAGAGTAAATCGCACCGTGAGATCAGTGTAAATCACACCGTTAGATCAGAGTAAATCGCACCGTGAGATCAGTGTAAATCGCACCGTGAGATCAGTGTAAATTGCACCGTGAGATGAGAGTAAATCGCACCGTGAGATGAGAGTAAATCGCACCGTTAGATCAGAGTAAATCGCACCGTGAGATCAGTGTAAATCGCACCGTGTGATCAGAGTAAATCGCACCGTGAGATGAGAGTAAATCGCACCGTGAGATGAGAGTAAATCGCACCGTGAGATGAGAGTAAATCGCACCGTGAGATGAGAGTAAATCGCACCGTGAGATCAGAGTAAATCGCACCGTGAGATCAGAGTAAACCGCACCGTGAGATCAGAGTAAATCGCACCGTGAGATGAGAGTAAATCGCACCGTGAGATGAGAGTAAATCGCACCGTGAGATCAGAGTAAATCGCACCGTGAGATCAGAGTAAATCGCACCGTGAGATCAGAGTAAATCGCACCGTGAGATCAGAGTAAATCGCACCGTGAGATGAGAGTAAATCGCACCATGAGATCAGTGTAAATCGCACCGTGAGATGAAATTAAATCGCACCGTGAGATGAGAGTAAATCGCACCGTGAGATCAGTGTAAATCGCAGCGTGAGATCAGTGTAAATCGCACCGTAAGATGAGAGTAAATCGCACCGTGATATCAGAGTAAATCGTACCGTGAGATCAGAGTAAATCGCACCGTGAGATGAGAGTAAATCGCACCGTGAGATGAGAGTAAATCGCACCGTGAGATGAGAGTAAATCGCACCGTGAGATGAGAGTAAATCGCACCGTGAGATGAGAGTAATTCGCACCGTGAGATCAGAGTAAATCGCACCGTGAGATCAGAGTAAATCGCACCGTGAGATCAGAGTAAATCGCACCGTGAGATCAGTGTAAATCGCAAAAATGAGAGTAAATCGCACCGTGAGATTAGAGTAAATCACACCAATGAGAGTAAATCACACTGTGAGATCAGATTAAATCACACCGAGAGATCAGCGTAAATCACACCGAGAGATCAGTGTAAATCGCAAAAATGAGAGTAAATCGCACCGTGAGATTAGAGTAAATCACACCAATGAGAGTAAATCACACCGTGAGATCAGAGTAAATCACACCGAGAGATCAGCGTAAAACACACCGAGAGATCAGAGTAAATCGCACCGTGAGATCAGCGTAGATCGTAACGTGAAATCAGAGTAAATCGCACCGTGAGATCAGTGTAAATCGCACCGTGAGATGAGAGTAAATCGCACCGTGAGATCAGAGTAAATCGCACCGTGAGATGAGAGTAAATCGCACCGTGAGATGAGAGTAAATCGCACCGTGAGATCAGAGTAAATCGCACCGTGAGATCAGAGTAAATCGCACCGTGAGATCAGAGTAAATCGCACCGTGAGATCAGAGTAAATCGCACCGTGAGATCAGAGTAAATCGCACCGTGAGATGAGAGTAAATCGCACCATGAGATCAGTGTAAATCGCACCGTGAGATGAAATTAAATCGCACCGTGAGATGAGAGTAAATCGCACCGTGAGATCAGAGTAAATCGCACCGTGAGATCATCGTAAATCGCACCGTGAGATCAGCGTAGATCGTAACGTGAGATCAGAGTAAATCGCACCGTGAGATCAGTGTAAATCGCACCGTGAGGTCAGCGTAAATCGCAGCTTGAGATCAGAGTAAATCACACCGAGAGATCAGTGCAAATCGCAAAAATGAGAGTAATTCGCACCGTGAGATTAGAGTAAATCACACCAATGAGAGTAAATCACACCGTGAGATCAGAGTAAATCACACCGAGAGATCAGCGTAAATCATACCGAGAGATCAGTGTAAATCGCAAAAATGAGAGTAAATCGCACCGTGAGATTAGAGTAAATCACACCAATGAGAGTAAATCACACCGTGAGATCAGAGTAAATCACACCGAGAGATCAGCGTAAAACACACCGAGAGATCAGAGTAAATCGCACCGTGAGATCAGCGTAAATCACACCGAGAGATCAGCGTAAATCGCACCAATGAGAGTAAATCGCACCATCAGATTAAAGTAAATCTCACCGTGAGATCAGATTAAATCGCACCAATGAGATTAAATCACTCCGTCAGATTCAAGTAAATCTCACCGTAAGATCAGAGTAAATCGCACCGTGAGCTCAGAGTAAATCGCACCATGAGATGAGAGTAAATTGCACAGTGAGATGAAATTAAATCGCACCGTGAGATGAGAGTAAATCGCACCGTGAGATAAGAGTAAATCGCACCGTGAGATCAGAGTAAATCGCTCCGTGAGATCAGAGTAAATCGCTCCATTAGATCAGAGTAAATCGCACCGTGAGATTAGAGTAAATCGCACCGTGAGATCAGTGTAAATCACACCGAGAGATCAGCGTGAATCGCACCAATGAGAGTAAATCACACCGTCAGATTCAAGTAAATCTCACCGTGAGATCAGAGTAAATCGCACCATGAGATGAGAATAAATCGCACCGTGAGATGAAATTAAATCGCACTGTGAGATCAGAGTAAATCGCACCGTGAGATGAGAGTAAATCGCAACGTGAGATGAGAGTAAATCGCACCGTGAGATGAGAGTAAGTCGCACCGTGAGATCAGAGTAAATCGCACCGTGAGATCAGAGTAAATCGCACCGTGAGATGAGAGTAAATCGCACCGTGAGATCAGAGTAAATCGCACCGTGAGATCAGAGTAAATCGCACCGTGAGATCAGAGTAAATCGCACCGTGAGATCAGAGTAAATCGCACCGTGAGATCAGAGTAAATCGCACCGTGAGATCAGAGTAAATCGCACCGTGAGATCAGAGTAAATCGCACCATGAGATCAGTGTAAATCGCACCGTGAGATGAAATTAAATCGCACCGTGAGATGAGAGTAAATCGCACCGTGAGATCAGTGTAAATCGCACCGTGAGATCAGTGTAAATCGCACCGTGAGATCAGAGTAAATCGCACCGTGAGATCAGAGTAAATCGCACCGTGAGATGAGAGTAAATCGCACCGTGAGATCAGAGTAAATCGCACCGTGAGATCAGAGTAAATCGCACCGTGAGATCAGAGTAAATCGCACCGTGAGATCAGAGTAAATCGCACCGTGAGATGAGAGTAAATCGCACCGTGAGATGAGAGTAAATCGCACCGTGAGATGAGAGTAAATCGCACCGTGAGATCAGAGTCAATCGCACCGTGAGATCAGAGTAAATCGCACCGTGAGATGAAATTAAATGGCACCGTGAGATCAGAGTAAATCGCACCGTGAGATGAGAGTAAATCGCACCATGAGATCAGTGTAAATCGCACCGTGAGATGATATTAAATCGCACCGTGAGATGAGAGTAAATCGCACCGTGAGCTCAGAGTAAATCGCACCGTGAGATGAGAGTAAATCGCACCGTGAGATGAGAGTAAATCGCTCCGTGAGATCAGAGTAAATCGCACCGTGAGATGAAATTAAATCGCACAGTGAGATCAGAGTAAATCGCACCGTGAGATCAGAGTAAATCGCACCGTGAGATGAGAGTAAATCGCACCGTGAGATGAGAGTAAATCGCACCGTGAGATGAGAGTAAATCGCACCGTGAGATGAGAGTAAATCGCACCGTGAGATCAGAGTCAATCGCACCGTGAGATCAGAGTAAATCGCACCGTGAGATGAAATTAAATGGCACCGTGAGATCAGAGTAAATCGCACCGTGAGATGAGAGTAAATCGCACCATGAGATCAGTGTAAATCGCACCGTGAGATGATATTAAATCGCACCGTGAGATGAGAGTAAATCGCACCGTGAGCTCAGAGTAAATCGCACCGTGAGATGTGAGTAAATCGCACCGTGAGATGAGAGTAAATCGCACCGTGAGATGAGAGTAAGTCGCACCGTGAGATGAGAGTAAATCGCACCGTGAGATCAGTGTAAATCACACCGTGCGATCAGAGTAAATCGCACCGTGAGATGAGAGTAAATCGCACCGTGAGATCAGAGTAAATCGCACCGTGAGATCAGTGTAAATCACACCGTGAGATCAGAGTAAATCGCACCGTGAGATCAGTGTAAATCACACCGTGTGATCAGAGTAAATCGCACCGTGAGATCAGTGTAAATCACACCGTTAGATCAGAGTAAATCGCACCGTGAGATCAGTGTAAATCGCACCGTGAGATCAGTGTAAATTGCACCGTGAGATGAGAGTAAATCGCACCGTGAGATGAGAGTAAATCGCACCGTTAGATCAGAGTAAATCGCACCGTGAGATCAGTGTAAATCGCACCGTGTGATCAGAGTAAATCGCACCGTGAGATCAGAGTAAATCGCACCGTGAGATGAGAGTAAATCGCACCGTGAGATGAGAGTAAATCGCACCGTGAGATGAGAGTAAATCGCACCGTGAGATGAGAGTAAATCGCACCGTGAGATCAGAGTAAACCGCACCGTGAGATCAGAGTAAATCGCACCGTGAGATGAGAGTAAATCGCACCGTGAGATCAGAGTAAATCGCACCGTGAGATCAGAGTAAATCGCACCGTGAGATGAGAGTAAATCGCACCATGAGATCAGTGTAAATCGCACCGTGAGATGAAATTAAATCGCACCGTGAGATGAGAGTAAATCGCACCGTGAGATCAGTGTAAATCGCAGCGTGAGATCAGTGTAAATCGCACCGTAAGATGAGAGTAAATCGCACCGTGATATCAGAGTAAATCGCACCGTGAGATGAGAGTAAATCGCACCGTGAGATGAGAGTAAATCGCACCGTGAGATGAGAGTAAATCGCACCGTGAGATGAGAGTAAATCGCACCGTGAGATGAGAGTAAATCGCACCGTGAGATGAGAGTAATTCGCACCGTGAGATCAGAGTAAATCGCACCGTGAGATCAGAGTAAATCGCACCGTGAGATCAGAGTAAATCGCACCGTGAGATCAGTGTAAATCGCAAAAATGAGAGTAAATCGCACCGTGAGATTAGAGTAAATCACACCAATGAGAGTAAATCACACTGTGAGATCAGATTTAATCACACCGAGAGATCAGCGTAAATCACACCGAGAGATCAGTGTAAATCGCAAAAATGAGAGTAAATCGCACCGTGAGATTAGAGTAAATCACACCAATGAGAGTAAATCACACCGTGAGATCAGAGTAAATCACACCGAGAGATCAGCGTAAAACACACCGAGAGATCAGAGTAAATCGCACCGTGAGATCAGCGTAGATCGTAACGTGAAATCAGAGTAAATCGCACCGTGAGATCAGTGTAAATCGCACCGTGAGATGAGAGTAAATCGCACCGTGAGATCAGAGTAAATCGCACCGTGAGATGAGAGTAAATCGCACCGTGAGATGAGAGTAAATCGCACCGTGAGATCAGAGTAAATCGCACCGTGAGATCAGAGTAAATCGCACCGTGAGATCAGAGTAAATCGCACCGTGAGATCAGAGTAAATCGCACCGTGAGATCAGAGTAAATCGCACCGTGAGATGAGAGTAAATCGCACCATGAGATCAGTGTAAATCGCACCGTGAGATGAAATTAAATCGCACCGTGAGATGAGAGTAAATCGCACCGTGAGATCAGAGTAAATCGCACCGTGAGATCATCGTAAATCGCACCGTGAGATCAGCGTAGATCGTAACGTGAGATCAGAGTAAATCGCACCGTGAGATCAGTGTAAATCGCACCGTGAGGTCAGCGTAAATCGCAGCTTGAGATCAGAGTAAATCACACCGAGAGATCAGTGCAAATTGCAAAAATGAGAGTAATTCGCACCGTGAGATTAGAGTAAATCACACCAATGAGAGTAAATCACACCGTGAGATCAGAGTAAATCACACCGAGAGATCAGCGTAAATCATACCGAGAGATCAGTGTAAATCGCAAAAATGAGAGTAAATCGCACCGTGAGATTAGAGTAAATCACACCAATGAGAGTAAATCACACCGTGAGATCAGAGTAAATCACACCGAGAGATCAGCGTAAAACACACCGAGAGATCAGAGTAAATCGCACCGTGAGATCAGCGTAAATCACACCGAGAGATCAGCGTAAATCGCACCAATGAGAGTAAATCGCACCATCAGATTAAAGTAAATCTCACCGTGAGATCAGATTAAATCGCACCAATGAGATTAAATCACTCCGTCAGATTCAAGTAAATCTCACCGTAAGATCAGAGTAAATCGCACCGTGAGCTCAGAGTAAATCGCACCATGAGATGAGAGTAAATTGCACAGTGAGATGAAATTAAATCGCACCGTGAGATGAGAGTAAATCGCACCGTGAGATAAGAGTAAATCGCACCGTGAGATCAGAGTAAATCGCTCCGTGAGATCAGAGTAAATCGCTCCATTAGATCAGAGTAAATCGCACCGTGAGATTAGAGTAAATCGCACCGTGAGATCAGTGTAAATCACACCGAGAGATCAGCGTGAATCGCACCAATGAGAGTAAATCGCACCGTCAGATTCAAGTAAATCTCACCGTGAGATCAGAGTAAATCGCACCATGAGATGAGAATAAATCGCACCGTGAGATGAAATTAAATCGCACTGTGAGATCAGAGTAAATCGCACCGTGAGATGAGAGTAAATCGCAACGTGAGATGAGAGTAAATCGCACAGTGAGATCAGTGTAAATCGCACCGTGAGATGAAATTAAATCGCACCGTGAGATGAGAGTAAATCGCATCGTGAGATGAGAGTAAGTCGCACCGTGAGATCAGAGTAAATCGCACCGTGAGATCAGTGTAAATCACACCGTGAGATCAGAGTAAATCGCACCGTGAGATCAGTGTAAATCACACCGTTAGATCAGAGTAAATCGCACCGTGAGATCAGTGTAAATCGCACCGTGAGATCAGTGTAAATCGCACCGTGAGATGAGAGTAAATCGCACCGTGAGATGAGAGTAAATCGCACCGTTAGATCAGAGTAAATCGCACCGTGAGATCAGTGTAAATCGCACCGTGAGATCAGAGTAAATCGCACCGTGAGATGAGAGTAAATCGCACCGTGAGATGAGAGTAAATCGCACCGTGAGATGAGAGTAAATCGCACCGTGAGATGAGAGTAAATCGCACCGTGAGATGAGAGTAAATCGCACCGTGAGATGAGAGTAAATCGCACCGTGAGATGAGAGTAAATCGCACCGTGCGATGAGAGTAAATCGCACCGTGAGATCAGAGTAAATCGCACCGTGAGATCAGAGTAAATCGCACCGTGAGATCAGTGTAAATCGCACCGTGAGATGAAATTAAATCGCACCGTGAGATGAGAGTAAATCGCACCGTGAGATCAGTGTAAATCGCACCGTGAGATCAGTGTAAATCGCACCGTGAGATGAGAGTAAATCGCACCGTGAGATGAGAGTAAATCGCACCGTGAGATCAGAGTAAATCGCACCGTGAGATCAGAGTAAATCGCACCGTGAGATCAGAGTAAATCGCACCGTGAGATCAGAGTAAATCGCACCGTGAGATCAGAGTAAATCGCACCGTGAGATGAGAGTAAATCGCACCATGAGATCAGTGTAAATCGCACCGTGAGATGAAATTAAATCGCACCGTGAGATGAGAGTAAATCGCACCGTGAGATCAGAGTAAATCGCACCGTGAGATCATCGTAAATCGCACCGTGAGATCAGCGTAGATCGTAACGTGAGATCAGAGTAAATCGCACCGTGAGATCAGTGTAAATCGCACCGAGAGATCAGTGTAAATCGCAAAAATGAGAGTAATTCGCACCGTGAGATTAGAGTAAATCACACCAATGAGAGTAAATCACACCGTGAGATCAGAGTAAATCACACCGAGAGATCAGCGTAAATCACACCGAGAGATCAGTGTAAATCGCAAAAATGAGAGTAAATCACACCGTGAGATTAGAGTAAATCACACCAATGAGAGTAAATCACACCGTGAGATCAGAGTAAATCACACCGAGAGATCAGCGTAAAACACACCGAGAGATCAGAGTAAATCGCACCGTGAGATCAGCGTAAATCACACCGAGAGATCAGCGTAAATCGCACCAATGAGAGTAAATCGCACCATCAGATTAAAGTAAATCTCACCGTGAGATCAGATTAAATCGCACCAATGAGATTAAATCACTCCGTCAGATTCAAGTAAATCTCACCGTAAGATCAGAGTAAATCGCACCGTGAGCTCAGAGTAAATCGCACCATGAGATGAGAGTAAATTGCACAGTGAGATGAAATTAAATCGCACCGTGAGATGAGAGTAAATCGCAGCGTGAGATAAGAGTAAATCGCACCGTGAGATCAGAGTAAATCGCTCCGTGAGATCAGAGTAAATCGCTCCATTAGATCAGAGTAAATCGCACCGTGAGATTAGAGTAAATCGCACCATGAGATCAGTGTAAATCGCACCGTGAGATGAAATTAAATCGCACCGTGAGATGAGAGTAAATCGCACCGTGAGATCAGAGTAAATCGCACCGTGAGATCATCGTAAATCGCACCGTGAGATTAGCGTAGATCGTAACGTGAGATCAGAGTAAATCGCACCGTGAGATCAGTGTAAATCGCACCGTGAGGTCAGCGTAAATCGCAGCTTGAGATCAGAGTAAATCACACCGAGAGATCAGTGCAAATTGCAAAAATGAGAGTAATTCGCACCGTGAGATTAGAGTAAATCACACCAATGAGAGTAAATCACACCGTGAGATCAGAGTAAATCACACCGAGAGATCAGCGTAAATCATACCGAGAGATCAGTGTAAATCGCAAAAATGAGAGTAAATCGCACCGTGAGATTAGAGTAAATCACACCAATGAGAGTAAATCACACCGTGAGATCAGAGTAAATCACACCGAGAGATCAGCGTAAAACACACCGAGAGATCAGAGTAAATCGCACCGTGAGATCAGCGTAAATCACACCGAGAGATCAGCGTAAATCGCACCAATGAGAGTAAATCGCACCATCAGATTAAAGTAAATCTCACCGTGAGATCAGATTAAATCGCACCAATGAGATTAAATCACTCCGTCAGATTCAAGTAAATCTCACCGTAAGATCAGAGTAAATCGCACCGTGAGCTCAGAGTAAATCGCACCATGAGATGAGAGTAAATTGCACAGTGAGATGAAATTAAATCGCACCGTGAGATGAGAGTAAATCGCACCGTGAGATAAGAGTAAATCGCACCGTGAGATCAGAGTAAATCGCTCCGTGAGATCAGAGTAAATCGCTCCATTAGATCAGAGTAAATCGCACCGTGAGATTAGAGTAAATCGCACCGTGAGATCAGTGTAAATCACACCGAGAGATCAGCGTGAATCGCACCAATGAGAGTAAATCGCACCGTCAGATTCAAGTAAATCTCACCGTGAGATCAGAGTAAATCGCACCATGAGATGAGAATAAATCGCACCGTGAGATGAAATTAAATCGCACTGTGAGATCAGAGTAAATCGCACCGTGAGATGAGAGTAAATCGCAACGTGAGATGAGAGTAAATCGCACCGTGAGATGAAATTAAATCGCACCGTGAGATGAGAGTAAATCGCATCGTGAGATGAGAGTAAGTCGCACCGTGAGATCAGAGTAAATCGCACCGTGAGATCAGTGTAAATCACACCGTGAGATCAGAGTAAATCGCACCGTGAGATCAGTGTAAATCACACCGTTAGATCAGAGTAAATCGCACCGTGAGATCAGTGTAAATCGCACCGTGAGATCAGTGTAAATCGCACCGTGAGATGAGAGTAAATCGCACCGTGAGATGAGAGTAAATCGCACCGTTAGATCAGAGTAAATCGCACCGTGAGATCAGTGTAAATCGCACCGTGAGATCAGAGTAAATCGCACCGTGAGATGAGAGTAAATCGCACCGTGAGATGAGAGTAAATCGCACCGTGAGATGAGAGTAAATCGCACCGTGAGATGAGAGTAAATCGCACCGTGAGATGAGAGTAAATCGCACCGTGAGATGAGAGTAAATCGCACCGTGAGATGAGAGTAAATCGCACCGTGAGATGAGAGTAAATCGCACCGTGAGATGAGAGTAAATCGCACCGTGAGATGAGAGTAAATCGCACCGTGCGATGAGAGTAAATCGCACCGTGAGATCAGAGTAAATCGCACAGTGAGATGAGAGTAAATCGCACCGTGAGATCAGAGTAAATCGCACCCTGAGATCAGAGTAAATCGCACCGTGAGATCAGAGTAAATCGCACCGTGAGATCAGAGTAAATCGCACCGTGAGATCAGTGTAAATCGCACCGTGAGATGAAATTAAATCGCACCGTGAGATGAGAGTAAATCGCACCGTGAGATCAGTGTAAATCGCACCGTGAGATCAGTGTAAATCGCACCGTGAGATGAGAGTAAATCGCACCGTGAGATGAGAGTAAATCGCACCGTGAGATCAGAGTAAATCGCACCGTGAGATCAGAGTAAATCGCACCGTGAGATCAGAGTAAATCGCACCGTGAGATCAGAGTAAATCGCACCGTGAGATCAGAGTAAATCGCACCGTGAGATGAGAGTAAATCGCACCATGAGATCAGTGTAAATCGCACCGTGAGATGAAATTAAATCGCACCGTGAGATGAGTGTAAATCGCACCGTGAGATCAGAGTAAATCGCACCGTGAGATCATCGTAAATCGCACCGTGAGATCAGCGTAGATCGTAACGTGAGATCAGAGTAAATCGCACCGTGAGATCAGTGTAAATCGCACCGAGAGATCAGTGTAAATCGCAAAAATGAGAGTAATTCGCACCGTGAGATTAGAGTAAATCACACCAATGAGAGTAAATCACACCGTGAGATCAGAGTAAATCACACCGAGAGATCAGCGTAAATCACACCGAGAGATCAGTGTAAATCGCAAAAATGAGAGTAAATCACACCGTGAGATTAGAGTAAATCACACCAATGAGAGTAAATCACACCGTGAGATCAGAGTAAATCACACCGAGAGATCAGCGTAAAACACACCGAGAGATCAGAGTAAATCGCACCGTGAGATCAGCGTAAATCACACCGAGAGATCAGCGTAAATCGCACCAATGAGAGTAAATCGCACCATCAGATTAAAGTAAATCTCACCGTGAGATCAGATTAAATCGCACCAATGAGATTAAATCACTCCGTCAGATTCAAGTAAATCTCACCGTAAGATCAGAGTAAATCGCACCGTGAGCTCAGAGTAAATCGCACCATGAGATGAGAGTAAATTGCACAGTGAGATGAAATTAAATCGCACCGTGAGATGAGAGTAAATCGCAGCGTGAGATAAGAGTAAATCGCACCGTGAGATCAGAGTAAATCGCTCCGTGAGATCAGAGTAAATCGCTCCATTAGATCAGAGTAAATCGCACCGTGAGATTAGAGTAAATCGCACCGTGAGATCAGTGTAAATCACACCGAGAGATCAGCGTGAATCGCACCAATGAGAGTAAATCGCACCGTCAGATTCAAGTAAATCTCACCGTGAGATCAGAGTAAATCGCACCATGAGATGAGAATAAATTGCACAGTGAGATGAAATTAAATCGCACCGTGAGATGAGAGTAAATCGCACCGTGAGATCAGAGTAAATCGCACCGTGTGATGAGAGTAAATCGCACCGTGAGATCAGAGTAAATCGCACCGTGAGATCAGAGTAAATCGCACCGTGAGATCAGAGTAAATCGCACCGTGAGATCAGAGTAAATCGCACCGTGAGATCAGAGTAAATCGCACCGTGAGATCAGAGTAAATCGCACCGTGAGATGAGAATAAATCGCACCGTGAGATCAGAGTAAAATCGCACCGTGCGATCAGAGTAAATCGCACCGTGAGATGAGAGTAAATCGCACCGTGAGATGAGAGCAAATCGCACCGTGAGATCAGAGTAAATCGCACCGTGAGATGAGAGTAAATCGTACCGTGAGATGAGAGTAAATCGCACCGTGAGATCAGAGTAAACCGCACCGTGAGATCAGAGTAAATCGCACCGTGAGATCAGAGTAAATCGCACCGTGAGATCAGAGTAAATCGCACCGAGAGATCAGTGTAAATCGCAACAATGAGAGTAAATCGCACCGTAAGATCAGAGTAAATCACACCAATGAGAGTAAATCACACCGTCAGATTAAAATAAATCTCACCGTGAGATCAGCGTAAATCGCAGCTTGAGATCAGAGTAAATCGCTCCGTGAGATCAGAGTAAATCGCTCCGTGAGATCAGAGTAAATCGCACCGTGAGATTAGAGTAAATCGCACCGTGAGATCAGAGTAAATCGCACCGTGAGATTAGAGTAAATCGCACCGTGAGATCAGAGTAAATCGCACCGAGATCAGTGTCAATCACACCGAGAGATCAGCGTAAATCGCACCAATGAGAGCAAATCGCACCGTCAGATTAAAGTAAATCTCACCGTGAGATCAGATTAAATCGCACCAATGAGAGTAAATCACTCCGTCAGATTCAAGTAAATCTCACCGTGAGATCAGAGTAAATCGCACCATGAGATGAGAGTAAATTGCACAGTGAGATGAAATTTAATCGCACCGTGAGATGAGAGTAAATCGCACCGTGAGATGAGAGTAATTCGCACCGTGAGATCAGAGCAAATCGCACCGTGAGATGAGAGTAAATCGCACCGTGTGATGAGAGTAAATCGCACCGTGAGATGAGAGTAAATCGCACCGTGAGATCAGAGTAAATCGCACCGTGAGATCAGAGTAAATCGCACCGTGAGATCAGAGTAAATCGCACCGTGAGATCAGAGTAAATCGCACCGTGAGATCAGAGTAAATCGCACCGTGAGATGAGAATAAATCGCACCGTGAGATCAGAGTAAAATCGCACCGTGAGATCAGAGTAAATCGCACCGTGAGATGAGAGCAAATCGCACCGTGAGATGAGAGTAAATCGCACTGTGAGATGAGAGTAAATCGCACCGTGAGATCAGAGTAAATCGCACCGTGAGATCAGAGTAAATCGCATCGTGAGATCAGTGTAAATCGCACCGTGAGATCAGAGTAAATCGCACCGTGAGATCAGTGTCAATCGCACCGTGAGATCAGTGTAAGTCGCACCGTGAGATCAGAGTAAATCGCACCGTGAGATCAGCGTCAATCGCACCGTGAGATCAGTGTCAATCGCGCCGTGAGATCAGAGTAAATCGCACCGAGAGATCAGTGTAAATCGCAACAATGGGAGTAAATCGCACCGTGAGATCAGAGAAAATCGCACCGTGAGATTAGAGTAAATCACACCGTGAGATCAGAATAAATCGCTCCGTGAGATCAGAGTAAATCGCTCCATTAGATCAGAGTAAATCGCACCGTGAGATTAGAGTAAATCGCACCGTGAGATCAGCGTAAATCACACCGAGAGATCAGCGTAAATCGCACCAATGAGAGTAAATCGCACCGTCAGATTAAAGTAAATCTCACCGTGAGATCAGATTAAATCGCACCAATGAGAGTAAATCACACCGTCAGATTCAAGTAAATCTCACCGTGAGATCAGAGTAAATCGCACCATGAGATGAGAGTAAATTGCACAGTGAAATGAAATTAAATCGCACCGTGAGATGAGAGTAAATCGCACCGTGAGATCAGAGTAAATCGCACCGTGAGATCAGAGCAAATCGCACCGTGAGATCAGAGTAAATCGCATCGTGAGGTGAGAGTAAATTGCACCGTGAGATCAGAGTAAAATCGCACCGTGAGATCAGAGCAAATCGCACCGTGAGATCAGAGTAAATCGCACCGTGAGATGAGAGTAAATCGCACCGTGAGATCAGAGTAAATCGCACCGTGAGATGAGAGTAAATCGCACCGTGAGATCAGAGTAAATCGCACCGTGAGATCAGAGTAAATCGCACCGTGAGATCAGAGTAAATCGCACCGTGAGATCAGTGTAAATCGCAACAATGAGAGTAAATCGCACCGTGAGATCAGAGTAAATCGCACCGAGAGATCAGTGTAAATCGCAACAATGAGAGTAAATCGCACCGTGAGATCAGAGTAAATCACACCAATGAGAGTAAATCACACCGTCAGATTAAAGTAAATCTCACCGTGAGATCAGCGTAAATCGCAGCTTGAGATCAGAGTAAATCGCTCCGTGAGATCAGTGTAAATCGCACCGTCAGATTCAAGTAAATCTCACCGTGAGATCAGATTAAATCGCACCATGAGATGAGAGTAAATCGCACAGTGAGATGAAATTAAATCGCACCGTGAGATGAGAGTAAATCGCACCGTGAGATGAGAGTAATTCGCACCGTGAGATCAGAGCAAATCGCACCGTGAGATGAGAGTAAATCGCACCGTGAGATCAGAGCAAATCGCACCGTGAGATGAGAGTAAATCGCACCGTGAGATCAGAGTAAATCGCACCGTGAGATGAGAATAAATCGCACCGTGAGATCAGAGTAAAATCGCACCGTGAGATCAGAGTAAATCGCACCGTGAGATGAGAGTAAATCGCACCGTGAGATCAGAGCAAATCGCACCGTGAGATGAGAGCAAATCGCACCGTGAGATGAGAGTAAATCGCACCGTGAGATCAGAGTAAATCGCACCGTGAGATCAGAGTAAATCGCACCGTGAGATCAGAGTAAATCGCACCGTGAGATCAGTGTAAATCGCACCGTGAGATCAGAGTAAATCGCACCGTGAGATCAGTGTCAATCGCACCGTGAGATCAGTGTAAATCGCACCGTGAGATCAGTGTAAATCGCACCGTGAGATCAGAGAAAATCGCACCGTGAGATCAGAGTAAATCGCACCGTGAGATCAGAGTAAATCGCACCGATAGATCAGTGTAAATCGCAACAATGAGAGTAAATCGCACCGTGAGATCAGAGAAAATCGCACCGTGAGATTAGAGTAAATCACACCGTGAGATGAGAGTAAATCGCTCCGTGAGATCAGAGTAAATCGCTCCGAGATCAGAGTAAATCGCTCCATTAGATCAGAGTAAATCGCACCGTGAGATCAGAGTAAATCGCTCCGTGAGATCAGAGTAAATCGCTCCATGAGATCAGAGTAAATCGCACCGTGAGATTAGAGTAAATCGCACCGTGAGATCAGCGTAAATCACACCGAGAGATCAGCGTAAATCGCACCAATGAGAGTAAATCGCACCGTCAGATTCAAGTAAATCTCACCGTGAGATCAGATTAAATCGCACCAATGAGAGTAAATCACACCGTCAGATTCAAGTAAATCTCACCGTGAGATCAGAGTAAATCGCACCGTGAGATGAGAGTAAATCGCACCGTCAGATGAGAGTAAATCGCACCGTGAGATGAGAGTAAATCGCACCGTGAGATCAGTGTAAATCACACCGTGCGATCAGAGTAAATCGCACCGTGAGATGAGAGTAAATCGCACCGTGAGATCAGAGTAAATCGCACCGTGAGATGAGAGTAAATCGCACCGTGAGATGAGAGTAAATCGCACCGTGAGATCAGAGTAAATCGCACCGTGAGATGAGAATAAATTGCACCGTGAGATCAGTGTAAATCGCACCGTGAGATGAAATTAAATCGCACCGTGAGATCAGAGTAAATCGCACCGTGAGATGAGAGTAAATCGCACCGTCAGATGAGAGTAAATCGCACCGTGAGATGAGAGTAAATCGCACCGTGAGATGAGAGTAAATCGCACCGTGAGATCAGTGTAAATCACACCGTGCGATCAGAGAAAATCGCACCGTGAGATGAGAGTAATTCGCACCGTGAGATGAGAGTAAATCGCACCGTGAGATCAGTGTAAATCACACCGTGAGATCAGAGTAAATCGCACCGTGAGATCAGAGTAAATCGCACCGTGAGATCAGTGTCAATCGCACCGTGAGATGAAAGTAAATCGCACCGTGAGATGAGAGTAAATCGCACCGTGAGATCAGAGTAAATCTCAGCGTGAGATGAGAGTAAATCGCACCGTGAGATGAGAGGAAATCGCACCGTGAGATCAGAGTAAATCGCACCGTGAGATGAGAGTAAATCGCACCGAGAGATCAGAGTAAATCGCACCGTGAGATCAGAGTAAATCGCACCGTGAGATCAGAGTAAATCGCACCGTGAGATCAGAGTAAATCGCACCGTGAGATCAGAGTAAATCGCACCGTGAGATTAGAGTAAATCACACCGTGAGATGAGAGTAAATCGCTCCGTGAGATCAGAGTAAATCGCTCCGAGATCAGAGTAAATCGCTCCATTAGATCAGAGTAAATCGCACCGTGAGATCAGAGTAAATCGCACCGTGAGATCAGTGTAAATCGCACCGTGAGATCAGCGTAAATCGCAGTTTGAGATCAGAGTAAATCACACCGAGAGATCAGTGTAAATCGCAAAAATGAGAGTAAATCGCACCGTGAGATTAGAGTAAATCACACCAATGAGAGTAAATCACACCGTGAGATCAGAGTAAATCACACCGAGAGATCAGCGTAAAACACACCGAGAGATCAGAGTAAATCGCACCGTGAGATTAGAGTAAATCGCACCGTGAGATCAGCGTAAATCACACCGAGAGATCAGCGTAAATCGCACCAATGAGAGTAAATCGCACCGTCAGATTAAAGTAAATCTCACCGTGAGATCAGATTAAATCGCACCAATGAGAGTAAATCACACCGTCAGATTCAAGTAAATCTCACCGTGAGATCAGAGTAAATCGCACCATGAGATGAGAGTAAATTGCACAGTGAGATGAAATTAAATCGCACCGTGAGATGAGAGTAAATTGCACAGTGAGATGAAATTAAATCGCACCATGAGATGAGAGTAAATTGCACAGTGAGATGAAATTAAATCGCACCGTGAGATCAGAGTAAATCGCACCGTGAGATCAGAGTAAATCGCACCGTGAGATGAGAGTAAATCGCACCGTGAGATGAGAGTAAATCGCACCGTGAGATGAGAGCAAATCGCACCGTGAGATGAGAGTAAATCGCACCGTGAGATGAGAGTAAATCGCACCGTGAGATCAGTGTAACTCGCACCGTGAAATCAGAGTAAATCGCACCGTGAGATCAGAGTAAATCGCACCGTGAGATCAGAGTAAATCGCACCGTGAGATCAGTGTAACTCGCACCGTGAGATCAGAGTAAATCGCACCGTGAGATCAGAGTAAATCGCACCGTGAGATCAGAGTAAATCGCACCGTGAGATCAGAGTAAATCGCACCGTGAGATTAGAGTAAATCGCACCGTGAGATCAGTGTAACTCGCACCGTGAGATCAGAGTAAATCGCACCGTGAGATCAGAGTAAATCGCACCGTGAGATCAGAGTAAATCGCACCGTGAGATCAGAGTAAATCGCACCGTGAGATCAGAGTAAATCGCACCGTGAGATCAGAGTAAATCGCACCGTGAGATCAGAGTAAATCACACCGAGAGATCAGTGTAAATCGCAACAATGAGAGTAAATCGCACCGTGAGTTCAGAGTAAATCACACCAATGAGAGTAAATCACACCGTCAGATTAAAGTAAATCTCAGCGTGAGATCAGCGTAAATCGCAGCTTGAGATCCGAGTAAATCGCACCGTGAGATGAGAGTAAATCGCACCGTGAGATCAGCGTAAATCACACCGAGAGATCAGCGTAAATCGCACCAATGAGAGTAAATAGCACCATCAGATTAAAGTAAATCTCACCGTGAGATCAGATTAAATCGCACCAATGAGAGTAAATCACACCGTCAGATTCAAGTAAATCTCACCGTGAGATCAGAGTAAATCGCACCGTGAGATCAGTGTCAATCGCACCGTGAGATCAGTGTCAATCGCACCGTGAGATCAGAGAAAATCGCACCGTGAGATCAGAGTAAATCGCACCATGAGATCAGAGTAAATCGCACCGAGAGATCAGAGTAAATCACACCAATGAGAGTAAATCACACCGTCAGATTCAAGTAAATCGCTCCGTGAGATCAGAGTAAATCGCACCGTGAGATTAGGGTAAATCGCACCGAGAGATCAGCGTAAATCACACCGAGAGATCAGCGTAAATCGCACCAATGAGAGTAAATCGCACCGTCAGATTAAAGTAAATCTCACCGTGAGATCAGATTAAATTGCACCAATGAGAGCAAATCACACCGTCAGATTCAAGTAAATCTCACCGTGAGATCAGAGTAAATCGCACCGTGAGATGAGAGTAAATCGCACCGTGAGATCAGAGTAAATCGCACCATGAGATGAGAGTAAATTGCACAGTGAGATGAAATTAAATCGCACCGTGAGATGAGAGTAAATCGCACCGTGAGATGAGAGTAAATCGCACCGTGAGATGAGAGTAAATCGCACCGTGAGATGAGAGTAAATCGCACCGTGAGATCAGAGTAAATCGCACCGTGAGATCAGAGCAAATCGCACCGTGAGATGAGAGCAAATCGCACCGTGAGATCAGAGTAAATCGCACCGTGAGATCAGAGTAAATCGCACCGTGAGATCAGAGTAAATCGCACCGTGAGATCAGAGTAAATCGCACCGTGAGATGAGAGCAAATCGCACCGTGAGATCAGAGTAAATCGCTCCGTGAGATGAGAATAAATCGCACCGTGAGATCAGAGTAAAATCGCACCGTGAGATCAGAGTAAATCGCACCGTGAGATGAGAGTAAATCGCACCGTGAGATCAGAGCAAATCGCACCGTGAGATGAGAGCAAATCGCACCGTGAGATGAGAGCAAATCGCACCGTGAGATGAGAGTAAATCGCACCGTGAGATCAGAGTAAATCGCACCGTGAGATCAGAGTAAATCGCACCGTGAGATCAGAGTAAATCGCACCGTGAGATCAGTGTAAATCGCACCGTGAGATCAGAGTAAATCGCACCGTGAGATCAGTGTCAATCGCACCGTGAGATCAGTGTAAATCGCACCGTGAGATCAGTGTCAATCGCACCGTGAGATCAGTGTCAATCGCACCGTGAGATCAGAGAAAATCGCACCGTGAGATCAGAGTAAATCGCACCGTGAGATCAGAGTAAATCGCACCGATAGATCAGTGTAAATCGCAACAATGAGAGTAAATCGCACCGTGAGATCAGAGAAAATCGCACCGTGAGAGTAAATCGCACCGTGAGATTAGAGTAAATCACACCGTGAGATGAGAGTAAATCGCTCCGTGAGATCAGAGTAAATCGCTCCGAGATCAGAGTAAATCGCTCCATTAGATCAGAGTAAATCGCACCGTGAGATTAGAGTAAATCGCACCGTGAGATCAGCGTAAATCACACCGAGAGATCAGCGTAAATCGCACCAATGAGAGTAAAGCGCACCGTCAGATTCAAGTAAATCTCACCGTGAGATCAGATTAAATCGCACCAATGAGAGTAAATCGCACCGTGAGATCAGTGTAAATCACACCGTGCGATCAGAGTAAATCGCACCGTGAGATGAGAGTAAATCGCACCGTGAGATCAGAGTAAATCGCACCGTGAGATCAGAGTAAATCGCACCGTGAGATGAGAGTAAATCGCACCGTGAGATGAGAGTAAATCGCACCGTGAGATGAGAGTAAATCGCACCGTGAGATGAGAGTAAATCGCACCGTGAGATCAGAGTCAATCGCACCGTGAGATCAGAGTAAATCGCACCGTGAGATGAAATTAAATGGCACCGTGAGATCAGAGTAAATCGCACCGTGAGATGAGAGTAAATCGCACCATGAGATCAGTGTAAATCGCACCGTGAGATGATATTAAATCGCACCGTGAGATGAGAGTAAATCGCACCGTGAGATCAGAGTAAATCGCACCGTGAGATGAGAGTAAATCGCACAGTGAGATGAAATTAAATCGCACAGTGAGATCAGAGTAAATCGCACCGTGAGATCAGAGTAAATCGCACCGTGAGATGAGAGTAAATCGCACCGTGAGATGAGAGTAAATCGCACCGTGAGATGAGAGTAAATCGCACCGTGAGATGAGAGTAAATCGCACCGTGAGATCAGAGTCAATCGCACCGTGAGATCAGAGTAAATCGCACCGTGAGATGAAATTAAATGGCACCGTGAGATCAGAGTA
Organism: Pristiophorus japonicus; assembly: GCF_044704955.1. Lineage (NCBI taxonomy): Eukaryota > Metazoa > Chordata > Chondrichthyes > Pristiophoridae > Pristiophorus > Pristiophorus japonicus. The sequence continues at coordinate 622,292 of NW_027253019.1, read as the reverse complement.
AATCGCACCGTGAGATGAGAGTAAATCGCACCATGAGATCAGTGTAAATCGCACCGTGAGATGATATTAAATCGCACCGTGAGATGAGAGTAAATCGCACCGTGAGCTCAGAGTAAATCGCACCGTGAGATGTGAGTAAATCGCACCGTGAGATGAGAGTAAATCGCACCGTGAGATGAGAGTAAGTCGCACCGTGAGATGAGAGTAAATCGCACCGTGAGATCAGTGTAAATCACACCGTGCGATCAGAGTAAATCGCACCGTGAGATGAGAGTAAATCGCACCGTGAGATCAGAGTAAATCGCACCGTGAGATCAGAGTAAATCGCACCGTGAGATCAGTGTAAATCACACCGTGAGATCAGAGTAAATCGCACCGTGAGATCAGTGTAAATCACACCGTGAGATCAGAGTAAATCGCACCGTGAGATCAGTGTAAATCACACCGTTAGATCAGAGTAAATCGCACCGTGAGATCAGTGTAAATCGCACCGTGAGATCAGTGTAAATTGCACCGTGAGATGAGAGTAAATCGCACCGTGAGATGAGAGTAAATCGCACCGTTAGATCAGAGTAAATCGCACCGTGAGATCAGTGTAAATCGCACCGTGTGATCAGAGTAAATCGCACCGTGAGATGAGAGTAAATCGCACCGTGAGATGAGAGTAAATCGCACCGTGAGATCAGAGTAAACCGCACCGTGAGATCAGAGTAAATCGCACCGTGAGATGAGAGTAAATCGCACCGTGAGATCAGAGTAAATCGCACCGTGAGATCAGAGTAAATCGCACCGTGAGATGAGAGTAAATCGCACCATGAGATCAGTGTAAATCGCACCGTGAGATGAAATTAAATCGCACCGTGAGATGAGAGTAAATCGCACCGTGAGATCAGTGTAAATCGCAGCGTGAGATCAGTGTAAATCGCACCGTAAGATGAGAGTAAATCGCACCGTGATATCAGAGTAAATCGCACCGTGAGATGAGAGTAAATCGCACCGTGAGATGAGAGTAAATCGCACCGTGAGATGAGAGTAAATCGCACCGTGAGATGAGAGTAAATCGCACCGTGAGATGAGAGTAAATCGCACCGTGATATCAGAGTAAATCGCACCGTGAGATGAGAGTAAATCGCACCGTGAGATGAGAGTAAATCGCACCGTGAGATGAGAGTAAATCGCACCGTGAGATGAGAGTAAATCGCACCGTGAGATGAGAGTAAATCGCACCGTGAGATCAGAGTAAATCGCACCGTGAGATCAGAGTAAATCGCACCGTGAGATCAGAGTAAATCGCACCGTGAGATCAGTGTAAATCGCAAAAATGAGAGTAAATCGCACCGTGAGATTAGAGTAAATCACACCAATGAGAGTAAATCACACTGTGAGATCAGATTTAATCACACCGAGAGATCAGCGTAAATCACACCGAGAGATCAGTGTAAATCGCAAAAATGAGAGTAAATCGCACCGTGAGATTAGAGTAAATCACACCAATGAGAGTAAATCACACCGTGAGATCAGAGTAAATCACACCGAGAGATCAGCGTAAAACACACCGAGAGATCAGAGTAAATCGCACCGTGAGATCAGCGTAGATCGTAACGTGAAATCAGAGTAAATCGCACCGTGAGATCAGTGTAAATCGCACCGTGAGATGAGAGTAAATCGCACCGTGAGATCAGAGTAAATCGCACCGTGAGATGAGAGTAAATCGCACCGTGAGATGAGAGTAAATCGCACCGTGAGATCAGAGTAAATCGCACCGTGAGATCAGAGTAAATCGCACCGTGAGATCAGAGTAAATCGCACCGTGAGATCAGAGTAAATCGCACCGTGAGATCAGAGTAAATCGCACCGTGAGATGAGAGTAAATCGCACCATGAGATCAGTGTAAATCGCACCGTGAGATGAAATTAAATCGCACCGTGAGATGAGAGTAAATCGCACCGTGAGATCAGAGTAAATCGCACCGTGAGATCATCGTAAATCGCACCGTGAGATCAGTGTAGATCGTAACGTGAGATCAGAGTAAATCGCACCGTGAGATCAGTGTAAATCGCACCGTGAGGTCAGCGTAAATCGCAGCTTGAGATCAGAGTAAATCACACCGAGAGATCAGTGCAAATTGCAAAAATGAGAGTAATTCGCACCGTGAGATTAGAGTAAATCACACCAATGAGAGTAAATCACACCGTGAGATCAGAGTAAATCACACCGAGAGATCAGCGTAAATCATACCGAGAGATCAGTGTAAATCGCAAAAATGAGAGTAAATCGCACCGTGAGATTAGAGTAAATCACACCAATGAGAGTAAATCACACCGTGAGATCAGAGTAAATCACACCGAGAGATCAGCGTAAAACACACCGAGAGATCAGAGTAAATCGCACCGTGAGATCAGCGTAAATCACACCGAGAGATCAGCGTAAATCGCACCAATGAGAGTAAATCGCACCATCAGATTAAAGTAAATCTCACCGTGAGATCAGATTAAATCGCACCAATGAGATTAAATCACTCCGTCAGATTCAAGTAAATCTCACCGTAAGATCAGAGTAAATCGCACCGTGAGCTCAGAGTAAATCGCACCATGAGATGAGAGTAAATTGCACAGTGAGATGAAATTAAATCGCACCGTGAGATGAGAGTAAATCGCACCGTGAGATAAGAGTAAATCGCACCGTGAGATCAGAGTAAATCGCTCCGTGAGATCAGAGTAAATCGCTCCATTAGATCAGAGTAAATCGCACCGTGAGATTAGAGTAAATCGCACCGTGAGATCAGTGTAAATCACACCGAGAGATCAGCGTGAATCGCACCAATGAGAGTAAATCGCACCGTCAGATTCAAGTAAATCTCACCGTGAGATCAGAGTAAATCGCACCATGAGATGAGAATAAATCGCACCGTGAGATGAAATTAAATCGCACTGTGAGATCAGAGTAAATCGCACCGTGAGATGAGAGTAAATCGCAACGTGAGATGAGAGTAAATCGCACAGTGAGATCAGTGTAAATCGCACCGTGAGATGAAATTAAATCGCACCGTGAGATGAGAGTAAATCGCATCGTGAGATGAGAGTAAGTCGCACCGTGAGATCAGAGTAAATCGCACCGTGAGATCAGTGTAAATCACACCGTGAGATCAGAGTAAATCGCACCGTGAGATCAGTGTAAATCACACCGTTAGATCAGAGTAAATCGCACCGTGAGATCAGTGTAAATCGCACCGTGAGATCAGTGTAAATCGCACCGTGAGATGAGAGTAAATCGCACCGTGAGATGAGAGTAAATCGCACCGTTAGATCAGAGTAAATCGCACCGTGAGATCAGTGTAAATCGCACCGTGAGATCAGAGTAAATCGCACCGTGAGATGAGAGTAAATCGCACCGTGAGATGAGAGTAAATCGCACCGTGAGATGAGAGTAAATCGCACCGTGCGATGAGAGTAAATCGCACCGTGAGATCAGAGTAAATCGCACCGTGAGATCAGAGTAAATCGCACCGTGAGATCAGTGTAAATCGCACCGTGAGATGAAATTAAATCGCACCGTGAGATGAGAGTAAATCGCACCGTGAGATCAGTGTAAATCGCACCGTGAGATCAGTGTAAATCGCACCGTGAGATGAGAGTAAATCGCACCGTGAGATGAGAGTAAATCGCACCGTGAGATCAGAGTAAATCGCACCGTGAGATCAGAGTAAATCGCACCGTGAGATCAGAGTAAATCGCACCGTGAGATCAGAGTAAATCGCACCGTGAGATCAGAGTAAATCGCACCGTGAGATGAGAGTAAATCGCACCATGAGATCAGTGTAAATCGCACCGTGAGATGAAATTAAATCGCACCGTGAGATGAGAGTAAATCGCACCGTGAGATCAGAGTAAATCGCACCGTGAGATCATCGTAAATCGCACCGTGAGATCAGCGTAGATCGTAACGTGAGATCAGAGTAAATCGCACCGTGAGATCAGTGTAAATCGCACCGAGAGATCAGTGTAAATCGCAAAAATGAGAGTAATTCGCACCGTGAGATTAGAGTAAATCACACCAATGAGAGTAAATCACACCGTGAGATCAGAGTAAATCACACCGAGAGATCAGCGTAAATCACACCGAGAGATCAGTGTAAATCGCAAAAATGAGAGTAAATCACACCGTGAGATTAGAGTAAATCACACCAATGAGAGTAAATCACACCGTGAGATCAGAGTAAATCACACCGAGAGATCAGCGTAAAACACACCGAGAGATCAGAGTAAATCGCACCGTGAGATCAGCGTAAATCACACCGAGAGATCAGCGTAAATCGCACCAATGAGAGTAAATCGCACCATCAGATTAAAGTAAATCTCACCGTGAGATCAGATTAAATCGCACCAATGAGATTAAATCACTCCGTCAGATTCAAGTAAATCTCACCGTAAGATCAGAGTAAATCGCACCGTGAGCTCAGAGTAAATCGCACCATGAGATGAGAGTAAATTGCACAGTGAGATGAAATTAAATCGCACCGTGAGATGAGAGTAAATCGCAGCGTGAGATAAGAGTAAATCGCACCGTGAGATCAGAGTAAATCGCTCCGTGAGATCAGAGTAAATCGCTCCATTAGATCAGAGTAAATCGCACCGTGAGATTAGAGTAAATCGCACCATGAGATCAGTGTAAATCGCACCGTGAGATGAAATTAAATCGCACCGTGAGATGAGAGTAAATCGCACCGTGAGATCAGAGTAAATCGCACCGTGAGATCATCGTAAATCGCACCGTGAGATCAGCGTAGATCGTAACGTGAGATCAGAGTAAATCGCACCGTGAGATCAGTGTAAATCGCACCGTGAGGTCAGCGTAAATCGCAGCTTGAGATCAGAGTAAATCACACCGAGAGATCAGTGCAAATTGCAAAAATGAGAGTAATTCGCACCGTGAGATTAGAGTAAATCACACCAATGAGAGTAAATCACACCGTGAGATCAGAGTAAATCACACCGAGAGATCAGCGTAAATCATACCGAGAGATCAGTGTAAATCGCAAAAATGAGAGTAAATCGCACCGTGAGATTAGAGTAAATCACACCAATGAGAGTAAATCACACCGTGAGATCAGAGTAAATCACACCGAGAGATCAGCGTAAAACACACCGAGAGATCAGAGTAAATCGCACCGTGAGATCAGCGTAAATCACACCGAGAGATCAGCGTAAATCGCACCAATGAGAGTAAATCACTCCGTCAGATTCAAGTAAATCTCACCGTAAGATCAGAGTAAATCGCACCGTGAGCTCAGAGTAAATCGCACCATGAGATGAGAGTAAATTGCACAGTGAGATGAAATTAAATCGCACCGTGAGATGAGAGTAAATCGCACCGTGAGATAAGAGTAAATCGCACCGTGAGATCAGAGTAAATCGCTCCGTGAGATCAGAGTAAATCGCACCGTGAGCTCAGAGTAAATCGCACCATGAGATGAGAGTAAATTGCACAGTGAGATGAAATTAAATCGCACCGTGAGATGAGAGTAAATCGCACCGTGAGATAAGAGTAAATCGCACCGTGAGATCAGAGTAAATCGCTCCGTGAGATCAGAGTAAATCGCTCCATTAGATCAGAGTAAATCGCACCGTGAGATTAGAGTAAATCGCACCATGAGATGAGAGTAAATTGCACAGTGAGATGAAATTAAATCGCACCGTGAGATGAGAGTAAATCGCACCGTGAGATAAGAGTAAATCGCACCGTGAGATCAGAGTAAATCGCTCCGTGAGATCAGAGTAAATCGCTCCATTAGATCAGAGTAAATCGCACCGTGAGATTAGAGTAAATCGCACCGTGAGATCAGTGTAAATCACACCGAGAGATCAGCGTGAATCGCACCAATGAGAGTAAATCGCACCGTCAGATTCAAGTAAATCTCACCGTGAGATCAGAGTAAATCGCACCATGAGATGAGAATAAATCGCACCGTGAGATGAAATTAAATCGCACTGTGAGATCAGAGTAAATCGCACCGTGAGATGAGAGTAAATCGCAACGTGAGATGAGAGTAAATCGCATCGTGAGATGAGAGTAAGTCGCACCGTGAGATCAGAGTAAATCGCACCGTGAGATGAAATTAAATCGCACCGTGAGATGAGAGTAAATCGCATCGTGAGATGAGAGTAAGTCGCACCGTGAGATCAGAGTAAATCGCACCGTGAGATCAGTGTAAATCACACCGTGAGATCAGAGTAAATCGCACCGTGAGATCAGTGTAAATCACACCGTTAGATCAGAGTAAATCGCACCGTGAGATCAGTGTAAATCGCACCGTGAGATCAGTGTAAATCGCACCGTGAGATGAGAGTAAATCGCACCGTGAGATCAGAGTAAATCGCACCGTGAGATGAGAGTAAATCGCACCGTGAGATGAGAGTAAATCGCACCGTGAGATGAGAGTAAATCGCACCGTGAGATGAGAGTAAATCGCACCGTGCGATGAGAGTAAATCGCACCGTGAGATCAGAGTAAATCGCACCGTGAGATCAGTGTAAATCGCACCGTGAGATGAAATTAAATCGCACCGTGAGATGAGAGTAAATCGCACCGTGAGATCAGTGTAAATCGCACCGTGAGATCAGTGTAAATCGCACCGTGAGATGAGAGTAAATCGCACCGTGAGATGAGAGTAAATCGCACCGTGAGATCAGAGTAAATCGCACCGTGAGATCAGAGTAAATCGCACCGTGAGATCAGAGTAAATCGCACCGTGAGATCAGAGTAAATCGCACCGTGAGATCAGAGTAAATCGCACCGTGAGATGAGAGTAAATCGCACCATGAGATCAGTGTAAATCGCACCGTGAGATGAAATTAAATCGCACCGTGAGATGAGTGTAAATCGCACCGTGAGATCAGAGTAAATCGCACCGTGAGATCATCGTAAATCGCACCGTGAGATCAGCGTAGATCGTAACGTGAGATCAGAGTAAATCGCACCGTGAGATCAGTGTAAATCGCACCGAGAGATCAGTGTAAATCGCAAAAATGAGAGTAATTCGCACCGTGAGATTAGAGTAAATCACACCAATGAGAGTAAATCACACCGTGAGATCAGAGTAAATCACACCGAGAGATCAGCGTAAATCACACCGAGAGATCAGTGTAAATCGCAAAAATGAGAGTAAATCACACCGTGAGATTAGAGTAAATCACACCAATGAGAGTAAATCACACCGTGAGATCAGAGTAAATCACACCGAGAGATCAGCGTAAAACACACCGAGAGATCAGAGTAAATCGCACCGTGAGATCAGCGTAAATCACACCGAGAGATCAGCGTAAATCGCACCAATGAGAGTAAATCGCACCATCAGATTAAAGTAAATCTCACCGTGAGATCAGATTAAATCGCACCAATGAGATTAAATCACTCCGTCAGATTCAAGTAAATCTCACCGTAAGATCAGAGTAAATCGCACCGTGAGCTCAGAGTAAATCGCACCATGAGATGAGAGTAAATTGCACAGTGAGATGAAATTAAATCGCACCGTGAGATGAGAGTAAATCGCAGCGTGAGATAAGAGTAAATCGCACCGTGAGATCAGAGTAAATCGCTCCGTGAGATCAGAGTAAATCGCTCCATTAGATCAGAGTAAATCGCACCGTGAGATTAGAGTAAATCGCACCGTGAGATCAGTGTAAATCACACCGAGAGATCAGCGTGAATCGCACCAATGAGAGTAAATCGCACCGTCAGATTCAAGTAAATCTCACCGTGAGATCAGAGTAAATCGCACCATGAGATGAGAATAAATTGCACAGTGAGATGAAATTAAATCGCACTGTGAGATCAGAGTAAATCGCACCGTGAGATGAGAGTAAATCGCACCGTGAGATCAGAGTAAATCGCACCATGAGATGAGAATAAATTGCACAGTGAGATGAAATTAAATCGCACCGTGAGATCAGAGTAAATCGCACCGTGAGATCAGAGTAAATCGCACCGTGAGATGAGAGTAAATCGCACCGTGAGATCAGAGTAAATCGCACCGTGAGATCAGAGTAAATCGCACCGTGAGATCAGAGTAAATCGCACCGTGAGATCAGAGTAAATCGCACCGTGAGATGAGAATAAATCGCACCGTGAGATCAGAGTAAAATCGCACCGTGCGATCAGAGTAAATCGCACCGTGAGATGAGAGTAAATCGCACCGTGAGATGAGAGCAAATGGCACCGTGAGATCAGAGTAAATCGCACCGTGAGATCAGAGTAAATCGCACCGTGAGATGAGAGTAAATCGTACCGTGAGATGAGAGTAAATCGCACCGTGAGATCAGAGTAAACCGCACCGTGAGATCAGAGTAAATCGCACCGTGAGATCAGAGTAAATCGCACCGTGAGATCAGAGTAAATCGCACCGAGAGATCAGTGTAAATCGCAACAATGAGAGTAAATCGCACCGTAAGATCAGAGTAAATCACACCAATGAGAGTAAATCACACCGTCAGATTAAAATAAATCTCACCGTGAGATCAGCGTAAATCGCAGCTTGAGATCAGAGTAAATCGCTCCGTGAGATCAGAGTAAATCGCTCCGTGAGATCAGAGTAAATCGCACCGTGAGATTAGAGTAAATCGCACCGTGAGATCAGAGTAAATCGCACCGTGAGATTAGAGTAAATCGCACCGTGAGATCAGAGTAAATCGCACCGTGAGATCAGTGTCAATCACACCGAGAGATCAGCGTAAATCGCACCAATGAGAGCAAATCGCACCGTCAGATTAAAGTAAATCTCACCGTGAGATCAGATTAAATCGCACCAATGAGAGTAAATCACTCCGTCAGATTCAAGTAAATCTCACCGTGAGATCAGAGTAAATCGCACCATGAGATGAGAGTAAATTGCACAGTGAGATGAAATTTAATCGCACCGTGAGATGAGAGTAAATCGCACCGTGAGATGAGAGTAATTCGCACCGTGAGATCAGAGCAAATCGCACCGTGAGATGAGAGTAAATCGCACCGTGTGATGAGAGTAAATCGCACCGTGAGATGAGAGTAAATCGCACCGTGAGATCAGAGTAAATCGCACCGTGAGATCAGAGTAAATCGCACCGTGAGATCAGAGTAAATCGCACCGTGAGATCAGAGTAAATCGCACCGTGAGATGAGAATAAATCGCACCGTGAGATCAGAGTAAAATCGCACCGTGAGATCAGAGTAAATCGCACCGTGAGATGAGAGCAAATCGCACCGTGAGATGAGAGTAAATCGCACTGTGAGATGAGAGTAAATCGCACCGTGAGATCAGAGTAAATCGCACCGTGAGATCAGAGTAAATCGCATCGTGAGATCAGTGTAAATCGCACCGTGAGATCAGAGTAAATCGCACCGTGAGATCAGTGTCAATCGCACCGTGAGATCAGTGTAAGTCGCACCGTGAGATCAGAGTAAATCGCACCGTGAGATCAGCGTCAATCGCACCGTGAGATCAGTGTCAATCGCGCCGTGAGATCAGAGTAAATCGCACCGAGAGATCAGTGTAAATCGCAACAATGGGAGTAAATCGCACCGTGAGATCAGAGAAAATCGCACCGTGAGATTAGAGTAAATCACACCGTGAGATCAGAATAAATCGCTCCGTGAGATCAGAGTAAATCGCTCCATTAGATCAGAGTAAATCGCACCGTGAGATTAGAGTAAATCGCACCGTGAGATCAGCGTAAATCACACCGAGAGATCAGCGTAAATCGCACCAATGAGAGTAAATCGCACCGTCAGATTAAAGTAAATCTCACCGTGAGATCAGATTAAATCGCACCAATGAGAGTAAATCACACCGTCAGATTCAAGTAAATCTCACCGTGAGATCAGAGTAAATCGCACCATGAGATGAGAGTAAATTGCACAGTGAAATGAAATTAAATCGCACCGTGAGATGAGAGTAAATCGCACTGTGAGATCAGAGCAAATCGCACCGTGAGATCAGAGTAAATCGCACCGTGAGATCAGAGCAAATCGCACCGTGAGATCAGAGTAAATTGCACCGTGAGATCAGAGTAAATCGCATCGTGAGGTGAGAGTAAATTGCACCGTGAGATCAGAGTAAAATCGCACCGTGAGATCAGAGTAAATCGCACCGTGAGATGAGAGCAAATCGCACCGTGAGATCAGAGTAAATCGCACCGTGAGATGAGAGTAAATCGCACCGTGAGATCAGAGTAAATCGCACCGTGAGATCAGAGTAAATCGCACCGTGAGATCAGAGTAAATCGCACCGTGAGATCAGTGTAAATCGCAACAATGAGAGTAAATCGCACCGTGAGATCAGAGTAAATCGCACCGAGAGATCAGTGTAAATCGCAACAATGAGAGTAAATCGCACCGTGAGATCAGAGTAAATCACACCAATGAGAGTAAATCACACCGTCAGATTAAAGTAAATCTCACCGTGAGATCAGCGTAAATCGCAGCTTGAGATCAGAGTAAATCGCTCCGTGAGATCAGTGTAAATCGCACCGTCAGATTCAAGTAAATCTCACCGTGAGATCAGATTAAATCGCACCATGAGATGAGAGTAAATTGCACAGTGAGATGAAATTAAATCGCACCGTGAGATGAGAGTAAATCGCACCGTGAGATGAGAGTAATTCGCACCGTGAGATCAGAGCAAATCGCACCGTGAGATGAGAGTAAATCGCACCGTGAGATCAGAGCAAATCGCACCGTGAGATGAGAGTAAATCGCACCGTGAGATCAGAGTAAATCGCACCGTGAGATGAGAATAAATCGCACCGTGAGATCAGAGTAAAATCGCACCGTGAGATCAGAGTAAATCGCACCGTGAGATGAGAGTAAATCGCACCGTGAGATCAGAGCAAATCGCACCGTGAGATGAGAGCAAATCGCACCGTGAGATGAGAGTAAATCGCACCGTGAGATCAGAGTAAATCGCACCGTGAGATCAGAGTAAATCGCACCGTGAGATCAGAGTAAATCGCACCGTGAGATCAGTGTAAATCGCACCGTGAGATCAGAGTAAATCGCACCGTGAGATCAGTGTCAATCGCACCGTGAGATCAGTGTAAATCGCACCGTGAGATCAGTGTAAATCGCACCGTGAGATCAGAGAAAATCGCACCGTGAGATCAGAGTAAATCGCACCGTGAGATGAGAGTAAATCGCACCAATAGATCAGTGTAAATCGCAACAATGAGAGTAAATCGCACCGTGAGATCAGAGAAAATCGCACCGTGAGATTAGAGTAAATCACACCGTGAGATGAGAGTAAATCGCTCCGTGAGATCAGAGTAAATCGCTCCGAGATCAGAGTAAATCGCTCCATTAGATCAGAGTAAATCGCACCGTGAGATCAGAGTAAATCGCTCCGTGAGATCAGAGTAAATCGCTCCATGAGATCAGAGTAAATCGCACCGTGAGATTAGAGTAAATCGCACCGTGAGATCAGCGTAAATCACACCGAGAGATCAGCGTAAATCGCACCAATGAGAGTAAATCGCACCGTCAGATTCAAGTAAATCTCACCGTGAGATCAGATTAAATCGCACCAATGAGAGTAAATCACACCGTCAGATTCAAGTAAATCTCACCGTGAGATCAGAGTAAATCGCACCGTGAGATGAGAGTAAATCGCACCGTCAGATGAGAGTAAATCGCACCGTGAGATGAGAGTAAATCGCACCGTGAGATCAGTGTAAATCACACCGTGCGATCAGAGTAAATCGCACCGTGAGATGAGAGTAAATCGCACCGTGAGATCAGAGTAAATCGCACCGTGAGATGAGAGTAAATCGCACCGTGAGATGAGAATAAATTGCACCGTGAGATCAGTGTAAATCGCACCGTGAGATGAAATTAAATCGCACCGTGAGATCAGAGTAAATCGCACCGTGAGATGAGAGTAAATCGCACCGTCAGATGAGAGTAAATCGCACCGTGAGATGAGAGTAAATCGCACCGTGAGATCAGTGTAAATCACACCGTGCGATCAGAGAAAATCGCACCGTGAGATGAGAGTAATTCGCACCGTGAGATGAGAGTAAATCGCACCGTGAGATCAGTGTAAATCACACCGTGAGATCAGAGTAAATCGCACCGTGAGATCAGAGTAAATCGCACCGTGAGATCAGTGTCAATCGCACCGTGAGATGAAAGTAAATCGCACCGTGAGATCAGAGTAAATCGCACCGTGAGATCAGAGTAAATCTCAGCGTGAGATGAGAGTAAATCGCACCGTGAGATGAGAGGAAATCGCACCGTGAGATCAGAGTAAATCGCACCGTGAGATGAGAGTAAATCGCACCGTGAGATGAGAGTAAATCGCACCGTGAGATCAGAGTAAATCGCACCGTGAGATCAGAGTAAATCGCACCGTGAGATCAGAGTAAATCGCACCGTGAGATCAGAGTAAATCACACCGTGAGATGAGAGTAAATCGCTCCGTGAGATCAGAGTAAATCGCTCCGAGATCAGAGTAAATCGCTCCATTAGATCAGAGTAAATCGCACCGTGAGATCAGAGTAAATCGCACCGTGAGATCAGTGTAAATCGCACCGTGAGATCAGCGTAAATCGCAGTTTGAGATCAGAGTAAATCACACCGAGAGATCAGTGTAAATCGCAAAAATGAGAGTAAATCGCACCGTGAGATTAGAGTAAATCACACCAATGAGAGTAAATCACACCGTGAGATCAGAGTAAATCACACCGAGAGATCAGCGTAAAACACACCGTGAGATGAGAGTAAATCGCACCGTGAGATGAGAGTAAATCGCACAGTGAGATGAGTGTAAATCGCACCGTGAGATGAGAGTAAATCGCACCGTGAGATGAGAGCAAATCGCACAGTGAGATGAAATTAAATCGCACCGTGAGATGAGAGTAAATCGCACCGTGAGATGAGAGTAAATCGCACCGTGAGATGAGAGTAAATCGCACCGTGAGATCAGTGTAACTCGCACCGTGAAATCAGAGTAAATCGCACCGTGAGATGAGAGTAAATCGCACCGTGAGATGAGTGTAAATCGCACCGTGAGATGAGAGTAAATCGCACCGTGAGATGAGAGCAAATCGCACCGTGAGATGAGAGTAAATCGCACCGTGAGATGAGAGTAAATCGCACCGTGAGATCAGTGTAACTCGCACCGTGAAATCAGAGTAAATCGCACCGTGAGATCAGAGTAAATCGCACCGTGAGATCAGAGTAAATCGCACCGTGAGATCAGTGTAACTCGCACCGTGAGATCAGAGTAAATCGCACCGTGAGATCAGAGTAAATCGCACCGTGAGATCAGAGTAAATCGCACCGTGAGATCAGTGTAAATCGCAACAATGAGAGTAAATCGCACCGTGAGATCAGAGTAAATCGCACCGAGAGATCAGTGTAAATCGCAACAATGAGAGTAAATCGCACCATCAGATTAAAGTAAATCTCACCGTGAGATCAGATTAAATCGCACCAATGAGATTAAATCACTCCGTCAGATTCAAGTAAATCTCACCGTAAGATCAGAGTAAATCGCACCGTGAGCTCAGAGTAAATCGCACCATGAGATGAGAGTAAATTGCACAGTGAGATGAAATTAAATCGCACCGTGAGATGAGAGTAAATCGCAGCGTGAGATAAGAGTAAATCGCACCGTGAGATCAGAGTAAATCGCTCCGTGAGATCAGAGTAAATCGCTCCATTAGATCAGAGTAAATCGCACCGTGAGATTAGAGTAAATCGCACCGTGAGATCAGTGTAAATCACACCGAGAGATCAGCGTGAATCGCACCAATGAGAGTAAATCGCACCGTCAGATTCAAGTAAATCTCACCGTGAGATCAGAGTAAATCGCACCATGAGATGAGAATAAATTGCACAGTGAGATGAAATTAAATCGCACTGTGAGATCAGAGTAAATCGCACCGTGAGATGAGAGTAAATCGCACCGTGAGATCAGAGTAAATCGCACCATGAGATGAGAATAAATTGCACAGTGAGATGAAATTAAATCGCACCGTGAGATCAGAGTAAATCGCACCGTGAGATCAGAGTAAATCGCACCGTGAGATGAGAGTAAATCGCACCGTGAGATCAGAGTAAATCGCACCGTGAGATGAGAGTAAATCGCACCGTGAGATCAGAGCAAATCACACCGTGAGATGAGAGTAAATCGCACCGTGAGATCAGAGCAAATCGCACCGTGAGATGAGAGTAAATCGCACCGTGTGATGAGAGTAAATCGCACCGTGAGATCAGAGTAAATCGCACCGTGAGATCAGAGTAAATCGCACCGTGAGATCAGAGTAAATCGCACCGTGAGATCAGAGTAAATCGCACCGTGAGATCAGAGTAAATCGCACCGTGAGATCAGAGTAAATCGCACCGTGAGATGAGAATAAATCGCACCGTGAGATCAGAGTAAAATCGCACCGTGCGATCAGAGTAAATCGCACCGTGAGATGAGAGTAAATCGCACCGTGAGATGAGAGCAAATGGCACCGTGAGATCAGAGTAAATCGCACCGTGAGATCAGAGTAAATCGCACCGTGAGATGAGAGTAAATCGTACCGTGAGATGAGAGTAAATCGCACCGTGAGATCAGAGTAAACCGCACCGTGAGATCAGAGTAAATCGCACCGTGAGATCAGAGTAAATCGCACCGTGAGATCAGAGTAAATCGCACCGAGAGATCAGTGTAAATCGCAACAATGAGAGTAAATCGCACCGTAAGATCAGAGTAAATCACACCAATGAGAGTAAATCACACCGTCAGATTAAAATAAATCTCACCGTGAGATCAGCGTAAATCGCAGCTTGAGATCAGAGTAAATCGCTCCGTGAGATCAGAGTAAATCGCTCCGTGAGATCAGAGTAAATCGCACCGTGAGATTAGAGTAAATCGCACCGTGAGATCAGAGTAAATCGCACCGTGAGATTAGAGTAAATCGCACCGTGAGATCAGAGTAAATCGCACCGTGAGATCAGTGTCAATCACACCGAGAGATCAGCGTAAATCGCACCAATGAGAGCAAATCGCACCGTCAGATTAAAGTAAATCTCACCGTGAGATCAGATTAAATCGCACCAATGAGAGTAAATCACTCCGTCAGATTCAAGTAAATCTCACCGTGAGATCAGAGTAAATCGCACCATGAGATGAGAGTAAATTGCACAGTGAGATGAAATTTAATCGCACCGTGAGATGAGAGTAAATCGCACCGTGAGATGAGAGTAATTCGCACCGTGAGATCAGAGCAAATCGCACCGTGAGATGAGAGTAAATCGCACCGTGTGATGAGAGTAAATCGCACCGTGAGATGAGAGTAAATCGCACCGTGAGATCAGAGTAAATCGCACCGTGAGATCAGAGTAAATCGCACCGTGAGATCAGAGTAAATCGCACCGTGAGATCAGAGTAAATCGCACCGTGAGATGAGAATAAATCGCACCGTGAGATCAGAGTAAAATCGCACCGTGAGATCAGAGTAAATCGCACCGTGAGATGAGAGCAAATCGCACCGTGAGATGAGAGTAAATCGCACTGTGAGATGAGAGTAAATCGCACCGTGAGATCAGAGTAAATCGCACCGTGAGATCAGAGTAAATCGCATCGTGAGATCAGTGTAAATCGCACCGTGAGATCAGAGTAAATCGCACCGTGAGATCAGTGTCAATCGCACCGTGAGATCAGTGTAAGTCGCACCGTGAGATCAGAGTAAATCGCACCGTGAGATCAGCGTCAATCGCACCGTGAGATCAGTGTCAATCGCGCCGTGAGATCAGAGTAAATCGCACCGAGAGATCAGTGTAAATCGCAACAATGGGAGTAAATCGCACCGTGAGATCAGAGAAAATCGCACCGTGAGATTAGAGTAAATCACACCGTGAGATCAGAATAAATCGCTCCGTGAGATCAGAGTAAATCGCTCCATTAGATCAGAGTAAATCGCACCGTGAGATTAGAGTAAATCGCACCGTGAGATCAGCGTAAATCACACCGAGAGATCAGCGTAAATCGCACCAATGAGAGTAAATCGCACCGTCAGATTAAAGTAAATCTCACCGTGAGATCAGATTAAATCGCACCAATGAGAGTAAATCACACCGTCAGATTCAAGTAAATCTCACCGTGAGATCAGAGTAAATCGCACCATGAGATGAGAGTAAATTGCACAGTGAAATGAAATTAAATCGCACCGTGAGATGAGAGTAAATCGCACTGTGAGATCAGAGCAAATCGCACCGTGAGATCAGAGTAAATCGCACCGTGAGATCAGAGCAAATCGCACCGTGAGATCAGAGTAAATTGCACCGTGAGATCAGAGTAAATCGCATCGTGAGGTGAGAGTAAATTGCACCGTGAGATCAGAGTAAAATCGCACCGTGAGATCAGAGTAAATCGCACCGTGAGATGAGAGCAAATCGCACCGTGAGATCAGAGTAAATCGCACCGTGAGATGAGAGTAAATCGCACCGTGAGATCAGAGTAAATCGCACCGTGAGATCAGAGTAAATCGCACCGTGAGATCAGAGTAAATCGCACCGTGAGATCAGTGTAAATCGCAACAATGAGAGTAAATCGCACCGTGAGATCAGAGTAAATCGCACCGAGAGATCAGTGTAAATCGCAACAATGAGAGTAAATCGCACCGTGAGATCAGAGTAAATCACACCAATGAGAGTAAATCACACCGTCAGATTAAAGTAAATCTCACCGTGAGATCAGCGTAAATCGCAGCTTGAGATCAGAGTAAATCGCTCCGTGAGATCAGTGTAAATCGCACCGTCAGATTCAAGTAAATCTCACCGTGAGATCAGATTAAATCGCACCATGAGATGAGAGTAAATTGCACAGTGAGATGAAATTAAATCGCACCGTGAGATGAGAGTAAATCGCACCGTGAGATGAGAGTAATTCGCACCGTGAGATCAGAGCAAATCGCACCGTGAGATGAGAGTAAATCGCACCGTGAGATCAGAGCAAATCGCACCGTGAGATGAGAGTAAATCGCACCGTGAGATCAGAGTAAATCGCACCGTGAGATGAGAATAAATCGCACCGTGAGATCAGAGTAAAATCGCACCGTGAGATCAGAGTAAATCGCACCGTGAGATGAGAGTAAATCGCACCGTGAGATCAGAGCAAATCGCACCGTGAGATGAGAGCAAATCGCACCGTGAGATGAGAGTAAATCGCACCGTGAGATCAGAGTAAATCGCACCGTGAGATCAGAGTAAATCGCACCGTGAGATCAGAGTAAATCGCACCGTGAGATCAGTGTAAATCGCACCGTGAGATCAGAGTAAATCGCACCGTGAGATCAGTGTCAATCGCACCGTGAGATCAGTGTAAATCGCACCGTGAGATCAGTGTAAATCGCACCGTGAGATCAGAGAAAATCGCACCGTGAGATCAGAGTAAATCGCACCGTGAGATGAGAGTAAATCGCACCAATAGATCAGTGTAAATCGCAACAATGAGAGTAAATCGCACCGTGAGATCAGAGAAAATCGCACCGTGAGATTAGAGTAAATCACACCGTGAGATGAGAGTAAATCGCTCCGTGAGATCAGAGTAAATCGCTCCGAGATCAGAGTAAATCGCTCCATTAGATCAGAGTAAATCGCACCGTGAGATCAGAGTAAATCGCTCCGTGAGATCAGAGTAAATCGCTCCATGAGATCAGAGTAAATCGCACCGTGAGATTAGAGTAAATCGCACCGTGAGATCAGCGTAAATCACACCGAGAGATCAGCGTAAATCGCACCAATGAGAGTAAATCGCACCGTCAGATTCAAGTAAATCTCACCGTGAGATCAGATTAAATCGCACCAATGAGAGTAAATCACACCGTCAGATTCAAGTAAATCTCACCGTGAGATCAGAGTAAATCGCACCGTGAGATGAGAGTAAATCGCACCGTCAGATGAGAGTAAATCGCACCGTGAGATGAGAGTAAATCGCACCGTGAGATCAGTGTAAATCACACCGTGCGATCAGAGTAAATCGCACCGTGAGATGAGAGTAAATCGCACCGTGAGATCAGAGTAAATCGCACCGTGAGATGAGAGTAAATCGCACCGTGAGATGAGAATAAATTGCACCGTGAGATCAGTGTAAATCGCACCGTGAGATGAAATTAAATCGCACCGTGAGATCAGAGTAAATCGCACCGTGAGATGAGAGTAAATCGCACCGTCAGATGAGAGTAAATCGCACCGTGAGATGAGAGTAAATCGCACCGTGAGATCAGTGTAAATCACACCGTGCGATCAGAGAAAATCGCACCGTGAGATGAGAGTAATTCGCACCGTGAGATGAGAGTAAATCGCACCGTGAGATCAGTGTAAATCACACCGTGAGATCAGAGTAAATCGCACCGTGAGATCAGAGTAAATCGCACCGTGAGATCAGTGTCAATCGCACCGTGAGATGAAAGTAAATCGCACCGTGAGATCAGAGTAAATCGCACCGTGAGATCAGAGTAAATCTCAGCGTGAGATGAGAGTAAATCGCACCGTGAGATGAGAGGAAATCGCACCGTGAGATCAGAGTAAATCGCACCGTGAGATGAGAGTAAATCGCACCGTGAGATGAGAGTAAATCGCACCGTGAGATCAGAGTAAATCGCACCGTGAGATCAGAGTAAATCGCACCGTGAGATCAGAGTAAATCGCACCGTGAGATCAGAGTAAATCACACCGTGAGATGAGAGTAAATCGCTCCGTGAGATCAGAGTAAATCGCTCCGAGATCAGAGTAAATCGCTCCATTAGATCAGAGTAAATCGCACCGTGAGATCAGAGTAAATCGCACCGTGAGATCAGTGTAAATCGCACCGTGAGATCAGCGTAAATCGCAGTTTGAGATCAGAGTAAATCACACCGAGAGATCAGTGTAAATCGCAAAAATGAGAGTAAATCGCACCGTGAGATTAGAGTAAATCACACCAATGAGAGTAAATCACACCGTGAGATCAGAGTAAATCACACCGAGAGATCAGCGTAAAACACACCGTGAGATGAGAGTAAATCGCACCGTGAGATGAGAGCAAATCGCACAGTGAGATGAAATTAAATCGCACCGTGAGATGAGAGTAAATCGCACCGTGAGATGAGAGTAAATCGCACCGTGAGATGAGAGTAAATCGCACCGTGAGATCAGTGTAACTCGCACCGTGAAATCAGAGTAAATCGCACCGTGAGATGAGAGTAAATCGCACCGTGAGATGAGTGTAAATCGCACCGTGAGATGAGAGTAAATCGCACCGTGAGATGAGAGCAAATCGCACCGTGAGATGAGAGTAAATCGCACCGTGAGATGAGAGTAAATCGCACCGTGAGATCAGTGTAACTCGCACCGTGAAATCAGAGTAAATCGCACCGTGAGATCAGAGTAAATCGCACCGTGAGATCAGAGTAAATCGCACCGTGAGATCAGTGTAACTCGCACCGTGAGATCAGAGTAAATCGCACCGTGAGATCAGAGTAAATCGCACCGTGAGATCAGAGTAAATCGCACCGTGAGATCAGTGTAAATCGCAACAATGAGAGTAAATCGCACCGTGAGATCAGAGTAAATCGCACCGAGAGATCAGTGTAAATCGCAACAATGAGAGTAAATCGCACCGTGAGATCAGAGTAAATCACACCAATGAGAGTAAATCACACCGTCAGATTAAAGTAAATCTCACCGTGAGATCAGCGTAAATCGCAGCTTGAGATCAGAGTAAATCGCTCCGTGAGATCAGTGTAAATCGCACCGTCAGATTCAAGTAAATCTCACCGTGAGATCAGATTAAATCGCACCATGAGATGAGAGTAAATTGCACAGTGAGATGAAATTAAATCGCACCGTGAGATGAGAGTAAATCGCACCGTGAGATGAGAGTAATTCGCACCGTGAGATCAGAGCAAATCGCACCGTGAGATGAGAGTAAATCGCACCGTGAGATCAGAGCAAATCGCACCGTGAGATGAGAGTAAATCGCACCGTGAGATCAGAGTAAATCGCACCGTGAGATGAGAATAAATCGCACCGTGAGATCAGAGTAAAATCGCACCGTGAGATCAGAGTAAATCGCACCGTGAGATGAGAGTAAATCGCACCGTGAGATCAGAGCAAATCGCACCGTGAGATGAGAGCAAATCGCACCGTGAGATGAGAGTAAATCGCACCGTGAGATGAGAGTAAATCGCACCGTGAGATCAGAGTAAATCGCACCGTGAGATCAGAGTAAATCGCACCGTGAGATCAGTGTAAATCGCACCGTGAGATCAGAGTAAATCGCACCGTGAGATCAGTGTCAATCGCACCGTGAGATCAGTGTAAATCGCACCGTGAGATCAGTGTAAATCGCACCGTGAGATCAGAGAAAATCGCACCGTGAGATCAGAGTAAATCGCACCGTGAGATCAGAGTAAATCGCACCGATAGATCAGTGTAAATCGCAACAATGAGAGTAAATCGCACCGTGAGATCAGAGAAAATCGCACCGTGAGATTAGAGTAAATCACACCGTGAGATGAGAGTAAATCGCTCCGTGAGATCAGAGTAAATCGCTCCGAGATCAGAGTAAATCGCTCCATTAGATCAGAGTAAATCGCACCGTGAGATCAGAGTAAATCGCTCCGTGAGATCAGAGTAAATCGCTCCATGAGATCAGAGTAAATCGCACCGTGAGATTAGAGTAAATCGCACCGTGAGATCAGCGTAAATCACACCGAGAGATCAGCGTAAATCGCACCAATGAGAGTAAATCGCACCGTCAGATTCAAGTAAATCTCACCGTGAGATCAGATTAAATCGCACCAATGAGAGTAAATCACACCGTCAGATTCAAGTAAATCTCACCGTGAGATCAGAGTAAATCGCACCGTGAGATGAGAGTAAATCGCACCGTCAGATGAGAGTAAATCGCACCGTGAGATGAGAGTAAATCGCACCGTGAGATCAGTGTAAATCACACCGTGCGATCAGAGTAAATCGCACCGTGAGATGAGAGTAAATCGCACCGTGAGATCAGAGTAAATCGCACCGTGAGATGAGAGTAAATCGCACCGTGAGATGAGAATAAATTGCACCGTGAGATCAGTGTAAATCGCACCGTGAGATGAAATTAAATCGCACCGTGAGATCAGAGTAAATCGCACCGTGAGATGAGAGTAAATCGCACCGTCAGATGAGAGTAAATCGCACCGTGAGATGAGAGTAAATCGCACCGTGAGATCAGTGTAAATCACACCGTGCGATCAGAGAAAATCGCACCGTGAGATGAGAGTAATTCGCACCGTGAGATGAGAGTAAATCGCACCGTGAGATCAGTGTAAATCACACCGTGAGATCAGAGTAAATCGCACCGTGAGATCAGAGTAAATCGCACCGTGAGATCAGAGTAAATCGCACCCTGAGATCAGAGTAAATCTCAGCGTGAGATGAGAGTAAATCGCACCGTGAGATGAGAGGAAATCGCACCGTGAGATCAGAGTAAATCGCACCGTGAGATCAGTGTCAATCGCACCGTGAGATGAAAGTAAATCGCACCGTGAGATCAGAGTAAATCGCACCGTGAGATCAGAGTAAATCTCAGCGTGAGATGAGAGTAAATCGCACCGTGAGATGAGAGGAAATCGCACCGTGAGATCAGAGTAAATCGCACCGTGAGATGAGAGTAAATCGCACCGTGAGATGAGAGTAAATCGCACCGTGAGATCAGAGTAAATCGCACCGTGAGATCAGAGTAAATCGCACCGTGAGATCAGAGTAAATCGCACCGTGAGATCAGAGTAAATCGCACCGTGAGATTAGAGTAAATCACACCGTGAGATGAGAGTAAATCGCTCCGTGAGATGAGAGTAAATCGCTCCGAGATCAGAGTAAATCGCTCCATTAGATCAGAGTAAATCGCACCGTGAGATCAGAGTAAATCGCACCGTGAGATCAGTGTAAATCGCACCGTGAGATCAGCGTAAATCGCAGTTTGAGATCAGAGTAAATCACACCGAGAGATCAGTGTAAATCGCAAAAATGAGAGTAAATCGCACCGTGAGATTAGAGTAAATCACACCAATGAGAGTAAATCACACCGTGAGATCAGAGTAAATCACACCGAGTGATCAGCGTAAAACACACCGAGAGATCAGAGTAAATCGCACCGAGAGATCAGCGTAAATCACACCGAGAGATCAGCGTAAATCGCACCAATGAGAGTAAATCGCACCGTCAGATTAAAGTAAATCTCACCGTGAGATCAGATTAAATCGCACCAATGAGAGTAAATCACACCGTCAGATTCAAGTAAATCTCACCGTGAGATCAGAGTAAATCGCACCGTGAGCTCAGAGTAAATCGCACCATGAGATGAGAGTAAATCGCACCGTGAGATGAGAGTAAATCGCACCGTGAGATGAGAGTAAATCGCACAGTGAGATGAGTGTAAATCGCACCGTGAGATGAGAGTAAATCGCACCGTGAGATGAGAGCAAATCGCACAGTGAGATGAAATTAAATCGCACCGTGAGATGAGAGTAAATCGCACCGTGAGATGAGAGTAAATCGCACCGTGAGATGAGAGCAAATCGCACCGTGAGATGAGAGTAAATCGCACCGTGAGATGAGAGTAAATCGCACCGTGAGATCAGTGTAACTCGCACCGTGAAATCAGAGTAAATCGCACCGTGAGATGAGAGTAAATCGCACCGTGAGATGAGTGTAAATCGCACCGTGAGATGAGAGTAAATCGCACCGTGAGATGAGAGCAAATCGCACCGTGAGATGAGAGTAAATCGCACCGTGAGATGAGAGTAAATCGCACCGTGAGATCAGTGTAACTCGCACCGTGAAATCAGAGTAAATCGCACCGTGAGATCAGAGTAAATCGCACCGTGAGATCAGAGTAAATCGCACCGTGAGATCAGTGTAACTCGCACCGTGAGATCAGAGTAAATCGCACCGTGAGATCAGAGTAAATCGCACCGTGAGATCAGAGTAAATCGCACCGTGAGATCAGAGTAAATCGCACCGTGAGATTAGAGTAAATCGCACCGTGAGATCAGTGTAACTCGCA
Source organism: Pristiophorus japonicus (assembly GCF_044704955.1). Lineage (NCBI taxonomy): Eukaryota > Metazoa > Chordata > Chondrichthyes > Pristiophoridae > Pristiophorus > Pristiophorus japonicus. The sequence goes on along the minus strand of NW_027253019.1, from coordinate 599,239 downwards.
CCGTGAGATCAGAGTAAATCGCACCGTGAGATCAGAGTAAATCGCACCGTGAGATCAGAGTAAATCGCACCGTGAGATCAGAGTAAATCGCACCGTGAGATCAGAGTAAATCGCACCGTGAGATCAGAGTAAATCGCACCGTGAGATCAGAGTAAATCACACCGAGAGATCAGTGTAAATCGCAACAATGAGAGTAAATCGCACCGTGAGTTCAGAGTAAATCACACCAATGAGAGTAAATCACACCGTCAGATTAAAGTAAATCTCAGCGTGAGATCAGCGTAAATCGCAGCTTGAGATCCGAGTAAATCGCACCGTGAGATGAGAGTAAATCGCACCGTGAGATCAGCGTAAATCACACCGAGAGATCAGCGTAAATCGCACCAATGAGAGTAAATAGCACCATCAGATTAAAGTAAATCTCACCGTGAGATCAGATTAAATCGCACCAATGAGAGTAAATCACACCGTCAGATTCAAGTAAATCTCACCGTGAGATCAGAGTAAATCGCACCGTGAGATCAGTGTCAATCGCACCGTGAGATCAGTGTCAATCGCACCGTGAGATCAGAGAAAATCGCACCGTGAGATCAGAGTAAATCGCACCATGAGATCAGAGTAAATCGCACCGAGAGATCAGAGTAAATCACACCAATGAGAGTAAATCACACCGTCAGATTCAAGTAAATCGCTCCGTGAGATCAGAGTAAATCGCACCGTGAGATTAGGGTAAATCGCACCGAGAGATCAGCGTAAATCACACCGAGAGATCAGCGTAAATCGCACCAATGAGAGTAAATCGCACCGTCAGATTAAAGTAAATCTCACCGTGAGATCAGATTAAATTGCACCAATGAGAGCAAATCACACCGTCAGATTCAAGTAAATCTCACCGTGAGATCAGAGTAAATCGCACCATGAGATGAGAGTAAATTGCACAGTGAGATGAAATTAAATCGCACCGTGAGATGAAATTAAATCACACCGTGAGATGAGAGTAAATCGCACCGTGAGATGAGAGTAAATCGCACCGTGAGATGAGAGTAAATCGCACCGTGAGATCAGAGTAAATCGCACCGTGAGATCAGAGCAAATCGCACCGTGAGATGAGAGCAAATCGCACCGTGAGATCAGAGTAAATCGCACCGTGAGATCAGAGTAAATCGCACCGTGAGATCAGAGTAAATCGCTCCGTGAGATGAGAATAAATCGCACCGTGAGATCAGAGTAAAATCGCACCGTGAGATCAGAGTAAATCGCACCGTGAGATGAGAGTAAATCGCACCGTGAGATCAGAGCAAATCGCACCGTGAGATGAGAGCAAATCGCACCGTGAGATGAGAGCAAATCGCACCGTGAGATGAGAGTAAATCGCACCGTGAGATCAGAGTAAATCGCACCGTGAGATCAGAGTAAATCGCACCGTGAGATCAGAGTAAATCGCACCGTGAGATCAGTGTAAATCGCACCGTGAGATCAGAGTAAATCGCACCGTGAGATCAGTGTCAATCGCACCGTGAGATCAGTGTAAATCGCACCGTGAGATCAGTGTCAATCGCACCGTGAGATCAGTGTCAATCGCACCGTGAGATCAGAGAAAATCGCACCGTGAGATCAGAGTAAATCGCACCGTGAGATCAGAGTAAATCGCACCGATAGATCAGTGTAAATCGCAACAATGAGAGTAAATCGCACCGTGAGATCAGAGAAAATCGCACCGTGAGATTAGAGTAAATCACACCGTGAGATGAGAGTAAATCGCTCCGTGAGATCAGAGTAAATCGCTCCGAGATCAGAGTAAATCGCTCCATTAGATCAGAGTAAATCGCACCGTGAGATTAGAGTAAATCGCACCGTGAGATCAGCGTAAATCACACCGAGAGATCAGCGTAAATCGCACCAATGAGAGTAAAGCGCACCGTCAGATTCAAGTAAATCTCACCGTGAGATCAGATTAAATCGCACCAATGAGAGTAAATCGCACCGTGAGATCAGTGTAAATCACACCGTGCGATCAGAGTAAATCGCACCGTGAGATGAGAGTAAATCGCACCGTGAGATCAGAGTAAATCGCACCGTGAGATGAGAGTAAATCGCACCGTGAGATGAGAATAAATTGCACCGTGAGATCAGTGTAAATCGCACCGTGAGATGAAATTAAATCGCACCGTGAGATCAGAGTAAATCGCACCGTGAGATGAGAGTAAATCGCACCGTCAGATGAGAGTAAATCGCACCGTGAGATGAGAGTAAATCGCACCGTGAGATCAGTGTAAATCACACCGTGCGATCAGAGAAAATCGCACCGTGAGATGAGAGTAATTCGCACCGTGAGATGAGAGTAAATCGCACCGTGAGATCAGTGTAAATCACACCGTGAGATCAGAGTAAATCGCACCGTGAGATCAGAGTAAATCGCACCGTGAGATGAGAGTAAATCGCACCGTGAGATCAGAGCAAATCGCACCGTGAGATGAGAGCAAATGGCACCGTGAGATGAGAGTAAATCGCACCGTGAGATCAGAGTAAATCGCACCGTGAGATGAGAGCAAATCGCACCGTGAGATGAGAGTAAATCGCACTGTGAGATGAGAGTAAATCGCACCGTGAGATCAGAGTAAATCGCACCGTGAGATCAGAGTAAATCGCATCGTGAGATCAGTGTAAATCGCACCGTGAGATCAGAGTAAATCGCACCGTGAGATCAGTGTCAATCGCACCGTGAGATCAGTGTAAGTCGCACCGTGAGATCAGAGTAAATCGCACCGTGAGATCAGCGTCAATCGCACCGTGAGATCAGTGTCAATCGCGCCGTGAGATCAGAGTAAATCGCACCGAGAGATCAGTGTAAATCGCAACAATGGGAGTAAATCGCACCGTGAGATCAGAGAAAATCGCACCGTGAGATTAGAGTAAATCACACCGTGAGATCAGAATAAATCGCTCCGTGAGATCAGAGTAAATCGCTCCATTAGATCAGAGTAAATCGCACCGTGAGATTAGAGTAAATCGCACCGTGAGATCAGCGTAAATCACACCGAGAGATCAGCGTAAATCGCACCAATGAGAGTAAATCGCACCGTCAGATTCAAGTAAATCTCACCGTGAGATCAGATTAAATCGCACCAATGAGAGTAAATCACACCGTCAGATTCAAGTAAATCTCACCGTGAGATCAGAGTAAATCGCACCGTGAGATGAGAGTAAATCGCACCGTCAGATGAGAGTAAATCGCACCGTGAGATGAGAGTAAATCGCACCGTGAGATCAGTGTAAATCACACCGTGCGATCAGAGTAAATCGCACCGTGAGATGAGAGTAAATCGCACCGTGAGATCAGAGTAAATCGCACCGTGAGATGAGAGTAAATCGCACCGTGAGATGAGAATAAATTGCACCGTGAGATCAGTGTAAATCGCACCGTGAGATGAAATTAAATCGCACCGTGAGATCAGAGTAAATCGCACCGTGAGATGAGAGTAAATCGCACCGTCAGATGAGAGTAAATCGCACCGTGAGATGAGAGTAAATCGCACCGTGAGATCAGTGTAAATCACACCGTGCGATCAGAGAAAATCGCACCGTGAGATGAGAGTAATTCGCACCGTGAGATGAGAGTAAATCGCACCGTGAGATCAGTGTAAATCACACCGTGAGATCAGAGTAAATCGCACCGTGAGATCAGAGTAAATCGCACCGTGAGATCAGAGTAAATCGCACCCTGAGATCAGAGTAAATCTCAGCGTGAGATGAGAGTAAATCGCACCGTGAGATGAGAGGAAATCGCACCGTGAGATCAGAGTAAATCGCACCGTGAGATCAGTGTCAATCGCACCGTGAGATGAAAGTAAATCGCACCGTGAGATCAGAGTAAATCGCACCGTGAGATCAGAGTAAATCTCAGCGTGAGATGAGAGTAAATCGCACCGTGAGATGAGAGTAAATCGCACCGTGAGATTAGAGTAAATCACACCGTGAGATGAGAGTAAATCGCTCCGTGAGATCAGAGTAAATCGCTCCGAGATCAGAGTAAATCGCTCCATTAGATCAGAGTAAATCGCACCGTGAGATCAGAGTAAATCGCACCGTGAGATCAGTGTAAATCGCACCGTGAGATCAGCGTAAATCGCAGTTTGAGATCAGAGTAAATCACACCGAGAGATCAGTGTAAATCGCAAAAATGAGAGTAAATCGCACCGTGAGATTAGAGTAAATCACACCAATGAGAGTAAATCACACCGTGAGATCAGAGTAAATCACACCGAGAGATCAGCGTAAAACACACCGAGAGATCAGAGTAAATCGCACCGAGAGATCAGCGTAAATCACACCGAGAGATCAGCGTAAATCGCACCAATGAGAGTAAATCGCACCGTCAGATTAAAGTAAATCTCACCGTGAGATCAGATTAAATCGCACCAATGAGAGTAAATCACACCGTCAGATTCAAGTAAATCTCACCGTGAGATCAGAGTAAATCGCACCGTGAGCTCAGAGTAAATCGCACCATGAGATGAGAGTAAATCGCACCGTGAGATGAGAGTAAATCGCACCGTGAGATGAGAGTAAATCGCACAGTGAGATGAGTGTAAATCGCACCGTGAGATGAGAGTAAATCGCACCGTGAGATGAGAGCAAATCGCACCGTGAGATGAAATTAAATCGCACCGTGAGATGAGAGTAAATCGCACCGTGAGATGAGAGTAAATCGCACCGTGAGATGAGAGCAAATCGCACCGTGAGATGAGAGTAAATCGCACCGTGAGATGAGAGTAAATCGCACCGTGAGATCAGTGTAACTCGCACCGTGAAATCAGAGTAAATCGCACCGTGAGATGAGAGTAAATCGCACCGTGAGATGAGTGTAAATCGCACCGTGAGATGAGAGTAAATCGCACCGTGAGATGAGAGCAAATCGCACCGTGAGATGAGAGTAAATCGCACCGTGAGATGAGAGTAAATCGCACCGTGAGATCAGTGTAACTCGCACCTTGAAATCAGAGTAAATCGCACCGTGAGATCAGAGTAAATCGCACCGTGAGATCAGAGTAAATCGCACCGTGAGATCAGTGTAACTCGCACCGTGAGATCAGAGTAAATCGCACCGTGAGATCAGAGTAAATCGCACCGTGAGATCAGAGTAAATCGCACCGTGAGATCAGAGTAAATCGCACCGTGAGATTAGAGTAAATCGCACCGTGAGATCAGTGTAACTCGCACCGTGAGATCAGAGTAAATCGCACCGTGAGATCAGAGTAAATCGCACCGTGAGATCAGAGTAAATCGCACCGTGAGATCAGAGTAAATCGCACCGTGAGATCAGAGTAAATCGCACCGTGAGATCAGAGTAAATCGCACCGTGAGATCAGAGTAAATCACACCGAGAGATCAGTGTAAATCGCAACAATGAGAGTAAATCGCACCGTGAGTTCAGAGTAAATCACACCAATGAGAGTAAATCACACCGTCAGATTAAAGTAAATCTCAGCGTGAGATCAGCGTAAATCGCAGCTTGAGATCCGAGTAAATCGCACCGTGAGATGAGAGTAAATCGCACCGTGAGATCAGCGTAAATCACACCGAGAGATCAGCGTAAATCGCACCAATGAGAGTAAATAGCACCATCAGATTAAAGTAAATCTCACCGTGAGATCAGATTAAATCGCACCAATGAGAGTAAATCACACCGTCAGATTCAAGTAAATCTCACCGTGAGATCAGAGTAAATCGCACCGTGAGATCAGTGTCAATCGCACCGTGAGATCAGTGTCAATCGCACCGTGAGATCAGAGAAAATCGCACCGTGAGATCAGAGTAAATCGCACCATGAGATCAGAGTAAATCGCACCGAGAGATCAGAGTAAATCACACCAATGAGAGTAAATCACACCGTCAGATTCAAGTAAATCGCTCCGTGAGATCAGAGTAAATCGCACCGTGAGATTAGGGTAAATCGCACCGAGAGATCAGCGTAAATCACACCGAGAGATCAGCGTAAATCGCACCAATGAGAGTAAATCGCACCGTCAGATTAAAGTAAATCTCACCGTGAGATCAGATTAAATTGCACCAATGAGAGCAAATCACACCGTCAGATTCAAGTAAATCTCACCGTGAGATCAGAGTAAATCGCACCATGAGATGAGAGTAAATTGCACAGTGAGATGAAATTAAATCGCACCGTGAGATGAAATTAAATCACACCGTGAGATGAGAGTAAATCGCACCGTGAGATGAGAGTAAATCGCACCGTGAGATGAGAGTAAATCGCACCGTGAGATCAGAGTAAATCGCACCGTGAGATCAGAGCAAATCGCACCGTGAGATGAGAGCAAATCGCACCGTGAGATCAGAGTAAATCGCACCGTGAGATCAGAGTAAATCGCACCGTGAGATCAGAGTAAATCGCTCCGTGAGATGAGAATAAATCGCACCGTGAGATCAGAGTAAAATCGCACCGTGAGATCAGAGTAAATCGCACCGTGAGATGAGAGTAAATCGCACCGTGAGATCAGAGCAAATCGCACCGTGAGATGAGAGCAAATCGCACCGTGAGATGAGAGCAAATCGCACCGTGAGATGAGAGTAAATCGCACCGTGAGATCAGAGTAAATCGCACCGTGAGATCAGAGTAAATCGCACCGTGAGATCAGAGTAAATCGCACCGTGAGATCAGTGTAAATCGCACCGTGAGATCAGAGTAAATCGCACCGTGAGATCAGTGTCAATCGCACCGTGAGATCAGTGTAAATCGCACCGTGAGATCAGTGTCAATCGCACCGTGAGATCAGTGTCAATCGCACCGTGAGATCAGAGAAAATCGCACCGTGAGATCAGAGTAAATCGCACCGTGAGATCAGAGTAAATCGCACCGATAGATCAGTGTAAATCGCAACAATGAGAGTAAATCGCACCGTGAGATCAGAGAAAATCGCACCGTGAGATTAGAGTAAATCACACCGTGAGATGAGAGTAAATCGCTCCGTGAGATCAGAGTAAATCGCTCCGAGATCAGAGTAAATCGCTCCATTAGATCAGAGTAAATCGCACCGTGAGATTAGAGTAAATCGCACCGTGAGATCAGCGTAAATCACACCGAGAGATCAGCGTAAATCGCACCAATGAGAGTAAAGCGCACCGTCAGATTCAAGTAAATCTCACCGTGAGATCAGATTAAATCGCACCAATGAGAGTAAATCGCACCGTGAGATCAGTGTAAATCACACCGTGCGATCAGAGTAAATCGCACCGTGAGATGAGAGTAAATCGCACCGTGAGATCAGAGTAAATCGCACCGTGAGATGAGAGTAAATCGCACCGTGAGATGAGAATAAATTGCACCGTGAGATCAGTGTAAATCGCACCGTGAGATGAAATTAAATCGCACCGTGAGATCAGAGTAAATCGCACCGTGAGATGAGAGTAAATCGCACCGTCAGATGAGAGTAAATCGCACCGTGAGATGAGAGTAAATCGCACCGTGAGATCAGTGTAAATCACACCGTGCGATCAGAGAAAATCGCACCGTGAGATGAGAGTAATTCGCACCGTGAGATGAGAGTAAATCGCACCGTGAGATCAGTGTAAATCACACCGTGAGATCAGAGTAAATCGCACCGTGAGATCAGAGTAAATCGCACCGTGAGATGAGAGTAAATCGCACCGTGAGATCAGAGCAAATCGCACCGTGAGATGAGAGCAAATGGCACCGTGAGATGAGAGTAAATCGCACCGTGAGATCAGAGTAAATCGCACCGTGAGATGAGAGCAAATCGCACCGTGAGATGAGAGTAAATCGCACTGTGAGATGAGAGTAAATCGCACCGTGAGATCAGAGTAAATCGCACCGTGAGATCAGAGTAAATCGCATCGTGAGATCAGTGTAAATCGCACCGTGAGATCAGAGTAAATCGCACCGTGAGATCAGAGTAAATCGCACCGTGAGATCAGAGTAAATCGCACCGTGAGATCAGAGTAAATCGCACCGTGAGATCAGAGTAAATCACACCGAGAGATCAGTGTAAATCGCAACAATGAGAGTAAATCGCACCGTGAGTTCAGAGTAAATCACACCAATGAGAGTAAATCACACCGTCAGATTAAAGTAAATCTCAGCGTGAGATCAGCGTAAATCGCAGCTTGAGATCCGAGTAAATCGCACCGTGAGATGAGAGTAAATCGCACCGTGAGATCAGCGTAAATCACACCGAGAGATCAGCGTAAATCGCACCAATGAGAGTAAATAGCACCATCAGATTAAAGTAAATCTCACCGTGAGATCAGATTAAATCGCACCAATGAGAGTAAATCACACCGTCAGATTCAAGTAAATCTCACCGTGAGATCAGAGTAAATCGCACCGTGAGATCAGTGTCAATCGCACCGTGAGATCAGTGTCAATCGCACCGTGAGATCAGAGAAAATCGCACCGTGAGATCAGAGTAAATCGCACCATGAGATCAGAGTAAATCGCACCGAGAGATCAGAGTAAATCACACCAATGAGAGTAAATCACACCGTCAGATTCAAGTAAATCGCTCCGTGAGATCAGAGTAAATCGCACCGTGAGATTAGGGTAAATCGCACCGAGAGATCAGCGTAAATCACACCGAGAGATCAGCGTAAATCGCACCAATGAGAGTAAATCGCACCGTCAGATTAAAGTAAATCTCACCGTGAGATCAGATTAAATTGCACCAATGAGAGCAAATCACACCGTCAGATTCAAGTAAATCTCACCGTGAGATCAGAGTAAATCGCACCATGAGATGAGAGTAAATTGCACAGTGAGATGAAATTAAATCGCACCGTGAGATGAAATTAAATCACACCGTGAGATGAGAGTAAATCGCACCGTGAGATGAGAGTAAATCGCACCGTGAGATGAGAGTAAATCGCACCGTGAGATCAGAGTAAATCGCACCGTGAGATCAGAGCAAATCGCACCGTGAGATGAGAGCAAATCGCACCGTGAGATCAGAGTAAATCGCACCGTGAGATCAGAGTAAATCGCACCGTGAGATCAGAGTAAATCGCTCCGTGAGATGAGAATAAATCGCACCGTGAGATCAGAGTAAAATCGCACCGTGAGATCAGAGTAAATCGCACCGTGAGATGAGAGTAAATCGCACCGTGAGATCAGAGCAAATCGCACCGTGAGATGAGAGCAAATCGCACCGTGAGATGAGAGCAAATCGCACCGTGAGATGAGAGTAAATCGCACCGTGAGATCAGAGTAAATCGCACCGTGAGATCAGAGTAAATCGCACCGTGAGATCAGAGTAAATCGCACCGTGAGATCAGTGTAAATCGCACCGTGAGATCAGAGTAAATCGCACCGTGAGATCAGTGTCAATCGCACCGTGAGATCAGTGTAAATCGCACCGTGAGATCAGTGTCAATCGCACCGTGAGATCAGTGTCAATCGCACCGTGAGATCAGAGAAAATCGCACCGTGAGATCAGAGTAAATCGCACCGTGAGATCAGAGTAAATCGCACCGATAGATCAGTGTAAATCGCAACAATGAGAGTAAATCGCACCGTGAGATCAGAGAAAATCGCACCGTGAGATTAGAGTAAATCACACCGTGAGATGAGAGTAAATCGCTCCGTGAGATCAGAGTAAATCGCTCCGAGATCAGAGTAAATCGCTCCATTAGATCAGAGTAAATCGCACCGTGAGATTAGAGTAAATCGCACCGTGAGATCAGCGTAAATCACACCGAGAGATCAGCGTAAATCGCACCAATGAGAGTAAAGCGCACCGTCAGATTCAAGTAAATCTCACCGTGAGATCAGATTAAATCGCACCAATGAGAGTAAATCGCACCGTGAGATCAGTGTAAATCACACCGTGCGATCAGAGTAAATCGCACCGTGAGATGAGAGTAAATCGCACCGTGAGATCAGAGTAAATCGCACCGTGAGATGAGAGTAAATCGCACCGTGAGATGAGAATAAATTGCACCGTGAGATCAGTGTAAATCGCACCGTGAGATGAAATTAAATCGCACCGTGAGATCAGAGTAAATCGCACCGTGAGATGAGAGTAAATCGCACCGTCAGATGAGAGTAAATCGCACCGTGAGATGAGAGTAAATCGCACCGTGAGATCAGTGTAAATCACACCGTGCGATCAGAGAAAATCGCACCGTGAGATGAGAGTAATTCGCACCGTGAGATGAGAGTAAATCGCACCGTGAGATCAGTGTAAATCACACCGTGAGATCAGAGTAAATCGCACCGTGAGATCAGAGTAAATCGCACCGTGAGATGAGAGTAAATCGCACCGTGAGATCAGAGCAAATCGCACCGTGAGATGAGAGCAAATGGCACCGTGAGATGAGAGTAAATCGCACCGTGAGATCAGAGTAAATCGCACCGTGAGATGAGAGCAAATCGCACCGTGAGATGAGAGTAAATCGCACTGTGAGATGAGAGTAAATCGCACCGTGAGATCAGAGTAAATCGCACCGTGAGATCAGAGTAAATCGCATCGTGAGATCAGTGTAAATCGCACCGTGAGATCAGAGTAAATCGCACCGTGAGATCAGTGTCAATCGCACCGTGAGATCAGTGTAAGTCGCACCGTGAGATCAGAGTAAATCGCACCGTGAGATCAGCGTCAATCGCACCGTGAGATCAGTGTCAATCGCGCCGTGAGATCAGAGTAAATCGCACCGAGAGATCAGTGTAAATCGCAACAATGGGAGTAAATCGCACCGTGAGATCAGAGAAAATCGCACCGTGAGATTAGAGTAAATCACACCGTGAGATCAGAATAAATCGCTCCGTGAGATCAGAGTAAATCGCTCCATTAGATCAGAGTAAATCGCACCGTGAGATTAGAGTAAATCGCACCGTGAGATCAGCGTAAATCACACCGAGAGATCAGCGTAAATCGCACCAATGAGAGTAAATCGCACCGTCAGATTCAAGTAAATCTCACCGTGAGATCAGATTAAATCGCACCAATGAGAGTAAATCACACCGTCAGATTCAAGTAAATCTCACCGTGAGATCAGAGTAAATCGCACCGTGAGATGAGAGTAAATCGCACCGTCAGATGAGAGTAAATCGCACCGTGAGATGAGAGTAAATCGCACCGTGAGATCAGTGTAAATCACACCGTGCGATCAGAGTAAATCGCACCGTGAGATGAGAGTAAATCGCACCGTGAGATCAGAGTAAATCGCACCGTGAGATGAGAGTAAATCGCACCGTGAGATGAGAATAAATTGCACCGTGAGATCAGTGTAAATCGCACCGTGAGATGAAATTAAATCGCACCGTGAGATCAGAGTAAATCGCACCGTGAGATGAGAGTAAATCGCACCGTCAGATGAGAGTAAATCGCACCGTGAGATGAGAGTAAATCGCACCGTGAGATCAGTGTAAATCACACCGTGCGATCAGAGAAAATCGCACCGTGAGATGAGAGTAATTCGCACCGTGAGATGAGAGTAAATCGCACCGTGAGATCAGTGTAAATCACACCGTGAGATCAGAGTAAATCGCACCGTGAGATCAGAGTAAATCGCACCGTGAGATCAGAGTAAATCGCACCCTGAGATCAGAGTAAATCTCAGCGTGAGATGAGAGTAAATCGCACCGTGAGATGAGAGGAAATCGCACCGTGAGATCAGAGTAAATCGCACCGTGAGATCAGTGTCAATCGCACCGTGAGATGAAAGTAAATCGCACCGTGAGATGAGAGTAAATCGCACCGTGAGATCAGAGTAAATCGCACCGTGAGATCAGAGTAAATCTCAGCGTGAGATGAGAGTAAATCGCACCGTGAGATGAGAGTAAATCGCACCGTGAGATTAGAGTAAATCACACCGTGAGATGAGAGTAAATCGCTCCGTGAGATCAGAGTAAATCGCTCCGAGATCAGAGTAAATCGCTCCATTAGATCAGAGTAAATCGCACCGTGAGATCAGAGTAAATCGCACCGTGAGATCAGTGTAAATCGCACCGTGAGATCAGCGTAAATCGCAGTTTGAGATCAGAGTAAATCACACCGAGAGATCAGTGTAAATCGCAAAAATGAGAGTAAATCGCACCGTGAGATTAGAGTAAATCACACCAATGAGAGTAAATCACACCGTGAGATCAGAGTAAATCACACCGAGAGATCAGCGTAAAACACACCGAGAGATCAGAGTAAATCGCACCGAGAGATCAGCGTAAATCACACCGAGAGATCAGCGTAAATCGCACCAATGAGAGTAAATCGCACCGTCAGATTAAAGTAAATCTCACCGTGAGATCAGATTAAATCGCACCAATGAGAGTAAATCACACCGTCAGATTCAAGTAAATCTCACCGTGAGATCAGAGTAAATCGCACCGTGAGCTCAGAGTAAATCGCACCATGAGATGAGAGTAAATCGCACCGTGAGATGAGAGTAAATCGCACCGTGAGATGAGAGTAAATCGCACAGTGAGATGAGTGTAAATCGCACCGTGAGATGAGAGTAAATCGCACCGTGAGATGAGAGCAAATCGCACCGTGAGATGAGAGTAAATCGCACCGTGAGATGAGAGTAAATCGCACCGTGAGATCAGTGTAACTCGCACCGTGAAATCAGAGTAAATCGCACCGTGAGATGAGAGTAAATCGCACCGTGAGATGAGTGTAAATCGCACCGTGAGATGAGAGTAAATCGCACCGTGAGATGAGAGCAAATCGCACCGTGAGATGAGAGTAAATCGCACCGTGAGATGAGAGTAAATCGCACCGTGAGATCAGTGTAACTCGCACCGTGAAATCAGAGTAAATCGCACCGTGAGATCAGAGTAAATCGCACCGTGAGATCAGAGTAAATCGCACCGTGAGATCAGTGTAACTCGCACCGTGAGATCAGAGTAAATCGCACCGTGAGATCAGAGTAAATCGCACCGTGAGATCAGAGTAAATCGCACCGTGAGATCAGAGTAAATCGCACCGTGAGATTAGAGTAAATCGCACCGTGAGATCAGTGTAACTCGCACCGTGAGATCAGAGTAAATCGCACCGTGAGATCAGAGTAAATCGCACCGTGAGATCAGAGTAAATCGCACCGTGAGATCAGAGTAAATCGCACCGTGAGATCAGAGTAAATCGCACCGTGAGATCAGAGTAAATCGCACCGTGAGATCAGAGTAAATCACACCGAGAGATCAGTGTAAATCGCAACAATGAGAGTAAATCGCACCGTGAGTTCAGAGTAAATCACACCAATGAGAGTAAATCACACCGTCAGATTAAAGTAAATCTCAGCGTGAGATCAGCGTAAATCGCAGCTTGAGATCCGAGTAAATCGCACCGTGAGATGAGAGTAAATCGCACCGTGAGATCAGCGTAAATCACACCGAGAGATCAGCGTAAATCGCACCAATGAGAGTAAATAGCACCATCAGATTAAAGTAAATCTCACCGTGAGATCAGATTAAATCGCACCAATGAGAGTAAATCACACCGTCAGATTCAAGTAAATCTCACCGTGAGATCAGAGTAAATCGCACCGTGAGATCAGTGTCAATCGCACCGTGAGATCAGTGTCAATCGCACCGTGAGATCAGAGAAAATCGCACCGTGAGATCAGAGTAAATCGCACCATGAGATCAGAGTAAATCGCACCGAGAGATCAGAGTAAATCACACCAATGAGAGTAAATCACACCGTCAGATTCAAGTAAATCGCTCCGTGAGATCAGAGTAAATCGCACCGTGAGATTAGGGTAAATCGCACCGAGAGATCAGCGTAAATCACACCGAGAGATCAGCGTAAATCGCACCAATGAGAGTAAATCGCACCGTCAGATTAAAGTAAATCTCACCGTGAGATCAGATTAAATTGCACCAATGAGAGCAAATCACACCGTCAGATTCAAGTAAATCTCACCGTGAGATCAGAGTAAATCGCACCATGAGATGAGAGTAAATTGCACAGTGAGATGAAATTAAATCGCACCGTGAGATGAAATTAAATCACACCGTGAGATGAGAGTAAATCGCACCGTGAGATGAGAGTAAATCGCACCGTGAGATGAGAGTAAATCGCACCGTGAGATCAGAGTAAATCGCACCGTGAGATCAGAGCAAATCGCACCGTGAGATGAGAGCAAATCGCACCGTGAGATCAGAGTAAATCGCACCGTGAGATCAGAGTAAATCGCACCGTGAGATCAGAGTAAATCGCTCCGTGAGATGAGAATAAATCGCACCGTGAGATCAGAGTAAAATCGCACCGTGAGATCAGAGTAAATCGCACCGTGAGATGAGAGTAAATCGCACCGTGAGATCAGAGCAAATCGCACCGTGAGATGAGAGCAAATCGCACCGTGAGATGAGAGCAAATCGCACCGTGAGATGAGAGTAAATCGCACCGTGAGATCAGAGTAAATCGCACCGTGAGATCAGAGTAAATCGCACCGTGAGATCAGAGTAAATCGCACCGTGAGATCAGTGTAAATCGCACCGTGAGATCAGAGTAAATCGCACCGTGAGATCAGTGTCAATCGCACCGTGAGATCAGTGTAAATCGCACCGTGAGATCAGTGTCAATCGCACCGTGAGATCAGTGTCAATCGCACCGTGAGATCAGAGAAAATCGCACCGTGAGATCAGAGTAAATCGCACCGTGAGATCAGAGTAAATCGCACCGATAGATCAGTGTAAATCGCAACAATGAGAGTAAATCGCACCGTGAGATCAGAGAAAATCGCACCGTGAGATTAGAGTAAATCACACCGTGAGATGAGAGTAAATCGCTCCGTGAGATCAGAGTAAATCGCTCCGAGATCAGAGTAAATCGCTCCATTAGATCAGAGTAAATCGCACCGTGAGATTAGAGTAAATCGCAGGGTGAGATCAGCGTAAATCACACCGAGAGATCAGCGTAAATCGCACCAATGAGAGTAAAGCGCACCGTCAGATTCAAGTAAATCTCACCGTGAGATCAGATTAAATCGCACCAATGAGAGTAAATCGCACCGTGAGATCAGTGTAAATCACACCGTGCGATCAGAGTAAATCGCACCGTGAGATGAGAGTAAATCGCACCGTGAGATCAGAGTAAATCGCACCGTGAGATGAGAGTAAATCGCACCGTGAGATGAGAATAAATTGCACCGTGAGATCAGTGTAAATCGCACCGTGAGATGAAATTAAATCGCACCGTGAGATCAGAGTAAATCGCACCGTGAGATGAGAGTAAATCGCACCGTCAGATGAGAGTAAATCGCACCGTGAGATGAGAGTAAATCGCACCGTGAGATCAGTGTAAATCACACCGTGCGATCAGAGAAAATCGCACCGTGAGATGAGAGTAATTCGCACCGTGAGATGAGAGTAAATCGCACCGTGAGATCAGTGTAAATCACACCGTGAGATCAGAGTAAATCGCACCGTGAGATCAGAGTAAATCGCACCGTGAGATGAGAGTAAATCGCACCGTGAGATCAGAGCAAATGGCACCGTGAGATGAGAGTAAATCGCACCGTGAGATCAGAGTAAATCGCACCGTGAGATGAGAGCAAATCGCACCGTGAGATGAGAGTAAATCGCACTGTGAGATGAGAGTAAATCGCACCGTGAGATCAGAGTAAATCGCACCGTGAGATCAGAGTAAATCGCATCGTGAGATCAGTGTAAATCGCACCGTGAGATCAGAGTAAATCGCACCGTGAGATCAGTGTCAATCGCACCGTGAGATCAGTGTAAGTCGCACCGTGAGATCAGAGTAAATCGCACCGTGAGATCAGCGTCAATCGCACCGTGAGATCAGTGTCAATCGCGCCGTGAGATCAGAGTAAATCGCACCGAGAGATCAGTGTAAATCGCAACAATGGGAGTAAATCGCACCGTGAGATCAGAGAAAATCGCACCGTGAGATTAGAGTAAATCACACCGTGAGATCAGAATAAATCGCTCCGTGAGATCAGAGTAAATCGCTCCATTAGATCAGAGTAAATCGCACCGTGAGATTAGAGTAAATCGCACCGTGAGATCAGCGTAAATCACACCGAGAGATCAGCGTAAATCGCACCAATGAGAGTAAATCGCACCGTCAGATTAAAGTAAATCTCACCGTGAGATCAGATTAAATCGCACCAATGAGAGTAAATCACACCGTCAGATTCAAGTAAATCTCACCGTGAGATCAGAGTAAATCGCACCATGAGATGAGAGTAAATTGCACAGTGAAATGAAATTAAATCGCACCGTGAGATCAGAGTAAATCGCACCGTGAGATCAGAGCAAATCGCACCGTGAGATCAGAGTAAATTGCACCGTGAGATCAGAGTAAATCGCATCGTGAGGTGAGAGTAAATTGCACCGTGAGATCAGAGTAAAATCACACCGTGAGATCAGAGTAAATCGCACCGTGAGATGAGAGCAAATCGCACCGTGAGATCAGAGTAAATCGCACCGTGAGATGAGAGTAAATCGCACCGTGAGATCAGAGTAAATCGCACCGTGAGATCAGAGTAAATCGCACCGTGAGATCAGAGTAAATCGCACCGTGAGATCAGTGTAAATCGCAACAATGAGAGTAAATCGCACCGTGAGATCAGAGTAAATCGCACCGAGAGATCAGTGTAAATCGCAACAATGAGAGTAAATCGCACCGTGAGATCAGAGTAAATCACACCAATGAGAGTAAATCACACCGTCAGATTAAAGTAAATCTCACCGTGAGATCAGCGTAAATCGCAGCTTGAGATCAGAGTAAATCGCTCCGTGAGATCAGTGTAAATCGCACCGTCAGATTCAAGTAAATCTCACCGTGAGATCAGATTAAATCGCACCATGAGATGAGAGTAAATTGCACAGTGAGATGAAATTAAATCGCACCGTGAGATGAGAGTAAATCGCACCGTGAGATGAGAGTAATTCGCACCGTGAGATCAGAGCAAATCGCACCGTGAGATGAGAGTAAATCGCACCGTGAGATCAGAGCAAATCGCACTGTGAGATGAGAGTAAATCGCACCGTGAGATCAGAGTAAATCGCACCGTGAGATGAGAATAAATCGCACCGTGAGATCAGAGTAAAATCGCACCGTGAGATCAGAGTAAATCGCACCGTGAGATGAGAGTAAATCGCACCGTGAGATCAGAGCAAATCGCACCGTGAGATGAGAGCAAATCGCACCGTGAGATGAGAGTAAATCGCACCGTGAGATCAGAGTAAATCGCACCGTGAGATCAGAGTAAATCGCACCGTGAGATCAGAGTAAATCGCACCGTGAGATCAGTGTAAATCGCACCGTGAGATCAGAGTAAATCGCACCGTGAGATCAGTGTCAATCGCACCGTGAGATCAGTGTAAATCGCACCGTGAGATCAGTGTAAATCGCACCGTGAGATCAGAGAAAATCGCACCGTGAGATCAGAGTAAATCGCACCGTGAGATCAGAGTAAATCGCACCGATAGATCAGTGTAAATCGCAACAATGAGAGTAAATCGCACCGTGAGATCAGAGAAAATCGCACCGTGAGATTAGAGTAAATCACACCGTGAGATGAGAGTAAATCGCTCCGTGAGATCAGAGTAAATCGCTCCGAGATCAGAGTAAATCGCTCCATTAGATCAGAGTAAATCGCACCGTGAGATCAGAGTAAATCGCTCCGTGAGATCAGAGTAAATCGCTCCATGAGATCAGAGTAAATCGCACCGTGAGATTAGAGTAAATCGCACCGTGAGATCAGCGTAAATCACACCGAGAGATCAGCGTAAATCGCACCAATGAGAGTAAATCGCACCGTCAGATTCAAGTAAATCTCACCGTGAGATCAGATTAAATCGCACCAATGAGAGTAAATCACACCGTCAGATTCAAGTAAATCTCACCGTGAGATCAGAGTAAATCGCACCGTGAGATGAGAGTAAATCGCACCGTCAGATGAGAGTAAATCGCACCGTGAGATGAGAGTAAATCGCACCGTGAGATCAGTGTAAATCACACCGTGCGATCAGAGAAAATCGCACCGTGAGATGAGAGTAATTCGCACCGTGAGATGAGAGTAAATCGCACCGTGAGATCAGTGTAAATCACACCGTGAGATCAGAGTAAATCGCACCGTGAGATCAGAGTAAATCGCACCGTGAGATCAGTGTCAATCGCACCGTGAGATGAAAGTAAATCGCACCGTGAGATCAGAGTAAATCGCACCGTGAGATCAGAGTAAATCTCAGCGTGAGATGAGAGTAAATCGCACCGTGAGATGAGAGGAAATCGCACCGTGAGATCAGAGTAAATCGCACCGTGAGATGAGAGTAAATCGCACCGTGAGATGAGAGTAAATCGCACCGTGAGATCAGAGTAAATCGCACCGTGAGATCAGAGTAAATCGCACCGTGAGATCAGAGTAAATCGCACCGTGAGATCAGAGTAAATCGCACCGTGAGATTAGAGTAAATCACACCGTGAGATGAGAGTAAATCGCTCCGTGAGATCAGAGTAAATCGCTCCGAGATCAGAGTAAATCGCTCCATTAGATCAGAGTAAATCGCACCGTGAGATCAGAGTAAATCGCACCGTGAGATCAGTGTAAATCGCACCGTGAGATCAGCGTAAATCGCAGTTTGAGATCAGAGTAAATCACACCGAGAGATCAGTGTAAATCGCAAAAATGAGAGTAAATCGCACCGTGAGATTAGAGTAAATCACACCAATGAGAGTAAATCACACCGTGAGATCAGAGTAAATCACACCGAGAGATCAGCGTAAAACACACCGAGAGATCAGAGTAAATCGCACCGAGAGATCAGCGTAAATCACACCGAGAGATCAGCGTAAATCGCACCAATGAGAGTAAATCGCACCGTCAGATTAAAGTAAATCTCACCGTGAGATCAGATTAAATCGCACCAATGAGAGTAAATCACACCGTCAGATTCAAGTAAATCTCACCGTGAGATCAGAGTAAATCGCACCGTGAGCTCAGAGTAAATCGCACCATGAGATGAGAGTAAATCGCACCGTGAGATGAGAGTAAATCGCACCGTGAGATGAGAGTAAATCGCACAGTGAGATGAGTGTAAATCGCACCGTGAGATGAGAGTAAATCGCACCGTGAGATGAGAGCAAATCGCACAGTGAGATGAAATTAAATCGCACCGTGAGATGAGAGTAAATCGCACCGTGAGATGAGAGTAAATCGCACCGTGAGATGAGAGTAAATCGCACCGTGAGATGAGAGCAAATCGCACAGTGAGATGAAATTAAATCGCACCGTGAGATGAGAGTAAATCGCACCGTGAGATGAGAGTAAATCGCACCGTGAGATGAGAGCAAATCGCACCGTGAGATGAGAGTAAATCGCACCGTGAGATCAGTGTAACTCGCACCGTGAAATCAGAGTAAATCGCACCGTGAGATGAGAGTAAATCGCACCGTGAGATGAGTGTAAATCGCACCGTGAGATGAGAGTAAATCGCACCGTGAGATGAGAGCAAATCGCACCGTGAGATGAGAGTAAATCGCACCGTGAGATGAGAGTAAATCGCACCGTGAGATCAGTGTAACTCGCACCGTGAAATCAGAGTAAATCGCACCGTGAGATCAGAGTAAATCGCACCGTGAGATCAGAGTAAATCGCACCGTGAGATCAGTGTAACTCGCACCGTGAGATCAGAGTAAATCGCACCGTGAGATCAGAGTAAATCGCACCGTGAGATCAGAGTAAATCGCACCGTGAGATCAGAGTAAATCGCACCGTGAGATTAGAGTAAATCGCACCGTGAGATCAGTGTAACTCGCACCGTGAGATCAGAGTAAATCGCACCGTGAGATCAGAGTAAATCGCACCGTGAGATCAGAGTAAATCGCACCGTGAGATCAGAGTAAATCGCACCGTGAGATCAGAGTAAATCGCACCGTGAGATCAGAGTAAATCGCACCGTGAGATCAGAGTAAATCACACCGAGAGATCAGTGTAAATCGCAACAATGAGAGTAAATCGCACCGTGAGTTCAGAGTAAATCACACCAATGAGAGTAAATCACACCGTCAGATTAAAGTAAATCTCAGCGTGAGATCAGCGTAAATCGCAGCTTGAGATCCGAGTAAATCGCACCGTGAGATGAGAGTAAATCGCACCGTGCGATCAGCGTAAATCACACCGAGAGATCAGCGTAAATCGCACCAATGAGAGTAAATAGCACCATCAGATTAAAGTAAATCTCACCGTGAGATCAGATTAAATCGCACCAATGAGAGTAAATCACACCGTCAGATTCAAGTAAATCTCACCGTGAGATCAGAGTAAATCGCACCGTGAGATCAGTGTCAATCGCACCGTGAGATCAGTGTCAATCGCACCGTGAGATCAGAGAAAATCGCACCGTGAGATCAGAGTAAATCGCACCATGAGATCAGAGTAAATCGCACCGAGAGATCAGAGTAAATCACACCAATGAGAGTAAATCACACCGTCAGATTCAAGTAAATCGCTCCGTGAGATCAGAGTAAATCGCACCGTGAGATTAGGGTAAATCGCACCGAGAGATCAGCGTAAATCACACCGAGAGATCAGCGTAAATCGCACCAATGAGAGTAAATCGCACCGTCAGATTAAAGTAAATCTCACCGTGAGATCAGATTAAATTGCACCAATGAGAGCAAATCACACCGTCAGATTCAAGTAAATCTCACCGTGAGATCAGAGTAAATCGCACCATGAGATGAGAGTAAATTGCACAGTGAGATGAAATTAAATCGCACCGTGAGATGAAATTAAATCACACCGTGAGATGAGAGTAAATCGCACCGTGAGATGAGAGTAAATCGCACCGTGAGATGAGAGTAAATCGCACCGTGAGATCAGAGTAAATCGCACCGTGAGATCAGAGCAAATCGCACCGTGAGATGAGAGCAAATCGCACCGTGAGATCAGAGTAAATCGCACCGTGAGATCAGAGTAAATCGCACCGTGAGATCAGAGTAAATCGCTCCGTGAGATGAGAATAAATCGCACCGTGAGATCAGAGTAAAATCGCACCGTGAGATCAGAGTAAATCGCACCGTGAGATGAGAGTAAATCGCACCGTGAGATCAGAGCAAATCGCACCGTGAGATGAGAGCAAATCGCACCGTGAGATGAGAGCAAATCGCACCGTGAGATGAGAGTAAATCGCACCGTGAGATCAGAGTAAATCGCACCGTGAGATCAGAGTAAATCGCACCGTGAGATCAGAGTAAATCGCACCGTGAGATCAGTGTAAATCGCACCGTGAGATCAGAGTAAATCGCACCGTGAGATCAGTGTCAATCGCACCGTGAGATCAGTGTAAATCGCACCGTGAGATCAGTGTCAATCGCACCGTGAGATCAGTGTCAATCGCACCGTGAGATCAGAGAAAATCGCACCGTGAGATCAGAGTAAATCGCACCGTGAGATCAGAGTAAATCGCACCGATAGATCAGTGTAAATCGCAACAATGAGAGTAAATCGCACCGTGAGATCAGAGAAAATCGCACCGTGAGATGAGAGTAAATCGCTCCGTGAGATCAGAGTAAATCGCTCCGAGATCAGAGTAAATCGCTCCATTAGATCAGAGTAAATCGCACCGTGAGATTAGAGTAAATCGCACCGTGAGATCAGCGTAAATCACACCGAGAGATCAGCGTAAATCGCACCAATGAGAGTAAAGCGCACCGTCAGATTCAAGTAAATCTCACCGTGAGATCAGATTAAATCGCACCAATGAGAGTAAATCGCACCGTGAGATCAGTGTAAATCACACCGTGCGATCAGAGTAAATCGCACCGTGAGATGAGAGTAAATCGCACCGTGAGATCAGAGTAAATCGCACCGTGAGATGAGAGTAAATCGCACCGTGAGATGAGAATAAATTGCACCGTGAGATCAGTGTAAATCGCACCGTGAGATGAAATTAAATCGCACCGTGAGATCAGAGTAAATCGCACCGTGAGATGAGAGTAAATCGCACCGTCAGATGAGAGTAAATCGCACCGTGAGATGAGAGTAAATCGCACCGTGAGATCAGTGTAAATCACACCGTGCGATCAGAGAAAATCGCACCGTGAGATGAGAGTAATTCGCACCGTGAGATGAGAGTAAATCGCACCGTGAGATCAGTGTAAATCACACCGTGAGATCAGAGTAAATCGCACCGTGAGATCAGAGTAAATCGCACCGTGAGATGAGAGTAAATCGCACCGTGAGATCAGAGCAAATCGCACCGTGAGATGAGAGCAAATGGCACCGTGAGATGAGAGTAAATCGCACCGTGAGATCAGAGTAAATCGCACCTTGAGATCAGAGTAAATCGCACCGTGAGATCAGAGTAAATCGCACCGTGAGATCAGTGTAAATCGCACCGTGAGATCAGAGTAAATCGCACCGTGAGATCAGTGTCAATCGCACCGTGAGATGAAAGTAAATCGCACCGTGAGATGAGAGTAAATCGCACCGTGAGATGAGAGTAAATCGCACCGTGAGATCAGAGTAAATCGCACCGTGAGATCAGAGTAAATCGCACCGTGAGATCAGAGTAAATCGCACCGTGAGATGAGTGTAAATCGCACCGTGAGATCATCATAAATCGCACCGTGAGATCAGCGTAGATCGTAACGTGAGATCAGAGTAAATCGCACCGTGAGATCAGCGTAAATCGCAGTTTGAGATCAGAGTAAATCACACCGAGAGATCAGTGTAAATCGCAAAAATGAGAGTAAATCGCACCGTGAGATTAGAGTAAATCACACCAATGAGAGTAAATCACACCGTGAGATCAGAGTAAATCACACCGAGAGATCAGCGTAAAACACACCGAGAGATCAGAGTAAATCGCACCGAGAGATCAGCGTAAATCACACCGAGAGATCAGCGTAAATCGCAACAATGAGAGTAAATCGCACCGTCAGATTAAAGTAAATCTCACCGTGAGATCAGATTAAATCGCACCAATGAGAGTAAATCACACCGTCAGATTCAAGTAAATCTCACCGTGAGCTCAGAGTAAATCGCACCATGAGATGAGAGTAAATTGCACAGTGTGATGAAATTAAATCGCACCGTGAGATGAGAGTAAATCGCACCGTGAGATGAGAGTAAATCGCACAGTGAGATGAGTGTAAATCGCACCGTGAGATGAGAGTAAATCGCACCGTGAGATGAGAGTAAATCGCACCGTGAGATGAGTGTAAATCGCACCGTGAGATGAGAGTAAATCGCACCGTGAGATGAGAGCAAATCGCACCGTGAGATGAGAGTAAATCGCACCGTGAGATGAGAGTAAATCGCACCGTGAGATCAGAGTAAATCGCACCGTGAGATGAGAGTAAATCGCACAGTGAGATGAGTGTAAATCGCACCGTGAGATGAGAGTAAATCGCACCGTGAGATGAGAGTAAATCGCACCGTGAGATGAGAGCAAATCGCACCGTGAGATGAGAGTAAATCGCACCGTGAGATGAGAGTAAATCGCACCGTGAGATCAGTGTAACTCGCACCGTGAGATCAGAGTAAATCGCACCGTGAGATCAGAGTAAATCGCACCGTGAGATCAGAGTAAATCGCACCGTGAGATCAGTGTAACTCGCACCGTGAGATCAGAGTAAATCGCACCGTGAGATCAGAGTAAATCGCACCGTGAGATCAGAGTAAATCGCACTGTGAGATCAGAGTAAATCGCACCGTGAGATTAGAGTAAATCGCACCGTGAGATCAGAGTATATCGCACCGTGAGATGAGTGTAAATCGCACCGTGAGATCATCATAAATCGCACCGTGAGATCGGCGTAGATCGTAACGTGAGATCAGAGTAAATCGCACCGTGAGATCAGTGTAAATCGCACCGTGAGATCAGCGTAAATCGCAGTTTGAGATCAGAGTAAATCACACCGAGAGATCAGAGTAAATCGCACCGTGAGATCAGAGTAAATCACACCGAGAGATCAGTGTAAATCGCAACAATGAGAGTAAATCGCACCGTGAGTTCAGAGTAAATCACACCAATGAGAGTAAATCACACCGTCAGATTAAAGTAAATCTCAGCGTGAGATCAGCGTAAATCGCACCGTGAGATCAGTGTCAATCGCACCGTGAGATCAGCGTCAATCGCACCGTGAGATCAGAGAAAATCGCACCGTGAGATCAGAGTAAATCGCACCATGAGATCAGAGTAAATCGCACCGAGAGATCAGAGTAAATCACACCAATGAGAGTAAATCACACCGTCAGATTAAAGTAAATCTCACCGTGAGATCAGCGTAAATCGCAGCTTGAGATCAGAGTAAATCGCTCCGTGAGATCAGAGTAAATCGCACCGTGAGATTAGGGTAAATCGCACCGAGAGATCAGCGTAAATCACACCGAGAGATCAGCGTAAATCGCACCAATGAGAGTAAATCGCACCGTCAGATTAAAGTAAATCTCACCGTGAGATCAGATTAAATTGCACCAATGAGAGCAAATCACACCGTCAGATTCAAGTAAATCTCACCGTGAGATCAGAGTAAATCGCACCATGAGATGAGAGTAAATTGCACAGTGAGATGAAATTAAATCGCACCGTGAGATGAGAGTAAATCGCACCGTGAGATGAGAGTAAATCGCACCGTGAGATGAGAGTAAATCGCACCGTGAGATGAAATTAAATCACACCGTGAGATGAGAGTAAATCGCACCGTGAGATGAGAGTAAATCCAACCGTGAGATGAGAGTAAATCGCACCGTGAGATCAGAGTAAATCGCACCGTGAGATCAGAGCAAATCGCACCGTGAGATGAGAGCAAATCGCACCGTGAGATCAGAGTAAATCGCACCGTGAGATCAGAGTAAATCGCACCGTGAGATCAGAATAAATCGCACCGTGAGATGAGAATAAATCGCACCGTGAGATCAGAGTAAAATCGCACCGTGAGATCAGAGTAAATCGCACCGTGAGATGAGAGTAAATCGCACCGTGAGATCAGAGCAAATCGCACCGTGAGATGAGAGCAAATCGCACCGTGAGATGAGAGTAAATCGCACCGTGAGATCAGAGTAAATCGCACCGTGAGATCAGAGTAAATCGCACCGTGAGATCAGAGTAAATCGCACCGTGAGATCAGAGTAAATCGCACCGTGAGATCAGTGTAAATCGCACCGTGAGATCAGAGTAAATCGCACCGTGAGATCAGTGTCAATCGCACCGTGAGATCAGTGTAAATCGCACCGTGAGATCAGTGTCAATCGCACCGTGAGATCAGTGTCAAGCGCACCGTGAGATCAGAGAAAATCGCACCGTGAGATCAGAGTAAATCGCACCGTGAGATCAGAGTAAATCGCACCGATAGATCAGTGTAAATCGCAACAATGAGAGTAAATCGCACCGTGAGATCAGAGAAAATCGCACCGTGAGATTAGAGTAAATCACACCGTGAGATGAGAGTAAATCGCTCCGTGAGATCAGAGTAAATCGCTCCGAGATCAGAGTAAATCGCTCCATTAGATCAGAGTAAATCGCACCGTGAGATTAGAGTAAATCGCACCGTGAGATCAGCGTAAATCACACCGAGAGATCAGCGTAAATCGCACCAATGAGAGTAAATCGCACCGTCAGATTCAAGTAAATCTCACCGTGAGATCAGAGTAAATCGCACCGTGAGATGAGAGTAAATCGCACCGTCAGATGAGAGTAAATCGCACCGTGAGATGAGAGTAAATCGCACCGTGAGATCAGTGTAAATCACACCGTGCGATCAGAGTAAATCGCACCGTGAGATGAGAGTAAATCGCACCGTGAGATCAGAGTAAATCGCACCGTGAGATGAGAGTAAATCGCACCGTGAGATGAGAATAAATTGCACCGTGAGATCAGTGTAAATCGCACCGTGAGATGAAATTAAATCGCACCGTGAGATGAGAGCAAATCGCACCGTGAGATGAGAGTAAATCGCACCGTGAGATGAGAGTAAATCGCACCGTGAGATCAGAGTAAATCGAACCGTGAGATCAGTGTCAATCGCACCGTGAGATCAGTGTAAATCGCACCGTGAGATCCGAGTAAATCGCACCGTGAGATCAGTGTCAATCGCACCGTGAGATCAGTGTCAATCGCACCGTGAGATCAGAGAAAATCGCACCGTGAGATCAGAGTAAATCGCACCGTGAGATCAGAGTAAATCGCACCGAGAGATCAGAGTAAATCGCACCGTGAGATCAGTGTAACTCGCACCGTGAGATCAGAGTAAATCGCACCGTGAGATCAGAGTAAATCACACCGTGAGATCAGAGTAAATCGCACCGTGAGATCAGAGTAAATCACACCGAGAGATCAGTGTAAATCGCAACAATGAGAGTAAATCGCACCGTGAGATCAGAGTAAATCACACCAATGAGAGTAAATCACACCGTCAGATTAAAGTAAATCTCACCGTGAGATCAGCGTAAATCGCAGCTTGAGATCAGAGTAAATCGCTCCATGAGATCAGAGTAAATCGCACCGTGAGATTAGAGTAAATCGCACCGAGAGATCAGCGTAAATCACACCGAGAGATCAGCGTAAATCGCACCAATGAGAGTAAATCGCACCGTCAGATTAAAGTAAATCTCACCGTGAGATCAGATTAAATCGCACCAATGAGAGTAAATCACACCGTCAGATTCAAGTAAATCTCACCGTGAGATCAGAGTAAATCGCACCGTGAGATGAGAGTAAATTGCACAGTGAGATGAAATTAAATCGCACCGTGAGATGAGAGTAAATCGCACCGTGAGATGAGAGTAAATCGCAAAGTGAGATCAGAGTAAATCGCACCGTGAGATCAGAGTAAATCGCACCGTGACATTAGAGTAAATCGCACCGTGAGATCAGAGTAAATCGCACCGTGAGATGAGAGTAAATCGCACCGTCAGATGAGAGTAAATCGCACCGTGAGATGAGAGTAAATCGCACCGTGACATCAGTGTAAATCACACCGTGCGATCAGAGAAAATCGCACCGTGAGATGAGAGTAATTCGCACCGTGAGATCAGAGTAAATCGCACCGTGAGATCAGTGTAAATCACAGCGTGAGATCAGAGTAAATCGCACCGTGAGATCAGAGTAAATCGCACCGTGAGATGAGAGTAAATCGCACCGTGAGATCAGAGCAAATCGCACCGTGAGATGAGAGCAAATGGCACCGTGAGATGAGAGTAAATCGCACCGTGAGATCAGAGTAAATCGCACCTTGAGATCAGAGTAAATCGCACCGTGAGATCAGAGTAAATCGCACCGTGAGATCAGTGTAAATCGCACCGTGAGATCAGAGTAAATCGCACCGTGAGATCAGTGTCAATCGCACCGTGAGATGAAAGTAAATCGCACCGTGAGATCAGAGTAAATCGCACCTTGAGATCAGAGTAAATCGCACCTTGAGATCAGAGTAAATCGCACCGTGAGATCAGAGTAAATCGCACCGTGAGATCAGAGTAAATCGCACCTTGAGATCAGAGTAAATCGCACCTTGAGATCAGAGTAAATCGCACCGTGAGATCAGAGTAAATCGCACCGTGAGATCAGTGTAAATCGCACCGTGAGATCAGAGTAAATCGCACCGTGAGATCAGTGTCAATCGCACCGTGAGATGAGAGTAAATCGCACCGTGAGATCAGAGTAAATCTCAGCGTGAGATGAGAGTAAATCGCACCGTGAGATGAGAGGAAATCGCATCGTGAGATCAGAGTAAATCGCACCGTGAGATGAGAGTAAATCGCACCGTGAGATGAGAGTAAATCGCACCGTGAGATGAGAGTAAATTGCACCGTGAGATCAGAGTAATTCGCACCGTGAGATCAGAGTAAATCGCACCGTGAGATCAGTGTAAATCACAGCGTGAGATCAGAGTAAATCGCACCGTGAGATCAGAGTAAATCGCACCGTGAGATGAGAGTAAATCGCACCGTGAGATCAGAGCAAATCGCACCGTGAGATGAGAGCAAATGGCACCGTGAGATGAGAGTAAATCGCACCGTGAGATCAGAGTAAATCGCACCTTGAGATCAGAGTAAATCGCACCGTGAGATCAGAGTAAATCGCACCGTGAGATCAGTGTAAATCGCACCGTGAGATCAGAGTAAATCGCACCGTGAGATCAGTGTCAATCGCACCGTGAGATGAAAGTAAATCGCACCGTGAGATCAGAGTAAATCGCACCTTGAGATCAGAGTAAATCGCACCTTGAGATCAGAGTAAATCGCACCGTGAGATCAGAGTAAATCGCACCGTGAGATCAGAGTAAATCGCACCTTGAGATCAGAGTAAATCGCACCTTGAGATCAGAGTAAATCGCACCGTGAGATCAGAGTAAATCGCACCGTGAGATCAGTGTAAATCGCACCGTGAGATCAGAGTAAATCGCACCGTGAGATCAGTGTCAATCGCACCGTGAGATGAGAGTAAATCGCACCGTGAGATCAGAGTAAATCTCAGCGTGAGATGAGAGTAAATCGCACCGTGAGATGAGAGGAAATCGCATCGTGAGATCAGAGTAAATCGCACCGTGAGATGAGAGTAAATCGCACCGTGAGATCAGAGTAAATCGCACCGTGAGATGAGAGTAAATTGCACCGTGAGATCAGAGTAAATCGCACCGTGAGATCAGAGTAAATCGCACCGTGAGATCAGAGTAAATCGCACCGTGAGATGAGTGTAAATCGCACCGTGAGATCATCATAAATCGCACCGTGAGATCAGCGTAGATCGTAACGTGAGATCAGAGTAAATCGCACCGTGAGATCAGTGTAAATCGCACCGTGAGATCAGCGTAAATCGCAGTTTGAGATCAGAGTAAATCACACCGAGAGATCAGTGTAAATCGCAAAAATGAGAGTAAATCGCACCGTGAGATTAGAGTAAATCACACCAATGAGAGTAAATCACACCGTGAGATCAGAGTAAATCACACCGAGAGATCAGCGTAAAACACACCGAGAGATCAGAGTAAATCGCACCGAGAGATCAGCGTAAATCACACCGAGAGATCAGCGTAAATCGCACCAATGAGAGTAAATCGCACCGTCAGATTAAAGTAAATCTCACCGTGAGATCAGATTAAATCGCACCAATGAGAGTAAATCACACCGTCAGATTCAAGTAAATCTCACCGTGAGATCAGAGTAAATCGCACCGTGAGCTCAGAGTAAATCGCACCATGAGATGAGAGTAAATTGCACAGTGAGATGAAATTAAATCGCACCGTGAGATGAGAGTAAATCGCACCGTGAGATGAGAGTAAATCGCACCGTGAGATGAGAGTAAATCGCACAGTGAGATGAGAGTAAATCGCACCGTGAGATGAGAGTAAATCGCACCGTGAGATGAGAGCAAATCGCACCGTGAGATGAGAGTAAATCGCACCGTGAGATGAGAGTAAATCGCACCGTGAGATCAGTGTAACTCGCACCGTGAAATCAGAGTAAATCGCACCGTGAGATCAGAGTAAATCGCACCGTGAGATCAGAGTAAATCGCACCGTGAGATCAGTGTAACTCGCACCGTGAGATCAGAGTAAATCGCACCGTGAGATCAGAGTAAATCGCACCGTGAGATCAGAGTAAATCGCACCGTGAGATCAGAGTAAATCGCACCGTGAGATTAGAGTAAATCGCACCGTGAGATCAGTGTAACTCGCACCGTGAGATCAGAGTAAATCGCACCGTGAGATCAGAGTAAATCGCACCGTGAGATCAGAGTAAATCGCACCGTGAGATCAGAGTAAATCGCACCGTGAGATCAGAGTAAATCGCACCGTGAGATCAGAGTAAATCGCACCGTGAGATCAGAGTAAATCACACCGAGAGATCAGTGTAAATCGCAACAATGAGAGTAAATCGCACCGTGAGTTCAGAGTAAATCACACCAATGAGAGTAAATCACACCGTCAGATTAAAGTAAATCTCAGCGTGAGATCAGCGTAAATCGCAGCTTGAGATCCGAGTAAATCGCTCCGTGAGATCAGAGTAAATCGCTCCGTGAGATCAGAGTAAGTAGCTCCATGAGATCAGAGTAAATCGCACCGTGAGATGAGAGTAAATCGCACCGTGAGATCAGCGTAAATCACACCGAGAGATCAGCGTAAATCGCACCAATGAGAGTAAATAGCACCATCAGATTAAAGTAAATCTCACCGTGAGATCAGATTAAATCGCACCAATGAGAGTAAATCACACCGTCAGATTCAAGTAAATCTCACCGTGAGATCAGAGTAAATCGCACCGTGAGATCAGTGTCAATCGCACCGTGAGATCAGTGTCAATCGCACCGTGAGATCAGAGAAAATCGCACCGTGAGATCAGAGTAAATCGCACCATGAGATCAGAGTAAATCGCACCGAGAGATCAGAGTAAATCACACCAATGAGAGTAAATCACACCGTCAGATTAAAGTAAATCTCACCGTGAGATCAGCGTAAATCGCAGCTTGAGATCAGAGTAAATCGCTCCGTGAGATCAGAGTAAATCGCACCGTGAGATTAGTGTAAATCGCACCGAGAGATCAGCGTAAATCACACCGAGAGATCAGCGTAAATCGCACCAATGAGAGTAAATCGCACCGTCAGATTAAAGTAAATCTCACCGTGAGATCAGATTAAATTGCACCAATGAGAGCAAATCACACCGTCAGATTCAAGTAAATCTCACCGTGAGATCAGAGTAAATCGCACCATGAGATGAGAGTAAATTGCACAGTGAGATGAAATTAAATCGCACCGTGAGATGAGAGTAAATCGCACCGTGAGATGAGAGTAAATCGCACCATGAGATGAGAGTAAATTGCACAGTGAGATGAAATTAAATCACACCGTGAGATGAGAGTAAATCGCACCGTGAGATGAGAGTAAATCGCACCGTGAGATGAGAGTAAATCGCACCGTGAGATCAGAGTAAATCGCACCGTGAGATCAGAGCAAATCGCACCGTGAGATCAGATTAAATCGCACCGTGAGATCAGAGTAAATCGCACCGTGAGATGAGAATAAATCGCACCGTGAGATCAGAGTAAAATCGCACCGTGAGATCAGAGTAAATCACACCGAGAGATCAGCGTAAAACACACCGAGAGATCAGAGTAAATCGCACCGTGAGATCAGCGTAAATCACACCGAGAGATCAGCGTAAATTGCACCAATGAGAGTAAATCGCACCGTCAGATTAAAGTAAATCTCACCGTGAGATCAGAGTAAATCACACCAATGAGAGTAAATCACACCGTCAAATTAAAGTAAATCTCACCGTGAGATCAGAGTAAATCGCACCGTGAGATCAGAGTAAATCGCACCGTGAGATCAGAGTAAATCGCACCGAGAGATCAGTGTAAATCGCAACAATGAGAGTAAATCGCACCGTGAGATCAGAGTAAATCACACCAATGAGAGTAAATCACACCGTCAGATTAAAGTAAATCTCACCGTGAGATCAGCGTAAATCGCAGCTTGAGATCAGAGTAAATCGCTCCGTGAGATCAGAGTAAATCGCTCCATGAGTTCAGAGTAAATCGCACCGTGAGATTAGAGTAAATCGCACCGTGAGATCAGAGTAAATCGCACCGTGAGATCAGTGTCAATCGCACCGTGAGATCAGTGTCAATCGCACCGTGAGATCAGAGAAAATTGCACCGTGAGATCAGAGTAAATCGCACCATGAGATCAGAGTAAATCGCACCGAGAGATCAGAGTAAATCACACCAATGAGAGTAAATCACACCGTCAGATTAAAGTAAATCTCACAGTGAGATCAGCGTAAATCGCAGCTTGAGATCAGAGTAAATCGCTCCATGAGATCAGAGTAAATCGCACCGTGAGATTAGGGTAAATCGCACCGAGAGATCAGCGTAAATCACACCGAGAGATCAGCGTAAATCGCACCAATGAGAGTAAATCGCACCGTCAGATTAAAGTAAATCTCACCGTGAGATCAGATTAAATTGCACCAATGAGAGCAAATCACACCGTCAGATTCAAGTAAATCTCACCGTGAGATCAGAGTAAATCGCACCATGAGATGAGAGTAAATTGCACAGTGAGATGAAATTAAATCGCACCGTGAGATGAGAGTAAATCGCACCATGAGATGAGAGTAAATTGCACAGTGAGATGAAATTAAATCACACCGTGAGATGAGAGTAAATCGCACCGTGAGATGAGAGTAAATCGCACCGTGAGATCAGAGTAAATCGCACCGTGAGATCAGAGCAAATCGCACCGTGAGATCAGAGTAAATCGCACCGTGAGATCAGAGTAAATCGCACCGTGAGATGAGAATAAATCGCACCGTGAGATCAGAGTAAAATCGCACCGTGAGATCAGAGTAAATCACACCGAGAGATCAGCGTAAAACACACCGAGAGATCAGAGTAAATCGCACCGTGAGATCAGCGTAAATCACACCGAGAGATCAGCGTAAATTGCACCAATGAGAGTAAATCGCACCGTCAGATTAAAGTAAATCTCACCGTGAGATCAGAGTAAATCACACCAATGAGAGTAAATCACACCGTCAGATTGAAGTAAATCTCACCGTGAGATCAGAGTAAATCGCACCGTGAGATCAGAGTAAATCGCACCGTGAGATCAGAGTAAATCGCACCGAGAGATCAGTGTAAATCGCAACAATGAGAGTAAATCGCACCGTGAGATCAGAGTAAATCACACCAATGAGAGTAAATCACACCGTCAGATTAAAGTAAATCTCACCGTGAGATCAGCGTAAATCGCAGCTTGAGATCAGAGTAAATCGCTCCGTGAGATCAGAGTAAATCGCTCCATGAGATCAGAGTAAATCGCACCGTGAGATTAGAGTAAATCGCACCGTGAGATCAGAGTAAATCGCACCGTGAGATCAGTGTCAATCACACCGAGAGATCAGCGTAAATCGCACCAATGAGAGTAAATCGCACCGTCAGATTAAAGTAAATCTCACCGTGAGATCAGCGTAAATCGCACCAATGAGAGTAAATCGCACCGTCAGATTAAAGTAAATCTCACCGTGAGATCAGAGTAAATCGCAACATGAGATGAGAGTAAATCGCACCGTGAGATCAGTGTAAATCGCACCGTGAGATGAGAGTAAATCGCACAGTGAGATCAGTGTAAATCGCACCAATGAGAGTAAATCGCACCGTCAGATTAAAGTAAATCTCACCGTGAGATCAGAGTAAATCGCAACATGAGATGAGAGTAAATCGCACCGTGAGATGAGAGTAAATCGCACCGTGAGATGAAATTAAATCTCACCGTGCGATCAGAGTAAATCGCACCGTGAGATGAGAGTAAATCGCACCGTGAAATCAGAGTAAATCGCACCGTGAGATGAGAGTAAATCGCACCGTGAGATGAGAATAAATCGCACCGTGAGATCAGTGTAAATCGCACCGTGAGATGAAATTAAATCGCACCGTGAGATCAGAGTAAATCGCACCGTGAGATGAGAGTAAATCGCACCGTCAGATGAGAGTAAATCGCACCGTGAGATGAGAGTAAATCGCACCGTGAGATCAGTGTAAATCACACCGTGCGATCAGAGAAAATCGCACCGTGAGATGAGAGTAATTCGCACCGTGAGATGAGAGTAAATCGCACCGTGAGATCAGTGTAAATCACACCGTGAGATCAGAGTAAATCGCACCGTGAGATCAGTGTAAATCACACCGTTAGATCAGAGTAAATCGCACCGTGAGATCAGTGTAAATCGCACCGTGAGATGAGAGTAAATCGCATCGTGTGATGAGAGTAAATCGCACCGTGAGATCAGAGTAAATCGCACCGTGAGATCAGAGTAAATCGCACCGTGAGATCAGAGTAAATCGCACCGTGAGATCAGAGTAAATCGCACCGTGAGATGAGAATAAATCGCACCGTGAGATCAGAGTAAAATCGCACCGTGAGATGAGAGTAAATCGCACCGTGAGATGAGAGTAAATCGCACCGTGAGATGAAATTAAATCTCACCGTGCGATCAGAGTAAATCGCACCGTGAGATGAGAGTAAATCGCACCGTGAAATCAGAGTAAATCGCACCGTGAGATGAGAGTAAATCGCACCGTGAGATGAGAATAAATCGCACCGTGAGATCAGTGTAAATCGCACCGTGAGATGAAATTAAATCGCACCGTGAGATCAGAGTAAATCGCACCGTGAGATGAGAGTAAATCGCACCGTCAGATGAGAGTAAATCGCACCGTGAGATGAGAGTAAATCGCACCGTGAGATCAGTGTAAATCACACCGTGCGATCAGAGAAAATCGCACCGTGAGATGAGAGTAATTCGCACCGTGAGATGAGAGTAAATCGCACCGTGAGATCAGTGTAAATCACACCGTGAGATCAGAGTAAATCGCACCGTGAGATCAGTGTAAATCACACCGTTAGATCAGAGTAAATCGCACCGTGAGATCAGTGTAAATCGCACCGTGAGATCAGAGTAAATCGCACCGTGAGATCAGAGTAAATCGCACCGTGAGATCAGAGTAAATCGCACCGTGAGATCAGAGTAAATCGCACCGTGAGATCAGAGTAAATCGCACCGTGAGATCAGAGTAAATCGCACCGTGAGATGAGAATAAATCGCACCGTGAGATCAGAGTAAAATCGCACCGTGAGATCAGAGTAAATCGCACCGTGAGATCAGAGTAAATCGCACCGTGAGATCAGAGTAAATCGCACCGTGAGATCAGAGTAAATCGCACCGTGAGATGAGAATAAATCGCACCGTGAGATCAGAGTAAAATCGCACCGTGAGATCAGAGTAAATCGCACCGTGAGATGAGAGTAAATCGCACCGTGAGATCAGAGCAAATCGCACCGTGAGATGAGAGCAAATCGCACCGTGAGATGAGAGTAAATCGCACCGTGAGATCAGAGTAAATCGCACCGTGAGATCAGAGTAAATCGCACCGTGAGATCAGAGTAAATCGCACCGTGAGATCAGTGTAAATCGCACCGTGAGATCAGAGTAAATCGCACCGTGAGATCAGTGTCAATCGCACCGTGAGATCAGTGTAAATTGCACCGTGAGATCAGTGTCAATCGCACCGTGAGATCAGTGTCAATCGCACCGTGAGATCAGAGAAAATCGCACCGTGAGATCAGAGTAAATCGCACCGTGAGATCAGAGTAAATCGCACCGATAGATCAGTGTAAATCGCAACAATGAGAGTAAATCGCACCGTGAGATCAGAGAAAATCGCACCGTGAGATGAGAGTAAATCGCTCCGTGAGATCAG
Source organism: Pristiophorus japonicus (assembly GCF_044704955.1). NCBI lineage: Eukaryota > Metazoa > Chordata > Chondrichthyes > Pristiophoridae > Pristiophorus > Pristiophorus japonicus. Next base: position 564,033 of record NW_027253019.1, on the reverse strand, counting down.
AGTAAATCGCTCCGAGATCAGAGTAAATCGCTCCATTAGATCAGAGTAAATCGCACCGTGAGATTAGAGTAAATCGCACCGTGAGATCAGCGTAAATCACACCGAGAGATCAGCGTAAATCGCACCAATGAGAGTAAATCGCACCGTCAGATTCAAGTAAATCTCACCGTGAGATCAGATTAAATCGCACCAATGAGAGTAAATCACACCGTCAGATTCAAGTAAATCTCACCGTGAGATCAGAGTAAATCGCACCGTGAGATGAGAGTAAATCGCACCGTCAGATGAGAGTAAATCGCACCGTGAGATCAGTGTAAATCGCACCGTGAGATGAAATTAAATCGCACCGTGAGATCAGAGTAAATCGCACCGTGAGATGAGAGTAAATCGCACCGTCAGATGAGAGTAAATCGCACCGTGAGATGAGAGTAAATCGCACCGTGAGATGAGAATAAATTGCACCGTGAGATCAGTGTAAATCGCACCGTGAGATGAAATTAAATCGCACCGTGAGATCAGAGTAAATCGCACCGTGAGATGAGAGTAAATCGCACCGTCAGATGAGAGTAAATCGCACCGTGAGATGAGAGTAAATCGCACCGTGAGATCAGTGTAAATCACACCGTGCGATCAGAGAAAATCGCACCGTGAGATGAGAGTAATTCGCACCGTGAGATGAGAGTAAATCGCACCGTGAGATCAGTGTAAATCACACCGTGAGATGAGAGTAAATCACACCAATGAGAGTAAATCACACCGTCAGATTAAAGTAAATCTCACCGTGAGATCAGCGTAAATCGCAGCTTGAGATCAGAGTAAATCGCTCCGTGAGATCAGAGTAAATCGCTCCGTGAGATCAGAGTAAATCGTTCCATGAGATCAGAGTAAATCGCACCGTGAGATTAGAGTAAATCGCACCGTGAGATCAGCGTAAATCACACCGAGAGATCAGCGTAAATCGCACCAATGAGAGTAAATAGCACCATCAGATTAAAGTAAATCTCACCGTGAGATCAGATTAAATCGCACCAATGAGAGTAAATCACACCGTCAGATTCAAGTAAATCTCACCGTGAGATCAGAGTAAATCGCACCGTGAGATCAGTGTCAATCGCACCGTGAGATCAGTGTCAATCGCACCGTGAGATCAGAGAAAATCGCACCGTGAGATCAGAGTAAATCGCACCATGAGATCAGAGTAAATCGCACCGAGAGATCAGAGTAAATCACACCAATGAGAGTAAATCACACCGTCAGATTAAAGTAAATCTCACCGTGAGATGAGCGTAAATCGCAGCTTGAGATCAGAGTAAATCGCTCCGTGAGATCAGAGTAAATCGCACCGTGAGATTAGGGTAAATCGCACCGAGAGATCAGCGTAAATCACACCGAGAGATCAGCGTAAATCGCACCATGAGATGAGAGTAAATTGCACAGTGAGATGAAATTAAATCGCACCGTGAGATGAGAGTAAATCGCACCGTGAGATGAGAGTAAATCGCACCGTGAGATGAGAGTAAATCGCACCATGAGATGAGAGTAAATTGCACAGTGAGATGAAATTAAATCGCACCGTGAGATGAGAGTAAATCGCACCGTGAGATGAGAGTAAATCGCACCGTGAGATGAGAGTAAATCGCACCGTGAGATCAGAGTAAATCGCACCGTGAGATCAGAGCAAATCGCACCGTGAGATCAGAGTAGATCGCACCGTGAGATCAGAGTAAATCGCACCGTGAGATGAGAATAAATCGCACCGTGAGATCAGAGTAAAATCGCACCGTGAGATCAGAGTAAATCACACCGAGAGATCAGCGTAAAACACACCGAGAGATCAGAGTAAATCGCACCGTGAGATCAGCGTAAATCACACCGAGAGATCAGCGTAAATTGCACCAATGAGAGTAAATCGCACCGTCAGATTAAAGTAAATCTCACCGTGAGATCAGAGCAAATCACACCAATGAGAGTAAATCACACCGTCAGATTAAAGTAAATCTCACCGTGAGATCAGAGTAAATCGCACCGTGAGATCAGAGTAAATCGCACCGTGAGATCAGAGTAAATCGCACCGAGAGATCAGTGTAAATCGCAACAATGAGAGTAAATCGCACCGTGAGATCAGAGTAAATCACACCAATGAGAGTAAATCAAACCGTCAGATTAAAGTAAATCTCACCGTGAGATCAGCGTAAATCGCAGCTTGAGATCAGAGTAAATCGCTCCGTGAGATCAGAGTAAATCGCTCCATGAGATCAGAGTAAATCGCAGCTTGAGATTAGAGTAAATCGCACCGTGAGATCAGAGTAAATCGCACCGTGAGATCAGTGTCAATCACACCGAGAGATCAGCGTAAATCGCACCAATGAGAGTAAATCGCACCGTCAGATTAAAGTAAATCTCACCGTGAGATCAGCGTAAATCGCACCAATGAGAGTAAATCGCACCGTCAGATTAAAGTAAATCTCACCGTGAGATCAGAGTAAATCGCAACATGAGATGAGAGTAAATCGCACCGTGAGATCAGTGTAAATCGCACCGTGAGATGAAATTAAATCGCACCGTGAGATCAGAGTAAATCGCACCGTGAGATGAGAGTAAATCGCACAGTGAGATCAGTGTAAATCGCACCGTGAGATGAAATTAAATCGCACCGTGAGATCAGAGTAAATCGCACCGTGAGATGAGAGTAAATCGCACCGTGAGATGAGAGTAAATCGCACCGTGAGATGAAATTAAATCTCACCGTGCGATCAGAGTAAATCGCACCGTGAGATGAGAGTAAATCGCACCGTGAAATCAGAGTAAATCGCACCGTGAGATGAGAGTAAATCGCACCGTGAGATGAGAATAAATCGCACCGTGAGATCAGTGTAAATCGCACCGTGAGATGAAATTAAATCGCACCGTGAGATCAGAGTAAATCGCACCGTGAGATGAGAGTAAATCGCACCGTCAGATGAGAGTAAATCGCACCGTGAGATGAGAGTAAATCGCACCGTGAGATCAGTGTAAATCACACCGTGAAATCAGAGTAAATCGCACCGTGAGATGAGAGTAAATCGCACCGTGAGATGAGAATAAATCGCACCGTGAGATCAGTGTAAATCGCACCGTGAGATGAAATTAAATCGCACCGTGAGATCAGAGTAAATCGCACCGTGAGATGAGAGTAAATCGCACCGTCAGATGAGAGTAAATCGCACCGTGAGATGAGAGTAAATCACACCGTGAGATCAGAGTAAATCGCACCGTGAGATCAGTGTAAATCACACCGTTAGATCAGAGTAAATCGCACCGTGAGATCAGTGTAAATCGCACCGTGAGATGAGAGTAAATCGCATCGTGTGATGAGAGTAAATCGCACCGTGAGATCAGAGTAAATCGCACCGTGAGATCAGAGTAAATCGCACCGTGAGATCAGAGTAAATCGCACCGTGAGATCAGAGTAAATCGCACCGTGAGATGAGAATAAATCGCACCGTGAGATCAGAGTAAAATCGCACCGTGAGATCAGAGTAAATCGCACCGTGAGATGAGAGTTAATCGCACCGTGAGATCAGAGCAAATCGCACCGTGAGATGAGAGCAAATCGCACCGTGAGATGAGAGTAAATCGCACCGTGAGATCAGAGTAAATCGCACCGTGAGATCAGAGTAAATCGCACCGTGAGATCAGAGTAAATCGCACCGTGAGATCAGTGTAAATCGCACCGTGAGATCAGAGTAAATCGCACCGTGAGATCAGTGTCAATCGCACCGTGAGATCAGTGTAAATCGCAACAATGAGAGTAAATCGCACGGTGAGATCAGAGAAAATCGCACCGTGAGATTAGAGTAAATCACACCGTGAGATGAGAGTAAATCGCTCCGTGAGATCAGAGTAAATCGCTCCGAGATCAGAGTAAATCGCTCCATTAGATCAGAGTAAATCGCACCGTGAGATTAGAGTAAATCGCACCGTGAGATCAGCGTAAATCACACCAAGAGATCAGCGTAAATCGCACCAATGAGAGTAAATCGCACCGTCAGATTCAAGTAAATCTCACCGTGAGATCAGATTAAATCGCACCAATGAGAGCAAATCACACCGTCAGATTCAAGTAAATCTCACCGTGAGATCAGAGTAAATCGCACCGTGAGATGAGAGTAAATCGCACCGTCAGATGAGAGTAAATCGCACCGTGAGATGAGAGTAAATCGCACCGTGAGATCAGTGTAAATCACACCGTGCGATCAGAGTAAATCGCACCGTGAGATGAGAGTAAATCGCACCGTGAGATCAGAGTAAATCGCACCGTGAGATGAGAGTAAATCGCACCGTGAGATGAGAATAAATTGCACCGTGAGATCAGTGTAAATCGCACCGTGAGATGAAATTAAATCGCACCGTGAGATCAGAGTAAATCGCACCGTGAGATGAGAGTAAATTGCACCGTGAGATGAGAGTAAATCGCACCGTGAGATCAGTGTAAATCACACCGTGCGATCAGAGAAAATCGCACCGTGAGATGAGAGTAATTCGCACCGTGAGATGAGAGTAAATCGCACCGTGAGATCAGTGTAAATCACACCGTGAGATCAGAGTAAATCGCACCGTGAGATCAGAGTAAATCGCACCGTGAGATGAGAGTAAATCGCACCGTGAGATCAGAGTAAATCGCACCGTGAGATCAGAGTAAATCGCACCGTGAGATGAGAGTAAATCGCACCGTGAGATCAGAGCAAATCGCACCGTGAGATGAGAGCAAATGGCACCGTGAGATGAGAGTAAATCGCACCGTGAGATCAGAGTAAATCGCACCTTGAGATCAGAGTAAATCGCACCGTGAGATCAGAGTAAATCGCACCGTGAGATCAGTGTAAATCGCACCGTGAGATCAGAGTAAATCGCACCGTGAGATCAGTGTCAATCGCACCGTGAGATGAAAGTAAATCGCACCGTGAGATGAGAGTAAATCGCACCGTGAGATCAGAGTAAATCGCACCGTGAGATGAGAGTAAATCGCACCGTGAGATGAGAGCAAATCGCACCGTGAGATGAGAGTAAATCGCACCGTGAGATGAGAGTAAATCGCACCATGAGATCAGAGTAAATCTTACCGTGAGATCAGCGTAAATCGCACCGTGAGATGAGAGTAAATCGCACCGTGAGATCAGTGTAAATCGCACCGTGAGATCAGCGTAAATCGCAGCTTGAGATCAGAGCAAATCACACCGAGAGATCAGTGTAAAGCGCAAAAATGAGAGTAAATCGCACCGTGAGATGAGAGTAAATCGCACCGTGAGATCAGTGTAAATCGCACCGTGAGATCAGAGTAAATCACACCGTGAGATGAGAGTAAATCGCACCGTGAGATCAGTGTAAATCGCACCGTGAGATGAGAGTAAATCGCACCGTGAGATGAGAGTAAATCGCACCGTGAGATGAGTGTAAATCGCACCGTGAGATCAGAGTAAATCACACCGTGAGATGAGAGTAAATCGCACCGTGAGATCAGTGTAAATCGCACCGTGAGATGTGAGTAAATCGCACCGTGAGATGAGAGTAAATCGCACCGTGAGATCAGAGTAAATCGCACCGTGAGATGAGAGTAAATCGCACCGTGAGATCAGAGTAAATCGCACCGTGAGATGAGAGTAAATCGCACCGTGAGATGAGAGTAAATCGCACCGTGAGATGAGAGTAAATCGCACCGTGAGATGAGAGTAAATCGCACCGTGAGATGAGAGTAAATCGCACCGTGAGATGAGAGTAAATCGCACCGTGAGATCAGAGTAAATCGCACCGTGAGATCAGAGTAAATCGCTCCGTGAGATGAGAGTAAATCGCACCGTGAGATGAGAGTAAATCGCACCGTGAGATCAGAGTAAATCGCACCGTGAGATGAGAGTAAATCGCACCGTGAGATCAGCGTAGATCGTAACGTGAGATCAGAGTAAATCGCACCATGAGATGAGAGTAAATCGCACCGTGAGATCAGTGTAAATCGCACCGTGAGATCAGCGTAAATCGCAGCTTGAGATCAGAGTAAATCACACCGAGAGATCAGTGTAAATCGCAACAATGAGAGTAAATCGCACCGTGAGATCAGAGTAAATCACACCAATGAGAGTAAATCACACCGTCAGATTAAAGTAAATCTCACCGTGAGATCAGCGTAAATCGCAGCTTGAGATCAGAGTAAATCGCACCGTGAGATCAGAGTAAATCGCACCGTGAGATCAGAGTAAATCGCACCGTGAGATTAGAGTAAATCGCACCGTGAGATCAGAGTAAATCGCTCCGTGAGATCAGAGTAAATCGCACCGTGAGATCAGAGTAAATCGCACCGTGAGATGAGAGTAAATCGCTCCATGAGATCAGAGTAAATCGCTCTGTGAGATCAGAGTAAATCGCACCGTGAGATCAGAGTAAATCGCACCGTGAGATCAGAGTAAATCGCACCGTGAGATTAGAGTAAATCACACCGTGAGATCAGCGTAAATAACACCGAGAGATCAGAGTAAATCGCACCGTGAGATCAGCGTAAATCACACCGAGAGATCAGCGTAAATCGCACCAATGAGAGTAAATCGCACCGCAGATTAAAGTAAATCTCACCATGAGATCAGATTAAATCGCACCAATGAGAGTAAATCACACCGTCAGATTCAAGTAAATCTCACCGTGAGATCAGATTAAATCGCTCCATGAGATCAGAGTAAATCGCACCGCAAGATCAGAGTAAATCGCACCGTGAGATCAGTGTAACTCGCACCGTGAGATCAGAGTAAATCGCACCGTGAGATCAGAGTAAATCGCACCGTGAGATCAGAGTAAATCGCACCGTGAGATCAGAGTAAATCGCACCGTGAGATCAGAGTAAATCGCACCGTGAGATCAGAGTAAATCACAGCGAGAGATCAGTGTAAATCGCAACAATGAGAGTAAATCGCACCGTGAGATCAGAGTAAATCACACCAATGAGAGTAAATCACACCGTCAGATTAAAGTAAATCTCACCGTGAGATCAGAATAAATCGCTCCGTGAGATTAGAGTAAATCGCTCCGTGAGATCAGAGTAAATCGCTCCATGAGATCAGAGTAAATCGCACCGTGAGATTAGAGTAAATCGCACCGTGAGATCAGCGTAAATCACACCGAGAGATCAGCGTAAATCGCACTGTGAGATCAGCGTAAATCACACCGAGAGATCAGCGTAAATCGCACCAATGATAGCAAATCGCACCGTCAGATTAAAGTAAATCTCACCGTGAGATCAGATTAAATCGCACCAATGAGAGTAAATCACACCGTCAGATTCAAGTAAATCTCACCGTGAGATCAGATTAAATCGCACCATGAGATGAGAGTAAATTGCACAGTGAGATGAAATTAAATCGCACCGTGAGATGAGAGTAAATCGCACCGTGAGATGAGAGTAATTCGCACCGTGAGATCAGACCAAATCGCACCGTGAGATGAGAGTAAATCGCACCGTGTGATGAGAGTAAATCGCACCGTGAGATTAGAGTAAATCGCACCGTGAGATCAGAGTAAATCGCACCGTGAGATCAGAGTAAATCGCACCGTGAGATCAGAGTAAATCGCACCGTGAGATCAGAGTAAATCGCACCGTGAGATCAGAGTAAATCGCACCGTGAGATCAGAGTAAAATCGCACCGTGAGATCAGAGTAAATCGCACCGTGAGATGAGAGCAAATCGCACCGTGAGATGAGAGCAAATCGCACCGTGAGATGAGAGCAAATCGCACCGTGAGATCAGAGTAAATCGCACCGTGAGATCAGAGTAAATCGCACCGTGAGATCAGTGTAAATCGCACCGTGAGATCAGAGTAAATCGCACCGTGAGATCAGTGTAAATCGCACCGTGAGATCAGAGTAAATCGCACCGTGAGATCAGTGTCAATCGCACCGTGAGATCAGTGTCAATCGCACCGTGAGATCAGAAAAAATCGCACCGTGAGATCAGAGTAAATCGCACCGTGAGATCAGAGAAAATCGCACCGTGAGATTAGAGTAAATCACACCGTGAGATGAGAGTAAATCGCTCCGTGAGATCAGAGTAAATCGCTCCGTGAGATCAGAGTAAATCACTCCATTAGATCAGAGAAAATCGCACCGTGAGATTAGAGTAAATCGCACCGTGAGATTAGTGTAAATCACACCGAGAGATCAGCGTAAATCGCACCAATGAGAGTAAATCGCACCGTCAGATTAAAGTAAATCTCACCGTGAGATCAGATTAAATCGCACCAATGAGAGTAAATCACACCTTCAGATTCAAGTAAATCTCACCGTGAGATCAGAGTAAATCGCACCGTGAGATCAGAGTAAATCGCACCGTGAGATCAGAGTAAATCGCACCGTGAGATCAGAGCAAATCGCACCGTGAGATGAGAGTAAATCGCACCGTGAGATCAGAGTAAATCGCACCGTGAGATCAGAGTAAATCGCACCGTGAGATCAGAGTAAATCGCACCGTGAGATCAGAGCTAATCGCACCGTGAGATCAGAGTAAATCGCACCGTGAGATCAGAGTAAATCGCACCGTGAGATAAGAATAAATCGCACCGTGAGATCAGAGTAAAATCGCACCGTGAGATCAGAGTAAATCGCACCGTGAGATGAGAGCAAATCGCACCGTGAGATCAGAGTAAATCGCACCGTGAGATGAGAGTAAATCGCACCGTGAGATCAGAGTAAATCGCACCGTGAGATCAGAGTAAATCGCACCAGAGATCAGAGTAAATCGCACCGTGAGATCAGAGTAAATCGCACCGTGAGATCAGAGTAAATCGCACCGAGAGATCAGTGTAAATCGCAACAATGAGAGTAAATCGCACCGTGAGATCAGAGTAAATCACACCAATGAGAGTAAATCACACCGTCAGATTAAAGTAAATCTCACCGTGAGATCAGCGTAAATCGCAGCTTGAGATCAGATTAAATCGCTCCGTGAGATCAGAGTAAATCGCTCCATGAGATCAGAGTAAATCGCACCGTGAGATTAGAGTAAATCGCACCGTGAGATTAGAGTAAATCGCACCGTGAGATCAGAGTAAATCGCACCGTGAGATCAGTGTCAATCACACCGAGAGATCAGCGTAAATCGCACCAATGAGAGCAAATCGCACCGTCAGATTAAAGTAAATCTCACCGTGAGATCAGATTAAATCGCACCAATGAGAGTAAATCACACCATCAGATTCAAGTAAATCTCACCGTGAGATCAGAGTAAATCGCACCGTGAGATCAGAGTAAATCGCATCGTGAGATGAGAGTAATTCGCACCGTGAGATGAGAGTAATTCGCACCGTGAGATCAGAGCAAATCGCACCGTGAGATGAGAGTAAATCGCACCGTGTGATGAGAGTAAATCGCACCGTGAGATCAGAGTAAATCGCACCGTGAGATCAGAGTAAATCGCACCGTGAGATCAGAGTAAATCGCACCGTGAGATCAGAGTAAATCGCACCGTGAGATGAGAATAAATCGCACCGTGAGATCAGAGTAAAATCGCACCGTGAGATCAGAGTAAATCGCACCGTGAGATGAGAGCAAATCGCACCGTGAGATGAGAGTAAATCGCACCGTGAGATGAGAGTAAATCGCACCGTGAGATCAGAGTAAATCGCACCGTGAGATCAGTGTAAATCGCACCGTGAGATCAGAGTAAATCGCACCGTGAGATCAGAGTAAATCGCACCGTGAGATCAGTGTCAATCGCACCGTGAGATCAGAGTAAATCGCACCGAGAGATCAGTGTAAATCGCACCGTGAGATTAGAGTAAATCGCACCGTGAGATCAGAGTAAATCGCTCCGTGAGATCAGAGTAAATCGCAACGATGAGGGTAAATCGCACCGTGAGATCAGAGAAAATCGCACCGTGAGATTAGAGTAAATCACACCGTGAGATCAGAGTAAATCGCTCCGTGAGATCAGAGTAAATCGCTCCGTGAGATCAGAGTAAATCGCTCCGTGAGATTAGAGTAAATCGCACCGAGATGAGAGTAAATCGCACCGTGAGACCAGAGTAAATCGCACCGTGAGATGAGAGCAAATCGCACCGTGAGATGAGAGCAAATCGCACCGTGAGATCAGAGTAAATCTCACCGTGAGATGAGAGTAAATCGCACCGAGATGAGAGTAAATCGCACCGTGAGATGAGAGTAAATCGCTCCGTGAGATGAGAGTAAATCACACCGTGAGATCATCGTAAATCGCACCGTGAGATCAGCGTAAATCGCACCGTGAGATGAGAGTAAATCGCACCGTGAGATCAGTGTAAATCGCACCGTGAGATCAGCGTAAATCGCATCTTGAGATCAGAGCAAATCACACCGAGAGATCAGTGTAAATCGCAAAAATGAGAGTAAATCGGACCGTGAGATCAGAGTAAATCACACCGTCAGATTAAAGTAAATCTCACCGTGCGATCAGCGTAAATCGCAGCTTGAGATCAGAGTAAATCGCTCCGTGAGATCAGAGTAAATCGCACCGTGAGATCAGAGTAAATCACACCGAGAGATCAGCGTAAATCGCACCAATGAGAGCAAATCGCACCGTCAGATTAAAGTAAATCTCACCGTGAGATCAGATTAAATCGCACCAATGAGAGTAAATCACACCATCAGATTCAAGTAAATCTCACCGTGAGATCAGAGTAAATCGCACCGTGAGATCAGAGTAAATCGCATCGTGAGATGAGAGTAATTCGCACCGTGAGATGAGAGTAATTCGCACCGTGAGATCAGAGCAAATCGCACCGTGAGATGAGAGTAAATCGCACCGTGTGATGAGAGTAAATCGCACCGTGAGATCAGAGTAAATCGCACCGTGAGATCAGAGTAAATCGCACCGTGAGATCAGAGTAAATCGCACCGTGAGATCAGAGTAAATCGCACCGTGAGATGAGAATAAATCGCACCGTGAGATCAGAGTAAAATCGCACCGTGAGATCAGAGTAAATCGCACCGTGAGATGAGAGCAAATCGCACCGTGAGATGAGAGTAAATCGCACCGTGAGATGAGAGTAAATCGCACCGTTAGATCAGAGTAAATCGCACCGTGAGATGAGAGTAAATCGCACCGTGAGATCAGCGTAGATCGTAACGTGAGATCAGAGTAAATCGCACCATGAGATGAGAGTAAATCGCACCGTGAGATCAGTGTAAATCGCACCGTGAGATCAGCGTAAATCGCAGCTTGAGATCAGAGTAAATCACACCGAGAGATCAGTGTAAATCGCAAAAATGAGAGTAAATCGCACCGTGAGATCAGAGTAAATCACACCAATGAGAGTAAATCACACCGTCAGATTAAAGTAAATCTCACCGTGAGATCAGCGTAAATCGCAGCTTGAGATCAGAGTAAATCGCACCGTGAGATCAGAGTAAATCGCACCGTGAGATCAGAGTAAATCGCACCGTGAGATTAGAGTAAATCGCACCGTGAGATCAGAGTAAATCGCTCCGTGAGATCAGAGTAAATCGCACCGTGAGATCAGAGTAAATCGCACCGTGAGATGAGAGTAAATCGCTCCATGAGATCAGAGTAAATCGCTCCGTGAGATCAGAGTAAATCGCACCGTGAGATCAGAGTAAATCGCACCGTGAGATCAGAGTAAATCGCACCGTGAGATTAGAGTAAATCACACCGTGAGATCAGCGTAAATAACACCGAGAGATCAGAGTAAATCGCACCGTGAGATCAGCGTAAATCACACCGTGAGATCAGCGTAAATCGCACCAATGAGAGTAAATCGCACCGTCAGATTAAAGTAAATCTCACCATGAGATCAGATTAAATCGCACCAATGAGAGTAAATCACACCGTCAGATTCAAGTAAATCTCACCGTGAGATCAGATTAAATCGCTCCATGAGATCAGAGTAAATCGCACCGCAAGATCAGAGTAAATCGCACCGTGAGATCAGTGTAACTCGCACCGTGAGATCAGAGTAAATCGCACCGTGAGATCAGAGTAAATCGCACCGTGAGATCAGAGTAAATCGCACCGTGAGATCAGAGTAAATCGCACCGTGAGATCAGAGTAAATCGCACCGTGAGATCAGAGTAAATCGCACCGTGAGATCAGAGTAAATCACAGCGAGAGATCAGTTTAAATCGCAACAATGAGAGTAAATCGCACCGTGAGATCAGAGTAAATCACACCAATGAGAGTAAATCACACCGTCAGATTAAAGTAAATCTCACCGTGAGATCAGAATAAATCGCTCCGTGAGATTAGAGTAAATCGCTCCGTGAGATCAGAGTAAATCGCTCCATGAGATCAGAGTAAATCGCACCGTGAGATTAGAGTAAATCGCACCGTGAGATCAGCGTAAATCACACCGAGAGATCAGCGTAAATCGCACTGTGAGATCAGCGTAAATCACACCGAGAGATCAGCGTAAATCGCACCAATGATAGCAAATCGCACCGTCAGATTAAAGTAAATCTCACCGTGAGATCAGATTAAATCGCACCAATGAGAGTAAATCACACCGTCAGATTCAAGTAAATCTCACCGTGAGATCAGATTAAATCGCACCATGAGATGAGAGTAAATTGCACAGTGAGATGAAATTAAATCGCACCGTGAGATGAGAGTAAATCGCACCGTGAGATGAGAGTAATTCGCACCGTGAGATCAGAGCAAATCGCCCCGTGAGATGAGAGTAAATCGCACCGTGTGATGAGAGTAAATCGCACCGTGAGATTAGAGTAAATCGCACCGTGAGATCAGAGTAAATCGCACCGTGAGATCAGAGTAAATCGCACCGTGAGATCAGAGTAAATCGCACCGTGAGATCAGAGTAAATCGCACCGTGAGATCAGAGTAAATCGCACCGTGAGATCAGAGTAAATCGCACCGTGAGATGAGAGTAAATCGCTCCATGAGATCAGAGTAAATCGCTCCGTGAGATCAGAGTAAATCGCACCGTGAGATCAGAGTAAATCGCACCGTGAGATCAGAGTAAATCGCACCGTGAGATTAGAGTAAATCACACCGTGAGATCAGCGTAAATAACACCGAGAGATCAGAGTAAATCGCACCGTGAGATCAGCGTAAATCACACCGAGAGATCAGCGTAAATCGCACCAATGAGAGTAAATCGCACCGTCAGATTAAAGTAAATCTCACCATGAGATCACATTAAATCGCACCAATGAGAGTAAATCACACCGTCAGATTCAAGTAAATCTCACCGTGAGATCAGATTAAATCGCTCCATGAGATCAGAGTAAATCGCACCGCAAGATCAGAGTAAATCGCACCGTGAGATCAGTGTAACTCGCACCGTGAGATCAGAGTAAATCGCACCGTGAGATCAGAGTAAATCGCACCGTGAGATCAGAGTAAATCGCACCGTGAGATCAGAGTAAATCGCACCGTGAGATCAGAGTAAATCGCACCGTGAGATCAGAGTAAATCGCACTGTGAGATCAGAGTAAATCACAGCGAGAGATCAGTGTAAATCGCAACAATGAGAGTAAATCGCACCGTGAGATCAGAGTAAATCACACCAATGAGAGTAAATCACACCGTCAGATTAAAGTAAATCTCACCGTGAGATCAGAATAAATCGCTCCGTGAGATTAGAGTAAATCGCTCCGTGAGATCAGAGTAAATCGCTCCATGAGATCAGAGTAAATCGCACCGTGAGATTAGAGTAAATCGCACCGTGAGATCAGCGTAAATCACACCGAGAGATCAGCGTAAATCGCACTGTGAGATCAGCGTAAATCACACCGAGAGATCAGCGTAAATCGCACCAATGATAGCAAATCGCACCGTCAGATTAAAGTAAATCTCACCGTGAGATCAGATTAAATCGCACCAATGAGAGTAAATCACACCGTCAGATTCAAGTAAATCTCACCGTGAGATCAGATTAAATCGCACCATGAGATGAGAGTAAATTGCACAGTGAGATGAAATTAAATCGCACCGTGAGATGAGAGTAAATCGCACCGTGAGATGAGAGTAATTCGCACCGTGAGATCAGAGCAAATCGCACCGTGAGATGAGAGTAAATCGCACCGTGTGATGAGAGTAAATCGCACCGTGAGATTAGAGTAAATCGCACCGTGAGATCAGAGTAAATCGCACCGTGAGATCAGAGTAAATCGCACCGTGAGATCAGAGTAAATCGCACCGTGAGATCAGAGTAAATCGCACCGTGAGATCAGAGTAAATCGCACCGTGAGATCAGAGTAAATCGCACCGTGAGATCAGAGTAAAATCGCACCGTGAGATCAGAGTAAATCGCACCGTGAGATGAGAGCAAATCGCACCGTGAGATGAGAGCAAATCGCACCGTGAGATGAGAGCAAATCGCACCGTGAGATCAGAGTAAATCGCACCGTGAGATCAGAGTAAATCGCACCGTGAGATCAGTGTAAATCGCACCGTGAGATCAGAGTAAATCGCACCGTGAGATCAGTGTCAATCGCACCGTGAGATCAGTGTAAATCGCACCATGAGATCAGAGTAAATCGCACCGTGAGATCAGTGTCAATCGCACCGTGAGATCAGTGTCAATCGCACCGTGAGATCAGAAAAAATCGCACCGTGAGATCAGAGTAAATCGCACCGTGAGATCAGAGAAAATCGCACCGTGAGATTAGAGTAAATCACACCGTGAGATGAGAGTAAATCGCTCCGTGAGATCAGAGTAAATCGCTCCGTGAGATCAGAGTAAATCACTCCATTAGATCAGAGAAAATCGCACCGTGAGATTAGAGTAAATCGCACCGTGAGATTAGTGTAAATCACACCGAGAGATCAGCGTAAATCGCACCAATGAGAGTAAATCGCACCGTCAGATTAAAGTAAATCTCACCGTGAGATCAGATTAAATCGCACCAATGAGAGTAAATCACACCTTCAGATTCAAGTAAATCTCACCGTGAGATCAGAGTAAATCGCACCGTGAGATCAGAGTAAATCGCACCGTGAGATCAGAGTAAATCGCACCGTGAGATCAGAGCAAATCGCACCGTGAGATGAGAGTAAATCGCACCGTGAGATCAGAGTAAATCGCACCGTGAGATCAGAGTAAATCGCACCGTGAGATCAGAGTAAATCGCACCGTGAGATCAGAGCTAATCGCACCGTGAGATCAGAGTAAATCGCACCGTGAGATCAGAGTAAATCGCACCGTGAGATAAGAATAAATCGCACCGTGAGATCAGAGTAAAATCGCACCGTGAGATCAGAGTAAATCGCACCGTGAGATGAGAGCAAATCGCACCGTGAGATCAGAGTAAATCGCACCGTGAGATGAGAGTAAATCGCACCGTGAGATCAGAGTAAATCGCACCGTGAGATCAGAGTAAATCGCACCGTGAGATCAGAGTAAATCGCACCGTGAGATCAGAGTAAATCGCACCGTGAGATCAGAGTAAATCGCACCGAGAGATCAGTGTAAATCGCAACAATGAGAGTAAATCGCACCGTGAGATCAGAGCAAATCACACCAATGAGAGTAAATCACACCGTCAGATTAAAGTAAATCTCACCGTGAGATCAGCGTAAATCGCAGCGTGAGATCAGAGTAAATCGCTCCGTGAGATCAGAGTAAATCGCTCCATGAGATCAGAGTAAATCGCACCGTGAGATTAGAGTAAATCGCACCGTGAGATTAGAGTAAATCGCACCGTGAGATCAGAGTAAATCGCACCGTGAGATCAGTGTCAATCACACCGAGAGATCAGCGTAAATCGCACCAATGAGAGCAAATCGCACCGTCAGATTAAAGTAAATCTCACCGTGAGATCAGATTAAATCGCACCAATGAGAGTAAATCACACCATCAGATTCAAGTAAATCTCACCGTGAGATCAGAGTAAATCGCACCGTGAGATCAGAGTAAATCGCATCGTGAGATGAGAGTAATTCGCACCGTGAGATGAGAGTAATTCGCACCGTGAGATCAGAGCAAATCGCACCGTGAGATGAGAGTAAATCGCACCGTGTGATGAGAGTAAATCGCACCGTGAGATCAGAGTAAATCGCACCGTGAGATCAGAGTAAATCGCACCGTGAGATCAGAGTAAATCGCACCGTGAGATCAGAGTAAATCGCACCGTGAGATGAGAATAAATCGCACCGTGAGATCAGAGTAAAATCGCACCGTGAGATCAGAGTAAATCGCACCGTGAGATGAGAGCAAATCGCACCGTGAGATGAGAGTAAATCGCACCGTGAGATGAGAGTAAATCGCACCGTGAGATCAGAGTAAATCGCACCGTGAGATCAGAGTAAATCGCACCGTGAGATCAGTGTAAATCGCACCGTGAGATCAGAGTAAATCGCACCGTGAGATCAGAGTAAATCGCACCGTGAGATCAGTGTCAATCGCACCGTGAGATCAGAGTAAATCGCACCGAGAGATCAGTGTAAATCGCAACAATGAGGGTAAATCGCACCGTGAGATCAGAGAAAATCGCACCGTGAGATTAGAGTAAATCACACCGTGAGATGAGAGTAAATCGCTCCGTGAGATCAGAGTAAATCGCTCCGTGAGATCAGAGTAAATCGCTCCGTGAGATGAGAGTAAATCGCACCGAGATGAGAGTAAATCGCACCGTGAGACCAGAGTAAATCGCACCGTGAGATGAGAGCAAATCGCACCGTGAGATCAGAGTAAATCGCACCGTGAGATGAGAGTAAATCGCACCGTGAGATGAGAGTAAATCGCACCGTGAGATGAGAGTAAATCGCACCATGAGATCAGAGTAAATCTCACCGTGAGATGAGAGTAAATCGCACCGAGATGAGAGTAAATCGCTCCGTGAGATGAGAGCAAATCGCACCGTGAGATCAGAGTAAATCTCACCGTGAGATGAGAGTAAATCGCACCGAGATGAGAGTAAATCGCACCGTGAGATGAGAGTAAATCGCTCCGTGAGATCAGAGTAAATCGCACCGTGAGATCAGAGTAAATCGCACCGTGAGATCAGTGTCAATCGCACCGTGAGATCAGAGTAAATCGCACCGAGAGATCAGTGTAAATCGCAACAATGAGGGTAAATCGCACCGTGAGATCAGAGAAAATCGCACCGTGAGATTAGAGTAAATCACACCGTGAGATGAGAGTAAATCGCTCCGTGAGATCAGAGTAAATCGCTCCGTGAGATCAGAGTAAATCGCTCCGTGAGATGAGAGTAAATCGCACCGAGAGATCAGAGTAAATCGCACCGTGAGATGAGAGTAAATCGCCCCGTGAGACCAGAGTAAATCGCACCGTGAGATGAGAGCAAATCGCACCGTGAGATCAGAGTAAATCGCACCGTGAGATGAGAGTAAATCGCACAGTGAGATGAGAGTAAATCGCACCGTGAGATCAGAGTAAATCGCACCGTGAGATGAGAGTAAATCGCTCCGTGAGATGAGAGCAAATCGCACCGTGAGATCAGAGTAAATCTCACCGTGAGATGAGAGTAAATCGCACCGAGATGAGAGTAAATCGCACCGTGAGATGAGAGTAAATCGCTCCGTGAGATGAGAGTAAATCACACCGTGAGATCATCGTAAATCGCACCGTGAGATCAGCGTAAATCGCACCGTGAGATGAGAGTAAATCGCACCGTGAGATCAGTGTAAATCGCACCGTGAGATCAGCGTAAATCGCAGCTTGAGATCAGAGCAAATCACACCGAGAGATCAGTGTAAATCGCAAAAATGAGAGTAAATCGGACCGTGAGATCAGAGTAAATCACACCGTCAGATTAAAGTAAATCTCACCGTGCGATCAGCGTAAATCGCAGCTTGAGATCAGAGTAAATCGCTCCGTGAGATCAGAGTAAATCGCACCGTGAGATCAGAGTAAATCACACCGTGAGATCAGAGTAAATTGCACCGTGAGATCAGAGTAAATCGCACCTTGAGATTAGAGTAAATCGCACCGTGAGATCAGAGTAAATCACACCGTGAGATCAGATTAAATCGCACCATGAGATGAGAGTAAATCGCACCGTGAGATGAGAGTAAATCGCACCGTGAGATGAGAGTAAATCGCACCGTGAGATCAGAGTAAATCGCACCATGAGATGAGAGTAAATCGCACCGTGAGATGAAATTAAATCGCACCGTGAGATCAGAGTAAATCGCACCGTGAGATGAGAGTAAATCGCACCGTGAGATCAGAGTAAATCGCACCGTGAGATGAGAGTAAATCGCACCGTGAGATGAGAGTAAATCACACCGTGAGATGAGAGTAAATCGCACCGTGAGATGAGAGTAAATCGCACCGTGAGATGAGAGTAAATCGCACCGTGAGATCAGTGTAAATCGCACCGTGAGATGTGAGTAAATCGCACCGTGAGATGAGAGTAAATCGCACCGTGAGATGAGAGTAAATCGCACCGTGAGATGAGAGTAAATCGCACCGTGAGATGAGAGTAAATCGCACCGTGAGATGAGAGTAAATCGCACCGTGAGATGAGAGTAAATCGCACCGTGAGATGAGAGTAAATCGCACCGTGAGATGAGAGTAAATCGCTCCGTGAGATGAGAGTAAATCGCACCGTGAGATGAGAGTAAATAGCACCGTGAGATGAGAGTAAATCGCACCGTGAGATGAGAGTAAATCGCACCGTGAGATGAGAGTAAATCGCACCGTGAGATGAGAGTAAATCGCACCGTGAGATGTGAGTAAATCGCACCGTGAGATGAGAGTAAATCGCACCGTGAGATGAGAGTAAATCGCACCGTGAGATCAGAGCAAATCACACCGTGAGATGAGAGTAAATCGCACCGTGAGATCAGTGTAAATCGCACCGTGAGATGAGAGTAAATCGCACCGTGAGATGAGAGTAAATCGCACCGTGAGATGAGAGTAAATCGCACCGTGAGATCAGTGTAAATCGCACCGTGAGATGTGAGTAAATCGCACCGTGAGATGAGAGTAAATCGCACCGTGAGATGAGAGTAAATCGCACCGTGAGATGAGAGTAAATCGCACCGTGAGATCAGTGTAAATCGCACCGTGAGATGTGAGTAAATCGCACCGTGAGATGAGAGTAAATCGCACCGTGAGATCAGAGTAATTCGCACCGTGAGATGAGAGTAAATCGCACCGTGAGATCAGCGTAGATCGTAACGTGAGATCAGAGTAAATCGCACCATGAGATGAGAGTAAATCGCACCGTGAGATCAGTGTAAATCGCACCGTGAGATCAGCGTAAATCGCAGCTTGAGATCAGAGTAAATCACACCGAGAGTTCAGTGTAAATCGCAAAAATGAGAGTAAATCGTACCGTGAGATCAGAGTAAATCACACCAATGAGAGTAAATCACACCGTCAGATTAAAGTAAATCTCACCGTGAGATCAGCGTAAATCGCAGCTTGAGATCAGAGTAAATCGCTCCGTGAGATCAGAGTAAATCGCACCGTGAGATCAGAGTAAATCGCTCCATGAGATCAGAGTAAATCGCACCGTGAGATCAGAGTAAATCGCACCGTGAGATTAGAGTAAATCGCACCGTGAGATCAGAGTAAATCGCTCCGTGAGATCAGAGTAAATCGCACCGTGAGATCAGAGTAAATCGCACCGTGAGATGAGAGTAAATCGCTCCGTGAGATCAGAGTAAATCGCTCCGTGAGATCAGAGTAAATCGCACCGTGAGATCAGAGTAAATCGCACCGTGAGATCAGAGTAAATCGCACCGTGAGATGAGAGTAAATCGCACCGTGAGATGAGAGTAAATCGCTCCATGAGATCAGAGTAAATCGCACCGTGAGATCAGAGTAAATCGCACCGTGAGATCAGAGTAAATCGCACCGTGAGATCAGAGTAAATCGCACCGTGAGATCAGAGTAAATCGCACCGTGAGATAAGAATAAATCGCACCGTGAGATCAGAGTAAAATCGCACCGTGAGATCAGAGTAAATCGCACCGTGAGATGAGAGCAAATCGCACCGTGAGATCAGAGTAAATCGCACCGTGAGATGAGAGTAAATCGCACCGTGAGATCAGAGTAAATCGCACCGTGAGATCAGAGTAAATCGCACCGTGAGATCAGAGTAAATCGCACCGTGAGATCAGAGTAAATCGCACCGTGAGATCAGAGTAAATCGCACCGAGAGATCAGTGTAAATCGCAACAATGAGAGTAAATCGCACCGTGAGATCAGAGTAAATCACACCAATGAGAGTAAATCACACCGTCAGATTAAAGTAAATCTCACCGTGAGATCAGCGTAAATCGCAGCTTGAGATCAGAGTAAATCGCTCCATGAGATCAGAGTAAATCGCACCGTGAGATTAGAGTAAATCGCACCGTGAGATTAGAGTAAATCGCACCGTGAGATCAGAGTAAATCGCACCGTGAGATCAGTGTCAATCACACCGAGAGATCAGCGTAAATCGCACCAATGAGAGCAAATCGCACCGTCAGATTAAAGTAAATCTCACCGTGAGATCAGATTAAATCGCACCAATGAGAGTAAATCACACCATCAGATTCAAGTAAATCTCACCGTGAGATCAGAGTAAATCGCACCGTGAGATCAGAGTAAATCGCATCGTGAGATGAGAGTAATTCGCACCGTGAGATGAGAGTAATTCGCACCGTGAGATCAGAGCAAATCGCACCGTGAGATGAGAGTAAATCGCACCGTGTGATGAGAGTAAATCGCTCCGTGAGATCAGAGTAAATCGCACCGTGAGATCAGAGTAAATCGCACCGTGAGATCAGAGTAAATCGCACCGTGAGATGAGAGTAAATCGCACCGTGAGATCAGAGTAAATCGCACCGTGAGATCAGAGTAAATCGCACCGTGAGATGAGAATAAATCGCACCGTGAGATCAGAGTAAAATCGCACCGTGAGATCAGAGTAAATCGCACCGTGAGATGAGAGCAAATCGCACCGTGAGATGAGAGTAAATCGCACCGTGAGATGAGAGTAAATCGCACCGTGAGATCAGAGTAAATCGCACCGTGAGATCAGAGTAAATCGCACCGTGAGATCAGTGTAAATCGCACCGTGAGATCAGAGTAAATCGCACCGTGAGATCAGAGTAAATCGCACCGTGAGATCAGTGTCAATCGCACCGTGAGATCAGAGTAAATCGCACCGAGAGATCAGTGTAAATCGCAACAATGAGGGTAAATCGGACCGTGAGATCAGAGTAAATCACCCCGTCAGATTAAAGTAAATCTCACCGTGCGATCAGCGTAAATCGCAGCTTGAGATCAGAGTAAATCGCTCCGTGAGATCAGAGTAAATCGCACCGTGAGATCAGAGTAAATCACACCGTGAGATCAGAGTAAATCGCACCGTGAGATCAGAGTAAATCGCACCTTGAGATTAGAGTAAATCGCACCGTGAGATCAGAGTAAATCACACCGTGAGATCAGATTAAATCGCACCATGAGATGAGAGTAAATCGCACCGTGAGATGAAATTAAATCGCACCGTGAGATGAGAGTAAATCGCACCGTGAGATGAGAGTAAATCGCACCGAGATCAGAGTAAATCGCACCATGAGATGAGAGTAAATCGCACTGTGAGATGAAATTAAATCGCACCGTGAGATCAGAGTAAATCGCACCGTGAGATGAGAGTAAATCGCACAGTGAGATGAGTGTAAATCGCACCGTGAGATCAGAGTAAATCGCACCGTGAGATGAGAGTAAATCGCACCGTGAGATCAGAGTAAATCGCACCGTGAGATGAGAGTAAATCGCACCGTGAGATGAGAGTAAATCACACCGTGAGATCAGTGTAAATCGCACCGTGAGATCAGAGCAAATCACACCGTGAGATGAGAGTAAATCGCACCGTGAGATCAGTGTAAATCGCACCGTGAGATGAGAGTAAATCGCACCGTGAGATGAGAGTAAATCGCACCGTGAGATGAGAGTAAATCGCACCGTGAGATCAGTGTAAATCGCACCGTGAGATGTGAGTAAATCGCACCGTGAGATGAGAGTAAATCGCACCGTGAGATGAGAGTAAATCGCACCGTGAGATGAGAGTAAATCGCACCGTGAGATGAGAGTAAATCGCACCGTGAGATGAGAGTAAATCGCACCGTGAGATGAGAGTAAATCGCACAGTGAGATGAGAGTAAATCGCACCGTGAGATGAGAGTAAATCGCACCGTGAGATGAGAGTAAATCGCACCGTGAGATGAGAGTAAATCGCACCGTGAGATGAGAGTAAATCGCACCGTGAGATGAGAGTAAATCGCACCGTGAGATGAGAGTAAATCGCACCGTGAGATGAGAGTAAATCGCACCGTGAGATGAGAGTAAATCGCACAGTGAGATGAGAGTAAATCGCACCGTGAGATGAGAGTAAATCGCACCGTGAGATGAGAGTAAATCGCACCGTGAGATGAGAGTAAATCGCACCGTGCGATCAGTGTAAATCGCACCGTGAGATCAGAGTAAATCGCACCGTGAGATCAGTGTAAATCGCACCGTGAGATGAGAGTAAATCGCACCGTGAGATGAGAGTAAATCGCACCGTGAGATCAGAGTAAATCGCACCGTGAGATGAGAGTAAATCGCACCGTGAGATCAGAGCAAATCGCACCGTGAGATGAGAGTAAATCGCACAGTGAGATGAGAGTAAATCGCACCGTGAGATGAGAGTAAATCGCACCGTGAGATGAGAGTAAATCGCACCGTGAGATGAGAGTAAATCGCTCCGTGAGATGAGAGTAAATCGCACCGTGAGATGAGAGTAAATCGCACCGTGAGATGAGAGTAAATCGCACCGTGAGATGAGAGTAAATCGCACCGTGAGATGAGAGTAAATCGCACCGTGAGATGAGAGTAAATCGCACCGTGAGATGTGAGTAAATCGCACCGTGAGATGAGAGTAAATCGCACCGTGAGATGAGAGTAAATCGCACCGTGAGATCAGAATAAATCACACCGTGAGATCAGATTAAATCGCACCATGAGATGAGAGTAAATCGCACCGTGAGATGAAATTAAATCGCACCGTGAGATGAGAGTAAATCGCACCGTGAGATGAGAGTAAATCGCACCGTGAGATCAGAGTAAATCGCACCATGAGATGAGAGTAAATCGCACCGTGAGATGAAATTAAATCGCACCGTGAGATCAGAGTAAATCGCACCGTGAGATGAGAGTAAATCGCACCGTGAGATCAGAGTAAATCGCACCGTGAGATGAGAGTAAATCGCACCGTGAGATGAGAGTAAATCACACCGTGAGATCAGTGTAAATCGCACCGTGAGATCAGAGCAAATCACACCGTGAGATGAGAGTAAATCGCACCGTGAGATCAGTGTAAATCGCACCGTGAGATGAGAGTAAATCGCACCGTGAGATGAGAGTAAATCGCACCGTGAGATGTGAGTAAATCGCACCGTGAGATCAGTTTAAATCGCACCGTGAGATGAGAGTAAATCGCACCGTGAGATGAAAGTAAATCGCACCGTGAGATGAGAGTAAATGGCACCGTGAGATGAGAGTAAATCGCACCGTGAGATGAGAGTAAATCGCACCGTGAGATGAGAGTAAATCGCACCGTGAGATGAGAGTAAATCGCACCGTGAGATGAGAGTAAATCGCACCGTGAGATGAGAGTAAATCGCACCGTGAGATGAGAGTAAATCGCACCGTGAGATGAGAGTAAATCGCACCGTGAGATGAGAGTAAATCGCACCGTGAGATCAGAGTAAATCGCTCCGTGAGATGAGAGTAAATCGCACCGTGAGATGAGAGTAAATCGCACCGTGAGATCAGAGTAAATCGCACCGTGAGATGAGAGTAAATCGCACCGTGAGATCAGCGTAGATCGTAACGTGAGATCAGAGTAAATCGCACCATGAGATGAGAGTAAATCGCACCGTGAGATCAGTGTAAATCGCACCGTGAGATCAGCGTAAATCGCAGCTTGAGATCAGAGTAAATCACACCGAGAGTTCAGTGTAAATCGCAAAAATGAGAGTAAATCGCACCGTGAGATCAGAGTAAATCACACCAATGAGAGTAAATCACACCGTCAGATTAAAGTAAATCTCACCGTGAGATCAGCGTAAATCGCAGCTTGAGATCAGAGTAAATCGCTCCGTGAGATCAGAGTAAATCGCACCGTGAGATCAGAGTAAATCGCTCCATGAGATCAGAGTAAATCGCACCGTGAGATCAGAGTAAATCGCACCGTGAGATTAGAGTAAATCGCACCGTGAGATCAGAGTAAATCGCTCCGTGAGATCAGAGTAAATCGCACCGTGAGATCAGTGTAACTCGCACCGTGAGATGAGAGTAAATCGCACCGTGAGATCAGAGTAAATCGCACCGCGAGATCAGAGTAAATCGCACCGTGAGATCAGTGTAACTCGCACCGTGAGATCAGAGTAAATCGCACCGTGAGATCAGAGTAAATCGCACCGTGAGATCAGAGTAAATCGCACCGTGAGATCAGAGTAAATCGCACCGTGAGATCAGAGTAATTCGCACCGTGAGATTAGAGTAAATCGCACCGTGAGATCAGTGTAACTCGCACCTTGAGATCAGAGTAAATTGCACCGTGAGATCAGAGTAAATAGCACCGTGAGATCAGAGTAAATCGCACCGTGAGATCAGAGTAAATCACACCGTGAGATCAGAGTAAATCGCACCGTGAGATCAGAGTAAATCGCACCGTGAGATCAGAGTAAATCACACCGAGAGATCAGTGTAAATCGCAACAATGAGAGTAAATCGAACCGTGAGATCAGAGTAAATCACACCAATGAGAGTAAATCACACCGTCAGATTAAAGTAAATCTCACCGTGAGATCAGCGTAAATCGCAGCTTGAGATCAGAGTAAATCGCTCCGTGAGATTAGAGTAAATCGCTCCATGAGATCAGAGTAAATCGCTCCATGAGATCAGAGTAAATCGCACCGTGAGATCAGAGTAAATCGCACCGTGAGATCAGCGTAAATCACACCGAGAGATCAGCGTAAATCGCACCGTGAGATCAGCGTAAATCACACCGAGAGATCAGCGTAAATCGCACCAATGAGAGCAAATCGCACCGTCAGATTAAAGTAAATCTCACCGTGAGATCAGATTAAATCGCACCAATGAGAGTAAATCACACCGTCAGATTCAAGTAAATCTCACTGTGAGATCAGATTAAATCGCACCATGAGATGAGAGTAAATTGCACAGTGAGATGAAATTAAATCGCACCGTGAGATGAGAGTAAATCGCACCGTGAGATGAGAGTAATTTGCAGCGTGAGATCAGAGCAAATCGCACCGTGAGATGAGAGTAAATCGCACCGTGTGATGAGAGTAAATCGCACCGTGAGATCAGAGTAAATCGCACCGTGAGATCAGAGTAAATCGCACCGTGAGATCAGAGTAAATCGCACCGTGAGATGAAATTAAATCGCACCGTGAGATCAGAGTAAATCGCACCGTGAGATGAGAGTAAATCGCACCGTGAGATCAGAGTAAATCGCACCGTGAGATGAGAGTAAATCTCACCGTGAGATCAGATTAAATCGCACCATGAGATGAGAGTAAATTGCACAGTGAGATGAAATTAAATCGCACCGTGAGATGAGAGTAAATCGCACCGTGTGATGAGAGTAAATCGCACCGTGAGATCAGAGCAAATCGCACCGTGAGATGAGAGTAAATCGCACCGTGTGATGAGAGTAAATCGCACCGTGAGATCAGAGTAAATCGCACCGTGAGATCAGAGTAAATCGCACCGTGAGATCAGAGTAAATCGCACCGTGAGATGAGAGTAAATCGCACCGTGAGATCAGAGTAAATCGCACCGTGAGATGAGAGTAAATCGCACCGTGAGATGAGAGTAAATCGCATCGTGAGATCAGTGTAAATCGCACCGTGAGATCAGAGTAAATCACACCGTGAGATGAGAGTAAATCGCACCGTGAGATCAGTGTAAATCGCACCGTGAGATGTGAGTAAATCGCACCGTGAGATGAGAGTAAATCGCACCGTGAGATGAGAGTAAATCGCACCGTGAGATCAGAGTAAATCGCACCGTGAGATGAGAGTAAATCGCACCGTGAGATGAGAGTAAATCGCACCGTGAGATGAGAGTAAATCGCACCGTGAGATGAGAGTAAATCGCACCGTGAGATGAGAGTAAATCGCACCGTGAGATGAGAGTAAATCGCACCGTGAGATGAGAGTAAATCGCACCGTGAGATGAGAGTAAATCGCACCGTGAGATGAGAGTAAATCGCTCCGTGAGATGAGAGTAAATCGCACCGTGAGATGAGAGTAAATCGCACCGTGAGATCAGCGTAAATCGCAGCTTGAGATCAGAGTAAATCACACCGAGGGATCAGTGTAAATCGCAAAAATGAGAGTAAATCGCACCGTGAGATCAGAGTAAATCACACCAATGAGAGTAAATCACACCGTCAGATTAAAGTAAATCTCACCGTGAGATCAGCGTAAATCGCAGCTTGAGATCAGAGTAAATCGCTCCGTGAGATCAGAGTAAATCGCACCGTGAGATCAGAGTAAATCGCACCGTGAGATTAGAGTAAATCGCACCGTGAGATCAGAGTAAATCGCTCCGTGAGATCAGAGTAAATCGCACCGTGAGATCAGAGTAAATCGCACCGTGAGATGAGAGTAAATCGCTCCATGAGATCAGAGTAAATCGCTCCGTGAGATCAGAGTAAATCGCACCGTGAGATCAGAGTAAATCGCACCGTGAGATCAGAGTAAATCGCACCGTGAGATTAGAGTAAATCACACCGTGAGATCAGCGTAAATCACACCGTGAGATCAGAGTAAATCGCACCGTGAGATCAGAGTAAATCGCACCGTGAGATGAGAGTAAATCGCTCCATGAGATCAGATTAAATCGCTCCGTGAGATCAGAGTAAATCGCACCGTGAGATCAGAGTAAATCGCACCGTGAGATCAGAGTAAATCGCACCGTGAGATTAGAGTAAATCACACCGTGAGATCAGCGTAAATCACACCGAGAGATCAGAGTAAATCGCACCGTGAGATCAGCGTAAATCACACCGAGAGATCAGCGTAAATCGCACCAATGAGAGTAAATCGCACCGTCAGATTAAAGTAAATCTCACCATGAGATCAGATTAAATCGCACCAATGAGAGTAAATCACACCGTCAGATTCAAGTAAATCTCACCGTGAGATCAGAGTAAATCGCACCATGAGATCAGTGTAACTCGCACCGTGAGATGAGAGTAAATCGCACCGTGAGATCAGAGTAAATCGCACCGCGAGATCAGAGTAAATCGCACCGTGAGATCAGTGTAACTCGCACCGTGAGATCAGAGTAAATCGCACCGTGAGATCAGAGTAAATCGCACCGTGAGATCAGAGTAAATCGCACCGTGAGATCAGAGTAATTCGCACCGTGAGATTAGAGTAAATCGCACCGTGAGATCAGTGTAACTCGCACCTTGAGATCAGAGTAAATTGCACCGTGAGATCAGAGTAAATTGCACCGTGAGATCAGAGTAAATAGCACCGTGAGATCAGAGTAAATCGCACCGTGAGATGAAATTAAATCGCACTGTGAGATAAGAGTAAATCGCACCGTGAGATCAGAGTAAATCGCACCGTGAGATCAGTGTAAATCACACCGTTAGATCAGAGTAAATCGCACCGTGAGATCAGTGTAAATCGCACCGTGAGATCAGTGTAAATCGCACCGTGAGATGAGAGTAAATCGCACCGTGAGATGAGAGTAAATCGCACCGTGAGATGAGAGTAAATCGCACCGTGAGATGAGAGTAAATCGCACCGTGAGATGAGAGTAAATCGCACCGTGAGATGAGAGTAAATCGCTCCGTGAGATCAGAGTAAATCGCACCGTGAGATCAGAGTAAATCGCACCGTGAGATTAGAGTAAATCGCACCGTGAGATCAGAGTAAATCGCTCCGTGAGATCAGAGTAAATCGCACCGTGAGATCAGAGTAAATCGCACCGTGAGATGAGAGTAAATCGCTCCATGAGATCAGAGTAAATCGCTCCGTGAGATCAGAGTAAATCGCACCGTGAGATCAGAGTAAATCGCACCGTGAGATCAGAGTAAATCGCACCGTGAGATTAGAGTAAATCACACCGTGAGATCAGCGTAAATCACACCGTGAGATCAGAGTAAATCGCACCGTGAGATCAGAGTAAATCGCACCGTGAGATGAGAGTAAATCGCTCCATGAGATCAGATTAAATCGCTCCGTGAGATCAGAGTAAATCGCACCGTGAGATCAGAGTAAATCGCACCGTGAGATCAGAGTAAATCGCACCGTGAGATTAGAGTAAATCACACCGTGAGATCAGCGTAAATCACACCGAGAGATCAGAGTAAATCGCACCGTGAGATCAGCGTAAATCACACCAAGAGATCAGCGTAAATCGCACCAATGAGAGTAAATCGCACCGTCAGATTAAAGTAAATCTCACCATGAGATCAGATTAAATCGCACCAATGAGAGTAAATCACACCGTCAGATTCAAGTAAATCTCACCGTGAGATCAGAGTAAATCGCACCATGAGATCAGTGTAACTCGCACCGTGAGATGAGAGTAAATCGCACCGTGAGATCAGAGTAAATCGCACCGCGAGATCAGAGTAAATCGCACCGTGAGATCAGTGTAACTCGCACCGTGAGATCAGAGTAAATCGCACCGTGAGATCAGAGTAAATCGCACCGTGAGATCAGAGTAAATCGCACCGTGAGATCAGAGTAATTCGCACCGTGAGATTAGAGTAAATCGCACCGTGAGATCAGTGTAACTCGCACCTTGAGATCAGAGTAAATTGCACCGTGAGATCAGAGTAAATTGCACCGTGAGATCAGAGTAAATAGCACCGTGAGATCAGAGTAAATCGCACCGTGAGATGAAATTAAATCGCACTGTGAGATAAGAGTAAATCGCACCGTGAGATCAGAGTAAATCGCACCGTGAGATCAGTGTAAATCACACCGTTAGATCAGAGTAAATCGCACCGTGAGATCAGTGTAAATCGCACCGTGAGATCAGTGTAAATCGCACCGTGAGATGAGAGTAAATCGCACCGTGAGATGAGAGTAAATCGCACCGTGAGATGAGAGTAAATCGCACCGTGAGATCAGAGTAAATCGCACCGTGAGATCAGAGTAAATCGCACCGTGAGATCAGAGTAAATCGCACCGTGAGATCAGAGTAAATCGCACCGTGAGATCAGAGTAAATCGCACCGTGAGATCAGAGTAAATCGCACCGTGAGATCAGAGTAAATCGCACCGTGAGATCAGAGTAAATCGCACCGTGAGATCAGAGTAAATCGCACCGTGAGATCAGAGTAAATCGCACCGTGAGATCAGAGTAAATCGCACCATGAGATCAGTGTAAATCGCACCGTGAGATGAAATTAAATCGCACCGTGAGATGAGAGTAAATCGCACCGTGAGATCAGTGTAAATCGCACCGTGAGATCAGTGTAAATCGCACCGTGAGATGAGAGTAAATCGCACCGTGAGATCAGAGTAAATCGCACCGTGAGATCAGAGTAAATCGCACCGTGAGATGAGAGTAAATCGCACCGTGAGATCAGAGTAAATCGCACCGTGAGATGAGAGTAAATCGCACCGTGAGATGAGAGTAAATCGCACCGTGAGATCAGAGTAAATCTCACCGTGAGATCAGAGTAAATCTCACCGTGAGATCAGAGTAAATCGCACCATGAGATGAGAGTAAATCGCACCGTGAGATGAAATTAAATCGCACCGTGAGATCAGATTAAATCGCACCGTGAGATGAGAGTAAATCGCACAGTGAGATCAGTGTAAATCGCACCGTGAGATGAAATTAAATCGCACCGTGAGATCAGAGTAAATCGCACCGTGAGATGAGAGTAAATCGCACCGTGAGATCAGCGTAAATCGCACCGTGAGATGAGAGTAAATCGCACCGTGAGATGAGAATAAATCGCACAGTGAGATCAGTGTAAATCGCACCGTGAGATGAAATTAAATCGCACCGTGAGATCAGAGTAAATCGCACCGTGAGATGAGAGTAAATCGCACCGTGAGATGAGAGTAAATCGCACCGTGAGATGAGAATAAATCGCACAGTGAGATCAGTGTAAATCGCACCGTGAGATGAAATTAAATCGCACCGTGAGATCAGAGTAAATCGCACCGTGAGATCAGAGTAAATCGCACCGTGAGATGAGAGTAAATCGCACCGTGAGATCAGCGTAAATCGCACCGTGAGATGAGAGTAAATCGCACCGTGAGATGAGAATAAATCGCACAGTGAGATCAGTGTAAATCGCACCGTGAGATGAAATTAAATCGCTCCGTGAGATCAGAGTAAATCGCACCGTGAGATGAGATTAAATCGCACAGTGAGATCAGTGTAAATCGCACCGTGAGATGAAATTAAATCGCACCGTGAGATCAGTGTAAATCGCACCGTGAGATGAGAGTAAATCGCACCGTGAGCTCAGAGTAAATCGCACCGTGAGATGAGAGTAAATCGCACAGTGAGATGAAATTAAATCGCACCGTGAGATCAGAGTAAATCGCACCATGAGATGAAATTAAATCGCACTGTGAGATCAGAGTAAATCGCACCGTGAGATCAGAGTAAATCGCACCGTGAGATCAGTGTAAATCACACCGTTAGATCAGAGTAAATCGCACCGTGAGATCAGTGTAAATCGCACCGTGAGATCAGTGTAAATCGCACCGTGAGATGAGAGTAAATCGCACCGTGAGATCAGAGTAAATCGCACCGTGAGATGAGAGTAAATCGCACCGTGAGATGAGAGTAAATCGCACCGTGAGATGAGAGTAAATCGCACCGTGAGATCAGAGTAAATCGCACCGTGAGATCAGAGTAAATCGCACCGTGAGATCAGAGTAAATCGCACCGTGAGATCAGAGTAAATCGCACCGTGAGATCAGAGTAAATCGCACCGTGAGATCAGAGTAAATCGCACCGTGAGATCAGAGTAAATCGCACCGTGAGAGAGTAAATCGCACCGTGAGATCAGAGTAAATCGCACCGTGAGATCAGAGTAAATCGCACCGTGAGATCAGAGTAAATCGCACCGTGAGATCAGATTAAATCGCACCGTGAGATCAGAGTAAATCGCACCGTGAGATGAGAGTAAATCGCACCGTGAGATCAGAGTAAATCGCACCGTGAGATGAGAGTAAATCGCACCGTGAGATGAGAGTAAATCGCACCGTGAGATCAGAGTAAATCGCACCCTGAGATCAGAGTAAATCGCACCGTGAGATGAGAGTAAATCGCACCGTGAGATGAGAGTAAATCGCACCGTGAGATGAGAGTAAATCGCACCGTGAGATGAGAGTAAATCGCACCGTGAGATCAGAGTCAATCGCACCGTGAGATCAGAGTAAATCGCACCGTGAGATCAGAGTAAATCGCACCGTGAGATGAGAGTAAATCGCACCGTGAGATGAGAGTAAATCGCACCGTGAGATCAGAGTAAATCGCACCGTGAGATGAGAGTAAATCGCACCGTGAGATGAGAGTAAATCGCACCGTGAGATCAGAGTAAATCGCACCCTGAGATCAGAGTAAATCGCACCGTGAGATGAGAGTAAATCGCACCGTGAGATGAGAGTAAATCGCACCGTGAGATGAGAGTAAATCGCACCGTGAGATGAGAGTAAATCGCACCGTGAGATCAGAGTAAATCGCACCGTGAGATCAGAGTAAATCGCACCGTGAGATCATCGTAAATCTCACCGTGAGATCAGCGTAGATCGTAACGTGAGATCAGTGTAAATCGCACCGTGAGATGAAATTAAATCGCACCGTGAGATCAGTGTAAATCGCACCATGAGATGAAATTAAATCGCACTGTGAGATCAGAGTAAATCGCACCGTGAGATCAGAGTAAATCGCACCGTGAGATCAGTGTAAATCACACCGTTAGATCAGAGTAAATCGCACCGTGAGATCAGTGTAAATCGCACCGTGAGATCAGTGTAAATCGCACCGTGAGATGAGAGTAAATCGCACCGTGAGATGAGAGTAAATCGCACCGTGAGATGAGAGTAAATCGCACCGTGAGATCAGTGTAAATCACACCGTGAGATCAGAGTAAATCGCACCGTGAGATCAGAGTAAATCGCACCGTGAGATCAGTGTAAATCGCACCGTGAGATGAGAGTAAATCGCACCGTGAGATGAGAGTAAATCGCACCGTGAGATGAGAGTAAATCGCACCGTGAGATGAGAGTAAATCGCACCGTGAGATGAGAGTAAATCGCACCGTGAGATGAGAGTAAATCGCACCGTGAGATCAGAGTAAATCGCACCGTGAGATCAGAGTAAATCGCACCGTGAGATCAGAGTAAATCGCACCGTGAGATCAGATTAAATCGCACCGTGAGATCAGAGTAAATCGCACCGTGAGATGAGAGTAAATCGCACCATGAGATCAGTGTAAATCGCACCGTGAGATGAAATTAAATCGCACCGTGAGATGAGAGTAAATCGCACCGTGAGATCAGAGTAAATCGCACCGTGAGATGAGAGTAAATCGCACCGTGAGATGAGAGTAAATCGCACCGTGAGATCAGAGTAAATCGCACCGTGAGATGAGAGTAAATCGCACCGTGAGATGAGAGTAAATCGCACCGTGAGATGAGAGTAAATCGCACCGTGAGATGAGAGTAAATCGCACCGTGAGATGAGAGTAAATCGCACCGTGAGATGAGAGTAAATCGCACCGTGAGATCAGAGTAAATCGCACCGTGAGATCAGAGTAAATCGCACCGTGAGATCAGAGTAAATCGCACCGTGAGATCAGATTAAATCGCACCGTGAGATCAGAGTAAATCGCACCGTGAGATGAGAGTAAATCGCACCGTGAGATGAGAGTAAATCGCACCGTGAGATGAGAGTAAATCGCACCGTGAGATGAGAGTAAATCGCACCGTGAGATCAGAGTCAATCGCACCGTGAGATCAGAGTAAATCGCACCGTGAGATCAGAGTAAATCGCACCGTGAGATGAGAGTAAATCGCACCGTGAGATGAGAGTAAATCGCACCGTGAGATCAGAGTAAATCGCACCGTGAGATGAGAGTAAATCGCACCGTGAGATGAGAGTAAATCGCACCGTGAGATCAGAGTAAATCGCACCCTGAGATCAGAGTAAATCGCACCGTGAGATGAGAGTAAATCGCACCGTGAGATGAGAGTAAATCGCACCGTGAGATGAGAGTAAATCGCACCGTGAGATGAGAGTAAATCGCACCGTGAGATCAGAGTCAATCGCACCGTGAGATCAGAGTAAATCGCACCGTGAGATGAAATTAAATCGCACCGTGAGATCAGAGTAAATCGCACCGTGAGATGAGAGTAAATCGCACCGTGAGATCAGTGTAAATCGCACCGTGAGATGAAATTAAATCGCACCGTGAGATGAGAGTAAATCGCACCGTGAGATGAGAGTAAATCGCACCGTGAGATCAGAGTAAATCGCACCGTGAGATCATCGTAAATCTCACCGTGAGATCAGCGTAGATCGTAACGTGAGATCAGAGTAAATCGCACCGTGAGATCAGTGTAAATCGCACCGTGAGATCAGAGTAAATCGCACCGTGAGATGAGAGTAAATCGCACAGTGAGATCAGTGTAAATCGCACCGTGAGATGAAATTAAATCGCACCGTGAGATCAGAGTAAATCGCACCGTGAGATGAGAGTAAATCGCACCATGAGATCAGTGTAAATCGCACCGTGAGATGAAATTAAATCGCACCGTGAGATGAGAGTAAATCGCACCGTGAGATGAGAGTAAATCGCACCGTGAGATCAGAGTAAATCGCACCGTGAGATCAGATTAAATCGCACCGTGAGATCAGAGTAAATCGCACCGTGAGATGAGAGTAAATCGCACCATGAGATCAGTGTAAATCGCACCGTGAGATGAGAGTAAATCGCACCGTGAGATCAGAGTAAATCGCACCGTGAGATGAGAGTAAATCGCACCGTGAGATGAGAGTAAATCGCACCGTGAGATCAGAGTAAATCGCACCGTGAGATGAGAGTAAATCGCACCGTGAGATGAGAGTAAATCGCACCGTGAGATCAGAGTAAATCGCACCCTGAGATCAGAGTAAATCGCACCGTGAGATGAGAGTAAATCGCACCGTGAGATGAGAGTAAATCGCACCGTGAGATGAGAGTAAATCGCACCGTGAGATGAGAGTAAATCGCACCGTGAGATCAGAGTCAATCGCACCGTGAGATCAGAGTAAATCGCACCGTGAGATCAGAGTAAATCGCACCGTGAGATGAGAGTAAATCGCACCGTGAGATGAGAGTAAATCGCACCGTGAGATCAGAGTAAATCGCACCGTGAGATGAGAGTAAATCGCACCGTGAGATGAGAGTAAATCGCACCGTGAGATCAGAGTAAATCGCACCCTGAGATCAGAGTAAATCGCACCGTGAGATGAGAGTAAATCGCACCGTGAGATGAGAGTAAATCGCACCGTGAGATGAGAGTAAATCGCACCGTGAGATGAGAGTAAATCGCACCGTGAGATCAGAGTAAATCGCACCGTGAGATCAGAGTAAATCGCACCGTGAGATCATCGTAAATCTCACCGTGAGATCAGCGTAGATCGTAACGTGAGATCAGTGTAAATCGCACCGTGAGATGAAATTAAATCGCACCGTGAGATCAGTGTAAATCGCACCATGAGATGAAATTAAATCGCACTGTGAGATCAGAGTAAATCGCACCGTGAGATCAGAGTAAATCGCACCGTGAGATCAGTGTAAATCACACCGTTAGATCAGAGTAAATCGCACCGTGAGATCAGTGTAAATCGCACCGTGAGATCAGTGTAAATCGCACCGTGAGATGAGAGTAAATCGCACCGTGAGATGAGAGTAAATCGCACCGTGAGATGAGAGTAAATCGCACCGTGAGATCAGTGTAAATCACACCGTGAGATCAGAGTAAATCGCACCGTGAGATCAGAGTAAATCGCACCGTGAGATCAGTGTAAATCGCACCGTGAGATGAGAGTAAATCGCACCGTGAGATGAGAGTAAATCGCACCGTGAGATGAGAGTAAATCGCACCGTGAGATGAGAGTAAATCGCACCGTGAGATGAGAGTAAATCGCACCGTGAGATGAGAGTAAATCGCACCGTGAGATCAGAGTAAATCGCACCGTGAGATCAGAGTAAATCGCACCGTGAGATCAGAGTAAATCGCACCGTGAGATCAGATTAAATCGCACCGTGAGATCAGAGTAAATCGCACCGTGAGATGAGAGTAAATCGCACCATGAGATCAGTGTAAATCGCACCGTGAGATGAAATTAAATCGCACCGTGAGATGAGAGTAAATCGCACCGTGAGATCAGAGTAAATCGCACCGTGAGATGAGAGTAAATCGCACCGTGAGATGAGAGTAAATCGCACCGTGAGATCAGAGTAAATCGCACCGTGAGATGAGAGTAAATCGCACCGTGAGATGAGAGTAAATCGCACCGTGAGATGAGAGTAAATCGCACCGTGAGATGAGAGTAAATCGCACCGTGAGATGAGAGTAAATCGCACCGTGAGATGAGAGTAAATCGCACCGTGAGATCAGAGTAAATCGCACCGTGAGATCAGAGTAAATCGCACCGTGAGATCAGAGTAAATCGCACCGTGAGATCAGATTAAATCGCACCGTGAGATCAGAGTAAATCGCACCGTGAGATGAGAGTAAATCGCACCGTGAGATGAGAGTAAATCGCACCGTGAGATGAGAGTAAATCGCACCGTGAGATGAGAGTAAATCGCACCGTGAGATCAGAGTCAATCGCACCGTGAGATCAGAGTAAATCGCACCGTGAGATCAGAGTAAATCGCACCGTGAGATGAGAGTAAATCGCACCGTGAGATGAGAGTAAATCGCACCGTGAGATCAGAGTAAATCGCACCGTGAGATGAGAGTAAATCGCACCGTGAGATGAGAGTAAATCGCACCGTGAGATCAGAGTAAATCGCACCCTGAGATCAGAGTAAATCGCACCGTGAGATGAGAGTAAATCGCACCGTGAGATGAGAGTAAATCGCACCGTGAGATGAGAGTAAATCGCACCGTGAGATGAGAGTAAATCGCACCGTGAGATCAGAGTCAATCGCACCGTGAGATCAGAGTAAATCGCACCGTGAGATGAAATTAAATCGCACCGTGAGATCAGAGTAAATCGCACCGTGAGATGAGAGTAAATCGCACCGTGAGATCAGTGTAAATCGCACCGTGAGATGAAATTAAATCGCACCGTGAGATGAGAGTAAATCGCACCGTGAGATGAGAGTAAATCGCACCGTGAGATCAGAGTAAATCGCACCGTGAGATCATCGTAAATCTCACCGTGAGATCAGCGTAGATCGTAACGTGAGATCAGAGTAAATCGCACCGTGAGATCAGTGTAAATCGCACCGTGAGATCAGAGTAAATCGCACCGTGAGATGAGAGTAAATCGCACAGTGAGATCAGTGTAAATCGCACCGTGAGATGAAATTAAATCGCACCGTGAGATCAGAGTAAATCGCACCGTGAGATGAGAGTAAATCGCACCATGAGATCAGTGTAAATCGCACCGTGAGATGAAATTAAATCGCACCGTGAGATGAGAGTAAATCGCACCGTGAGATGAGAGTAAATCGCACCGTGAGATCAGAGTAAATCGCACCGTGAGATCATCGTAAATCTCACCGTGAGATCAGCGTAGATCGTAACGTGAGATCAGAGTAAATCGCACCGTGAGATCAGTGTAAATCGCACCGTGAGATCAGAGTAAATCGCACCGTGAGATGAGAGTAAATCGCACAGTGAGATCAGTGTAAATCGCACCGTGAGATGAAATTAAATCGCACCGTGAGATCAGTGTAAATCGCACCGTGAGATCAGAGTAAATCGCACCGTGAGATCAGTGTAAATCACACCGTGAGATCAGATTAAATCGCACCGTGAGATCAGAGTAAATCGCACCGTGAGATGAGAGTAAATCGCACCATGAGATCAGTGTAAATCGCACCGTGAGATGAAATTAAATCGCACCGTGAGATGAGAGTAAATCGCACCGTGAGATCAGAGTAAATCGCACCGTGAGATGAGAGTAAATCGCACCGTGAGATGAGAGTAAATCGCACCGTGAGATCAGAGTAAATCGCACCGTGAGATGAGAGTAAATCGCACCGTGAGATGAGAGTAAATCGCACCGTGAGATGAGAGTAAATCGCACCGTGAGATGAGAGTAAATCGCACCGTGAGATGAGAGTAAATCGCACCGTGAGATGAGAGTAAATCGCACCGTGAGATCAGAGTAAATCGCACCGTGAGATCAGAGTAAATCGCACCGTGAGATCAGAGTAAATCGCACCGTGAGATCAGATTAAATCGCACCGTGAGATCAGAGTAAATCGCACCGTGAGATGAGAGTAAATCGCACCGTGAGATGAGAGTAAATCGCACCGTGAGATGAGAGTAAATCGCACCGTGAGATGAGAGTAAATCGCACCGTGAGATCAGAGTCAATCGCACCGTGAGATCAGAGTAAATCGCACCGTGAGATCAGAGTAAATCGCACCGTGAGATGAGAGTAAATCGCACCGTGAGATGAGAGTAAATCGCACCGTGAGATCAGAGTAAATCGCACCGTGAGATGAGAGTAAATCGCACCGTGAGATGAGAGTAAATCGCACCGTGAGATCAGAGTAAATCGCACCCTGAGATCAGAGTAAATCGCACCGTGAGATGAGAGTAAATCGCACCGTGAGATGAGAGTAAATCGCACCGTGAGATGAGAGTAAATCGCACCGTGAGATGAGAGTAAATCGCACCGTGAGATCAGAGTCAATCGCACCGTGAGATCAGAGTAAATCGCACCGTGAGATGAAATTAAATCGCACCGTGAGATCAGAGTAAATCGCACCGTGAGATGAGAGTAAATCGCACCATGAGATCAGTGTAAATCGCACCGTGAGATGAAATTAAATCGCACCGTGAGATGAGAGTAAATCGCACCGTGAGATGAGAGTAAATCGCACCGTGAGATCAGAGTAAATCGCACCGTGAGATCATCGTAAATCTCACCGTGAGATCAGCGTAGATCGTAACGTGAGATCAGAGTAAATCGCACCGTGAGATCAGTGTAAATCGCACCGTGAGATCAGAGTAAATCGCACCGTGAGATGAGAGTAAATCGCACAGTGAGATCAGTGTAAATCGCACCGTGAGATGAAATTAAATCGCACCGTGAGATCAGTGTAAATCGCACCGTGAGATGAGAGTAAATCACACCGTGAGCTCAGAGTAAATCGCACCGTGAGATGAGAGTAAATCGCACAGTGAGATGAAATTAAATCGCACAGTGAGATCAGTGTAAATCGCACCGTGAGATGAAATTAAATCGCACCGTGAGATGAGAGTAAATCGCACCGTGAGATCAGTGTAAATCACACCGTGCGATCAGAGTAAATCGCACCGTGAGATGAGAGTAAATCGCACCGTGAGATCAGAGTAAATCGCACCGTGAGATCAGTGTAAATCACACCGTGAGATCAGAGTAAATCGCACCGTGAGATCAGTGTAAATCACACCGTGAGATCAGAGTAAATCGCACCGTGAGATCAGTGTAAATCACACCGTTAGATCAGAGTAAATCGCACCGTGAGATCATCGTAAATCGCACCGTGAGATCAGCGTAGATCGTAACGTGAGATCAGAGTAAATCGCACCGTGAGATCAGTGTAAATCGCACCGTGAGATCAGAGTAAATCGCACCGTGAGATGAGAGTAAATCGCACAGTGAGATCAGTGTAAATCGCACCGTGAGATGAAATTAAATCGCACCGTGAGATCAGTGTAAATCGCACCGTGAGATGAGAGTAAATCGCACCGTGAGCTCAGAGTAAATCGCACCGTGAGATGAGAGTAAATCGCACAGTGAGATGAAATTAAATCGCACAGTGAGATCAGTGTAAATCGCACCGTGAGATGAAATTAAATCGCACCGTGAGATGAGAGTAAATCGCACCGTGAGATGAGAGTAAGTCGCACCGTGAGATGAGAGTAAATCGCACCGTGAGATCAGAGTAAATCGCACCGTGAGATCAGTGTAAATCACACCGTGAGATCAGAGTAAATCGCACCGTGAGATCAGTGTAAATCACACCGTGAGATCAGAGTAAATCGCACCGTGAGATCAGTGTAAATCACACCGTTATATCAGAGTAAATCGCACCGTGAGATCAGTGTAAATCGCACCGTGAGATCAGTGTAAATCGCACCGTGAGATGAGAGTAAATCGCACCGTGAGATGAGAGTAAATCGCACCGTTAGATCAGTGTAAATCGCACCGTGAGATCAGTGTAAATCGCACCGTGAGATCAGAGTAAATCTCACCGTGAGATGAGAGTAAATCGCACCGTGAGATGAGAGTAAATCGCACCGTGAGATGAGAGTAAATCGCACCGTGAGATGAGAGTAAATCGCACCGTGAGATAAGAGTAAATCGCACCGTGAGATGAGAGTAAATCGCACCGTGAGATCAGAGTAAATCGCACCGTGAGATCAGAGTAAATCGCACCGTGAGATGAGAGTAAATCGCACCATGAGATCAGTGCAAATCGCACCGTGAGATGAAATTAAATCGCACCGTGAGATGAGAGTAAATCGCACCGTGAGATCAGAGTAAATCGCACCGTGAGATCAGAGTAAATCGCACCGTGAGATCAGAGTAAATCGCACCGTGAGATGAGAGTAAATCGCACCGTGAGATCAGAGTAAATCGCACCGTGAGATGAGAGTAAATCGCACCGTGAGATGAGAGTAAATCGCACCGTGAGATCAGTGTAAATCGCACCGTGAGATCAGAGTAAATCACACCGTGAGATGAGAGTAAATCGCACCGTGAGATCAGTGTAAATCGCACCGTGAGATGAGAGTAAATCGCACCGTGAGATGAGAGTAAATCGCACCGTGAGATGAGAGTAAATCGCACCGTGAGATCAGTGTAAATCGCACCGTGAGATGTGAGTAAATCGCACCGTGAGATGAGAGTAAATCGCACCGTGAGATGAGAGTAAATCGCACCGTGAGATCAGAGTAAATCGCACCGTGAGATGAGAGTAAATCGCACCGTGAGATGAGAGTAAATCGCACCGTGAGATGAGAGTAAATCGCACCGTGAGATGAGAGTAAATCGCACCGTGAGATGAGAGTAAATCGCTCCGTGAGATGAGAGTAAATCGCACCGTGAGATGAGAGTAAATCGCACCGTGAGATCAGAGTAAATCGCACCGTGAGATGAGAGTAAATCGCACCGTGAGATCAGCGTAGATCGTAACGTGAGATCAGAGTAAATCGCACCATGAGATGAGAGTAAATCGCACCGTGAGATCAGTGTAAATCGCACCGTGAGATCAGCGTAAATCGCAGCTTGAGATCAGAGTAAATCACACCGAGGGATCAGTGTAAATCGCAAAAATGAGAGTAAATCGCACCGTGAGATCAGAGTAAATCACACCAATGAGAGTAAATTACACCGTCAGATTAAAGTAAATCTCACCGTGAGATCAGCGTAAATCGCAGCTTGAGATCAGAGTAAATCGCTCCGTGAGATCAGAGTAAATCGCACCGTGAGATTAGAGTAAATCGCACCGTGAGATCAGAGTAAATCGCTCCGTGAGATCAGAGTAAATCGCACCGTGAGATCAGAGTAAATCGCACCGTGAGATGAGAGTAAATCGCTCCATGAGATCAGAGTAAATCGCTCCGTGAGATCAGAGTAAATCGCACCGTGAGATCAGAGTAAATCGCACCGTGAGATCAGAGTAAATCGCACCGTGAGATCAGAGTAAATCGCACCGTGAGATCAGAGTAAATCGCACCGTGAGATGAGAGTAAATCGCACCGTGAGATGAGAGTAAATCGCACCGTGAGATGAGAGTAAATCGCACCGTGAGATGAGAGTAAATCGCACCGTGAGATCAGAGTCAATCGCACCGTGAGATCAGAGTAAATCGCACCGTGAGATCAGAGTAAATCGCACCGTGAGATGAGAGTAAATCGCACCGTGAGATGAGAGTAAATCGCACCGTGAGATCAGAGTAAATCGCACCGTGAGATGAGAGTAAATCGCACCGTGAGATGAGAGTAAATCGCACCGTGAGATCAGAGTAAATCGCACCCTGAGATCAGAGTAAATCGCACCGTGAGATGAGAGTAAATCGCACCGTGAGATGAGTAAATCGCACCGTGAGATGAGAGTAAATCGCACCGTGAGATGAGAGTAAATCGCACCGTGAGATCAGAGTCAATCGCACCGTGAGATCAGAGTAAATCGCACCGTGAGATGAAATTAAATCGCACCGTGAGATCAGAGTAAATCGCACCGTGAGATGAGAGTAAATCGCACCATGAG
Organism: Pristiophorus japonicus; assembly: GCF_044704955.1. Classification (NCBI taxonomy): domain Eukaryota; kingdom Metazoa; phylum Chordata; class Chondrichthyes; family Pristiophoridae; genus Pristiophorus; species Pristiophorus japonicus. The sequence goes on along the minus strand of NW_027253019.1, from coordinate 522,596 downwards.
ATCAGTGTAAATCGCACCGTGAGATGAAATTAAATCGCACCGTGAGATGAGAGTAAATCGCACCGTGAGATCAGAGTAAATCGCACCGTGAGATCATCGTAAATCTCACCGTGAGATCAGCGTAGATCGTAACGTGAGATCAGAGTAAATCGCACCGTGAGATCAGTGTAAATCGCACCGTGAGATCAGAGTAAATCGCACCGTGAGATGAGAGTAAATCGCACAGTGAGATCAGTGTAAATCGCACCGTGAGATGAAATTAAATCGCACCGTGAGATCAGTGTAAATCGCACCGTGAGATGAGAGTAAATCACACCGTGAGCTCAGAGTAAATCGCACCGTGAGATGAGAGTAAATCGCACAGTGAGATGAAATTAAATCGCACAGTGAGATCAGTGTAAATCGCACCGTGAGATGAAATTAAATCGCACCGTGAGATGAGAGTAAATCGCACCGTGAGATCAGTGTAAATCACACCGTGCGATCAGAGTAAATCGCACCGTGAGATGAGAGTAAATCGCACCGTGAGATCAGAGTAAATCGCACCGTGAGATCAGTGTAAATCACACCGTGAGATCAGAGTAAATCGCACCGTGAGATCAGTGTAAATCACACCGTGAGATCAGAGTAAATCGCACCGTGAGATCAGTGTAAATCACACCGTTAGATCAGAGTAAATCGCACCGTGAGATCATCGTAAATCGCACCGTGAGATCAGCGTAGATCGTAACGTGAGATCAGAGTAAATCGCACCGTGAGATCAGTGTAAATCGCACCGTGAGATCAGAGTAAATCGCACCGTGAGATGAGAGTAAATCGCACAGTGAGATCAGTGTAAATCGCACCGTGAGATGAAATTAAATCGCACCGTGAGATCAGTGTAAATCGCACCGTGAGATGAGAGTAAATCGCACCGTGAGCTCAGAGTAAATCGCACCGTGAGATGAGAGTAAATCGCACAGTGAGATGAAATTAAATCGCACAGTGAGATCAGTGTAAATCGCACCGTGAGATGAAATTAAATCGCACCGTGAGATGAGAGTAAATCGCACCGTGAGATGAGAGTAAGTCGCACCGTGAGATCAGAGTAAATCGCACCGTGAGATCAGTGTAAATCACACCGTGAGATCAGAGTAAATCGCACCGTGAGATCAGTGTAAATCACACCGTGAGATCAGAGTAAATCGCACCGTGAGATCAGTGTAAATCACACCGTGAGATCAGAGTAAATCGCACCGTGAGATCAGTGTAAATCACACCGTTATATCAGAGTAAATCGCACCGTGAGATCAGTGTAAATCGCACCGTGAGATCAGTGTAAATCGCACCGTGAGATGAGAGTAAATCGCACCGTGAGATGAGAGTAAATCGCACCGTTAGATCAGTGTAAATCGCACCGTGAGATCAGTGTAAATCGCACCGTGAGATCAGAGTAAATCTCAGCGTGAGATGAGAGTAAATCGCACCGTGAGATGAGAGTAAATCGCACCGTGAGATGAGAGTAAATCGCACCGTGAGATGAGAGTAAATCGCACCGTGAGATAAGAGTAAATCGCACCGTGAGATGAGAGTAAATCGCACCGTGAGATCAGAGTAAATCGCACCGTGAGATCAGAGTAAATCGCACCGTGAGATCAGAGTAAATCACACCGTGAGATGAGAGTAAATCGCACCGTGAGATCAGAGTAAATCGCACCGTGAGATGAGAGTAAATCGCACCGTGAGATCAGAGTAAATCGCACCGTGAGATCAGAGTAAATCGCACCGTGAGATCAGAGTAAATCGCACCGTGAGATGAGAGTAAATCGCACCGTGAGATCAGAGTAAATCGCACCGTGAGATGAGAGTAAATCGCACCGTGAGATGAGAGTAAATCGCACCGTGAGATCAGTGTAAATCGCACCGTGAGATCAGAGTAAATCACACCGTGAGATGAGAGTAAATCGCACCGTGAGATCAGTGTAAATCGCACCGTGAGATGAGAGTAAATCGCACCGTGAGATGAGAGTAAATCGCACCGTGAGATGAGAGTAAATCGCACCGTGAGATCAGTGTAAATCGCACCGTGAGATGTGAGTAAATCGCACCGTGAGATGAGAGTAAATCGCACCGTGAGATGAGAGTAAATCGCACCGTGAGATCAGAGTAAATCGCACCGTGAGATGAGAGTAAATCGCACCGTGAGATGAGAGTAAATCGCACCGTGAGATGAGAGTAAATCGCACCGTGAGATGAGAGTAAATCGCACCGTGAGATGAGAGTAAATCGCACCGTGAGATGAGAGTAAATCGCACCGTGAGATGAGAGTAAATCGCACCGTGAGATGAGAGTAAATCGCACCGTGAGATGAGAGTAAATCGCTCCGTGAGATGAGAGTAAATCGCACCGTGAGATGAGAGTAAATCGCACCGTGAGATCAGAGTAAATCGCACCGTGAGATGAGAGTAAATCGCACCGTGAGATCAGCGTAGATCGTAACGTGAGATCAGAGTAAATCGCACCATGAGATGAGAGTAAATCGCACCGTGAGATCAGTGTAAATCGCACCGTGAGATCAGCGTAAATCGCAGCTTGAGATCAGAGTAAATCACACCGAGGGATCAGTGTAAATCGCAAAAATGAGAGTAAATCGCACCGTGAGATCAGAGTAAATCACACCAATGAGAGTAAATTACACCGTCAGATTAAAGTAAATCTCACCGTGAGATCAGCGTAAATCGCAGCTTGAGATCAGAGTAAATCGCTCCGTGAGATCAGAGTAAATCGCACCGTGAGATTAGAGTAAATCGCACCGTGAGATCAGAGTAAATCGCTCCGTGAGATCAGAGTAAATCGCACCGTGAGATCAGAGTAAATCGCACCGTGAGATGAGAGTAAATCGCTCCATGAGATCAGAGAAATCGCTCCGTGAGATCAGAGTAAATCGCACCGTGAGATCAGAGTAAATCGCACCGTGAGATCAGAGTAAATCGCACCGTGAGATTAGAGTAAATCACACCGTGAGATCAGCGTAAATCACACCGAGAGATCAGAGTAAATCGCACCGTGAGATCAGAGTAAATCGCACCGTGAGATGAGAGTAAATCGCTCCATGAGATCAGAGTAAATCGCTCCGTGAGATCAGAGTAAATCGCACCGTGAGATCAGAGTAAATCGCACCGTGAGATCAGAGTAAATCGCACCGTGAGATTAGAGTAAATCACACCGTGAGATCAGCGTAAATCACACCGAGAGATCAGAGTAAATCGCACCGTGAGATCAGCGTAAATCACACCGAGAGATCAGCGTAAATCGCACCAATGAGAGTAAATCGCACCGTCAGATTAAAGTAAATCTCACCATGAGATCAGATTAAATCGCACCAATGAGAGTAAATCACACCGTCAGATTCAAGTAAATCTCACCGTGAGATCAGAGTAAATCGCACCGTGAGATCAGTGTAACTCGCACCGTGAGATGAGAGTAAATCGCACCGTGAGATCAGAGTAAATCGCACCGCGAGATCAGAGTAAATCGCACCGTGAGATCAGTGTAACTCGCACCGTGAGATCAGAGTAAATCGCACCGTGAGATCAGAGTAAATCGCACCGTGAGATCAGAGTAAATCGCACCGTGAGATCAGAGTAATTCGCACCGTGAGATTAGAGTAAATCGCACCGTGAGATCAGTGTAACTCGCACCTTGAGATCAGAGTAAATTGCACCGTGAGATCAGAGTAAATTGCACCGTGAGATCAGAGTAAATAGCACCGTGAGATCAGAGTAAATCGCACCGTGAGATGAAATTAAATCGCACTGTGAGATAAGAGTAAATCGCACCGTGAGATCAGAGTAAATCGCACCGTGAGATCAGTGTAAATCACACCGTTAGATCAGAGTAAATCGCACCGTGAGATCAGTGTAAATCGCACCGTGAGATCAGTGTAAATCGCACCGTGAGATGAGAGTAAATCGCACCGTGAGATGAGAGTAAATCGCACCGTGAGATGAGAGTAAATCACACCGTGAGATGAGAGTAAATCGCACCGTGAGATGAGAGTAAATCGCACCGTGAGATCAGAGTAAATCGCACCGTGAGATCAGAGTAAATCGCACCGTGAGATCAGAGTAAATCGCACCGTGAGATCAGAGTAAATCGCACCGTGAGATCAGAGTAAATCGCACCGTGAGATCAGAGTAAATCGCACCGTGAGATCAGAGTAAATCGCACCGTGAGATCAGAGTAAATCGCACCGTGAGATCAGAGTAAATCGCACCATGAGATCAGTGTAAATCGCACCGTGAGATGAAATTAAATCGCACCGTGAGATGAGAGTAAATCGCACCGTGAGATCAGTGTAAATCGCACCGTGAGATCAGTGTAAATCGCACCGTGAGATGAGAGTAAATCGCACCGTGAGATCAGAGTAAATCGCACCGTGAGATGAGAGTAAATCGCACCGTGAGATGAGAGTAAATCGCACCGTGAGATCAGAGTAAATCGCACCGTGAGATGAGAGTAAATCGCACCGTGAGATGAGAGTAAATCGCACCGTGAGATCAGAGTAAATCTCACCGTGAGATCAGAGTAAATCTCACCGTGAGATCAGAGTAAATCGCACCATGAGATGAGAGTAAATCGCACCGTGAGATGAAATTAAATCGCACCGTGAGATCAGATTAAATCGCACCGTGAGATGAGAGTAAATCGCACAGTGAGATCAGTGTAAATCGCACCGTGAGATGAAATTAAATCGCACCGTGAGATCAGAGTAAATCGCACCGTGAGATGAGAGTAAATCGCACAGTGAGATGAGAGTAAATCGCACCGTGAGATGAGAGTAAATCGCACCGTGAGATCAGCGTAAATCGCACCGTGAGATGAGAGTAAATCGCACCGTGAGATGAGAATAAATCGCACAGTGAGATCAGTGTAAATCGCACCGTGAGATGAAATTAAATCGCACCGTGAGATCAGAGTAAATCGCACCGTGAGATCAGAGTAAATCGCACCGTGAGATGAGAGTAAATCGCACCGTGAGATCAGCGTAAATCGCACCGTGAGATGAGAGTAAATCGCACCGTGAGATGAGAATAAATCGCACAGTGAGATCAGTGTAAATCGCACCGTGAGATGAAATTAAATCGCACCGTGAGATCAGAGTAAATCGCACCGTGAGATGAGAGTAAATCGCACCGTGAGATCAGAGTAAATCGCACCGTGAGATGAGAGTAAATCGCACCGTGAGATGAGAGTAAATCGCACCGTGAGATCAGAGTAAATCTCACCGTGAGATCAGAGTAAATCTCACCGTGAGATCAGAGTAAATCGCACCATGAGATGAGAGTAAATCGCACCGTGAGATGAAATTAAATCGCACCGTGAGATCAGATTAAATCGCACCGTGAGATGAGAGTAAATCGCACAGTGAGATCAGTGTAAATCGCACCGTGAGATGAAATTAAATCGCACCGTGAGATCAGAGTAAATCGCACCGTGAGATGAGAGTAAATCGCACCGTGAGATCAGAGTAAATCGCAACGTGAGATCAGCGTAAATCGCACCGTGAGATGAGAGTAAATCGCACCGTGAGATGAGAATAAATCGCACAGTGAGATCAGTGTAAATCGCACCGTGAGATGAAATTAAATCGCACCGTGAGATCAGAGTAAATCGCACCGTGAGATCAGAGTAAATCGCACCGTGAGATGAGAGTAAATCGCACCGTGAGATCAGCGTAAATCGCACCGTGAGATGAGAGTAAATCGCACCGTGAGATGAGAATAAATCGCACAGTGAGATCAGTGTAAATCGCACCGTGAGATGAAATTAAATCGCACCGTGAGATCAGAGTAAATCGCACCGTGAGATGAGATTAAATCGCACAGTGAGATCAGTGTAAATCGCACCGTGAGATGAAATTAAATCGCACCGTGAGATCAGTGTAAATCGCACCGTGAGATGAGAGTAAATCGCACCGTGAGCTCAGAGTAAATCGCACCGTGAGATGAGAGTAAATCGCACAGTGAGATGAAATTAAATCGCACCGTGAGATCAGAGTAAATCGCACCGTGAGATGAAATTAAATCGCACTGTGAGATCAGAGTAAATCGCACCGTGAGATCAGAGTAAATCGCACCGTGAGATCAGTGTAAATCACACCGTTAGATCAGAGTAAATCGCACCGTGAGATCAGTGTAAATCGCACCGTGAGATCAGTGTAAATCGCACCGTGAGATGAGAGTAAATCGCACCGTGAGATGAGAGTAAATCGCACCGTGAGATGAGAGTAAATCGCACCGTGAGATGAGAGTAAATCGCACCGTGAGATGAGAGTAAATCGCACCGTGAGATCAGAGTAAATCGCACCGTGAGATCAGAGTAAATCGCACCGTGAGATCAGAGTAAATCGCACTGTGAGATCAGAGTAAATCGCACCGTGAGATCAGAGTAAATCGCACCGTGAGAGAGTAAATCGCACCGTGAGATCAGAGTAAATCGCACCGTGAGATCAGAGTAAATCGCACCGTGAGATCAGAGTAAATCGCACCGTGAGATCAGATTAAATCGCACCGTGAGATCAGAGTAAATCGCACCGTGAGATGAGAGTAAATCGCACCATGAGATCAGTGTAAATCGCACCGTGAGATGAAATTAAATCGCACCGTGAGATGAGAGTAAATCGCACCGTGAGATCAGAGTAAATCGCACCGTGAGATGAGAGTAAATCGCACCGTGAGATGAGAGTAAATCGCACCGTGAGATCAGAGTAAATCGCACCGTGAGATGAGAGTAAATCGCACCGTGAGATGAGAGTAAATCGCACCGTGAGATCAGAGTAAATCGCATCCTGAGATCAGAGTAAATCGCACCGTGAGATGAGAGTAAATCGCACCGTGAGATGAGAGTAAATCGCACCGTGAGATGAGAGTAAATCGCACCGTGAGATCAGAGTCAATCGCACCGTGAGATCAGAGTAAATCGCACCGTGAGATGAAATTAAATCGCACCGTGAGATCAGAGTAAATCGCACCGTGAGATGAAATTAAATCGCACCGTGAGATGAGAGTAAATCGCACCGTGAGATCAGAGTAAATCGCACCGTGAGATCATCGTAAATCGCACCGTGAGATCAGCGTAGATCGTAACGTGAGATCAGAGTAAATCGCACTGTGAGATCAGTGTAAATCGCACCGTGAGATCAGAGTAAATCGCACCGTGAGATGAGAGTAAATCGCACAGTGAGATCAGTGTAAATCGCACCGTGAGATGAAATTAAATCGCACCGTGAGATCAGTGTAAATCGCACCGTGAGATGAGAGTAAATCGCACAGTGAGATGAAATTAAATCGCACCGTGAGATGAGAGTAAATCGCACCGTGAGATGAAATTAAATCGCACCGTGAGATGAGAGTAAATCGCACCGTGAGATGAGAGTAAGTCGCACCGTGAGATGAGAGTAAATCGCACCGTGAGATGAGAGTAAATCGCACCGTGAGATGAGAGTAAATCGCACAGTGAGATGAAATTAAATCGCACAGTGAGATCAGTGTAAATCGCACCGTGAGATGAAATTAAATCGCACCGTGAGATGAGAGTAAATCGCACCGTGAGATGAGAGTAAATCGCACCGTGAGATGAGAGTAAATCGCACCGTGAGATGAGAGTAAATCGCACCGTGAGATCAGTGTAAATCACACCGTGCGATCAGAGTAAATCGCACCGTGAGATGAGAGTAAATCGCACCGTGAGATCAGAGTAAATCGCACCGTGAGATCAGTGTAAATCACACCGTGAGATCAGAGTAAATCGCACCGTGAGATCAGTGTAAATCACACCGTGAGATCAGAGTAAATCGCACCGTGAGATCAGTGTAAATCACACCGTTAGATCAGAATAAATCGCACCGTGAGATCATCGTAAATCGCACCGTGAGATCAGCGTAGATCGTAACGTGAGATCAGAGTAAATCGCACCGTGAGATCAGTGTAAATCGCACCGTGAGATCAGAGTAAATCGCACCGTGAGATGAGAGTAAATCGCACCGTGAGATGAAATTAAATCGCACCGTGAGATCAGTGTAAATCGCACCGTGAGATGAGAGTAAATCGCACCGTGAGATCAGAGTAAATCGCACCGTGAGATCAGAGTAAATCGCACCGTGAGATGAGAGTAAATCGCACCGTGAGATGAGAGTAAGTCGCACCGTGAGATGAGAGTAAGTCGCACCGTGAGATGAGAGTAAGTCGCACCGTGAGATGAGAGTAAATCGCACCGTGAGATCAGAGTAAATCGCACCGTGAGATCAGTGTAAATCACACCGTGAGATCAGAGTAAATCGCACCGTGAGATCAGTGTAAATCACACCGTGAGATCAGATTAAATCGCACCGTGAGATGAGAGTAAATCGCACAGTGAGATCAGTGTAAATCGCACCGTGAGATGAAATTAAATCGCACCGTGAGATCAGAGTAAATCGCACCGTGAGATGAGAGTAAATCGCACCGTGAGATCAGCGTAAATCGCACCGTGAGATGAGAGTAAATCGCACCGTGAGATGAGAATAAATCGCACCGTGAGATCAGAGTAAATCGCACCGTGAGATCAGAGTAAATCGCACCGTGAGATCAGAGTAAATCGCACCGTGAGATCAGAGTAAATCGCACCGTGAGATCAGAGTAAATCGCACCGTGAGATCAGTGTAAATCGCAACAATGAGAGTAAATCGCACCGTGAGATCAGAGTAAATCACACCAATGAGAGTAAATCACACCGTCAGATTAAAGTAAATCTCAGCGTGAGATCAGCGTAAATCGCAGCTTGAGATCAGACTAAATCGCTCCGTGAGATCAGAGTAAATCGCTCCGTGAGATCAGAGTAAATCGCTCCATGAGATCAGAGTAAATCGCACCGTGAGATTAGAGTAAATCGCACCGTGAGATCAGCGTAAATCACACCGAGAGATCAGCGTAAATCGCACCAATGAGAGTAAATAGCACCATCAGATTAAAGTAAATCTCACCGTGAGATCAGATTAAATCGCACCAATGAGAGTAAATCACACCGTCAGATTAAAGTAAATCTCACCGTGAGATCAGCGTAAATCGCAGCTTGAGATCAGAGTAAATCGCTCCGTGAGATCAGAGTAAATCGCACCGTGAGATTAGGGTAAATCGCACCGAAAGATCAGCGTAAATCACACCGAGAGATCAGCGTAAATCGCACCAATGAGAGTAAATCGCACCGTCAGATTAAAGTAAATCTCACCGTGAGATCAGATTAAATTGCACCAATGAGAGTAAATCACACCGTCAGATTCAAGTAAATCTCACCGTGAGATCAGAGTAAATCGCAACATGAGATGAGAGTAAATTGCACAGTGAGATGAATTTAAATCGCACCGTGAGATGAGAGTAAATCGCACCGTGAGATGAGAGTAAATCGCACCGTGAGATGAGAGTAAATCGCACCATGAGATGAGAGTAAATTGCACAGTGAGATGAAATTAAATCGCACCGTGAGATGAGAGTAAATCGCACCGTGAGATGAGAGTAAATCGCACCGTGAGATGAGAGTAAATCGCACCGTGAGATGAGAGTAAATCGCACCGTGAGATGAGAGTAAATCGCACCGTGAGATCAGAGTAAATCGCACCGTGAGATCAGAGCAAATCGCACCGTGAGATCAGAGTAAATCGCACCGTGAGATCAGAGTAAATCGCCCCGTGAGATGAGAATAAATCGCACCGTGAGATCAGAGTAAAATCGCACCGTGAGATCAGAGTAAATCGCACCGTGAGATGAGAGCAAATCGCACCGTGAGATCAGAGTAAATCGCACCGTGAGATGAGAGTAAATCGCACCGTGAGATCAGAGTAAATCGCACCGTGAGATCAGAGTAAATCGCACCGTGAGATCAGAGTAAATCGCACCGAGAGATCAGTGTAAATCGCAACAATGAGAGTAAATCGCACCGTGAGATCAGAGTAAATCACACCAATGAGAGTAAATCACACCGTCAGATTAAAGTAAATCTCACCGTGAGATCAGAGTAAATCGCACCGTGAGATCAGAGTAAATCGCACCGTGAGATCAGAGTAAATCGCACCGAGAGATCAGTGTAAATCGCAACAATGAGAGTAAATCGCACCGTGAGATCAGAGTAAATCACACCGTGAGATTAGAGTAAATCGTACCGTGAGATCAGAGTAAATCGCACCGTGAGATCAGTGTCAATCACACCGAGAGATCAGCGTAAATCGCACCAATGAGAGTAAATCGCACCGTCAGATTAAAGTAAATCTCACCGTGAGATGAGAGTAAATCGCACCGTGAGATCAGTGTAAATCACACCGTGTGATCAGAGAAAATCGCACCGTGAGATGAGAGTAATTCGCACCGTGAGATGAGAGTAAATCGCACCGTGAGATCAGTGTAAATCACACCGTGAGATCAGAGTAAATTGCACCGTGAGATCAGTGTAAATCACACCGTTAGATCAGAGTAAATCGCACCGTGAGATCAGTGTAAATCGCACCGTGAGATCAGTGTAAATCGCACCGTGAGATGAGAGTAAATCGCACCGTGAGATCAGAGTAAATCGCACCGTGAGATGAGAGTAAATCGCACCGTGAGATCAGAGTAAATCGCACCGTGAGATGAGTGTAAATCGCACCGTGAGATGAGAGTAAATCGCACCGTGAGATCAGAGTAAATCGCACCGTGAGATGAAAGTAAATCGCACCGTGAGATGAGTGTAAATCGCACCGTGAGATCAGAGTAAATCTCACCGTGAGATGAGAGTAAATCGCACCGTGAGATCAGAGTAAATTGCACCGTGAGATCAGAGTAAATCGCACCGTGAGATGAGAGTAAATCGCACCGTGAGATGAGAGTAAATCGCACCGTGAGATGAGAGTAAATCGCACCGTGAGATCAGAGTAAATCGCACCGTGAGATCAGAGTAAATCGCACCGTGAGATCAGAGTAAATCGCACCGTGAGATGAGTGTAAATCGCACCGTGAGATCATCGTAAACCGCACCGTGAGATCAGCGTAGATCGTAACGTGAGATCAGAGTAAATCGCACCGTGAAATCAGTGTAAATCGCACCGTGAGATCAGCGTAAATCGCAGCTTGAGATCAGAGTAAATCACACCGAGAGATCAGTGTAAATCGCAAAAATGAGAGTAAATCGCACCGTGAGATTAGAGTAAATCACACCAATGAGAGTAAATCACATCGTGAGATCAGAGTAAATCACACCGAGAGATCAGCGTAAAACACACCGAGAGATCAGAGTAAATCGCACCGTGAGATCAGCGTAAATCACACCGAGAGATCAGCGTAAATCGCACCAATGAGAGTAAATCGCACCGTCAGATTAAAGTAAATCTCACCGTGAGATCAGATTAAATCGCACCAATGAGAGTAAATCACACCGTCAGATTCAAGTAAATCTCACCGTGAGATCAGAGTAAATCGCACCGTGAGCTCAGAGTAAATCGCACCATGAGATGAGAGTAAATTGCACAGTGAGATGAAATTAAATCGCACCGTGAGATGAGAGTAAATCGCACCGTGAGATGAGAGTAAATCGCACAGTGAGATGAGAGTAAATCGCACCGTGAGATGAGAGTAAATCGCACCGTGAGATGAGAGCAAATCGCACCGTGAGATGAGAGTAAATCGCACCGTGAGATCAGTGTAACTCGCACCGTGAAATCAGAGTAAATCGCACCGTGAGATCAGAGCAAATCGCACCGTGAGATCAGAGTAAATCGCACCGTGAGATCAGTGTAACTCGCACCGTGAGATCAGAGTAAATCGCACCGTGAGATCAGAGTAAATCGCACCGTGAGATCAGAGTAAATCGCACCGTGAGATCAGAGTAAATCGCACCGTGAGATCAGAGTAAATCGCACCGTGAGATCAGAGTAAATCGCACCGTGAGATGAGAGTAAATCACACCAATGAGAGTAAATCACACCGTCAGATTAAAGTAAATCTCACCGTGAGATCAGCGTAAATCGCAGCTTGAGATCAGAGTAAATCGCTCCGTGAGATCAGAGTAAATCGCTCCGTGAGATCAGAGTAAATCGTTCCATGAGATCAGAGTAAATCGCACCGTGAGATTAGAGTAAATCGCACCGTGAGATCAGCGTAAATCACACCGAGAGATCAGCGTAAATCGCACCAATGAGAGTAAATAGCACCATCAGATTAAAGTAAATCTCACCGTGAGATCAGATTAAATCGCACCAATGAGAGTAAATCACACCGTCAGATTCAAGTAAATCTCACCGTGAGATCAGAGTAAATCGCACCGTGAGATCAGTGTCAATCGCACCGTGAGATCAGTGTCAATCGCACCGTGAGATCAGAGAAAATCGCACCGTGAGATCAGAGTAAATCGCACCATGAGATCAGAGTAAATCGCACGGAGAGATCAGAGTAAATCACACCAATGAGAGTAAATCACACCGTCAGATTAAAGTAAATCTCACCGTGAGATCAGCGTAAATCGCAGCTTGAGATCAGAGTAAATCGCTCCGTGAGATCAGAGTAAATCGCACCGTGAGATTAGGGTAAATCGCACCGAGAGATCAGCGTAAATCACACCGAGAGATCAGCGTAAATCGCACCAATGAGAGTAAATCGCACCGTCAGATTAAAGTAAATCTCACCGTGAGATCAGATTAAATTGCACCAATGAGAGTAAATCACACCGTCAGATTCAAGTAAATCTCACCGTGAGATCAGAGTAAATCGCACCATGAGATGAGAGTAAATTGCACAGTGAGATGAAATTAAATCGCACTGTGAGATGAGAGTAAATCGCACCGTGAGATGAGAGTAAATCGCAAAGTGAGATCAGAGTAAATCGCACCGTGAGATCAGAGTAAATCGCACCGTGAGATCAGAGTAAATCGCACCGTGAGATCAGAGTAAATCGCACCGTGAGATCAGAGTAAATCGCACCGTGAGATCAGAGTAAAACCGCACCGTGAGATCAGAGTAAATCGCACCGTGAGATGAGTGCAAATCGCACCGTGAGATGAGAGTAATTCGCACCGTGAGATCAGAGCAAATCGCACCGTGAGATGAGAGTAAATCGCATCGTGACATCAGAGTAAATCGCACCGTGAGATCAGAGTAAATCGCACCGTGAGATCAGAGTAAATCGCACCGTGAGATGAGAATAAATCGCACCGTGAGATCAGAGTAAAATCGCACCGTGAGATCAGAGTAAATCGCACCGTGAGATGAGAGTAAATCGCACCGTGAGATCAGAGTAAATCGCACCGTGAGATGAGAGCAAATCGCACCGTGAGATGAGAGCAAATCGCACCGTGAGATGAGAGTAAATTGCACCGTGAGATCAGAGTAAATCGCACCGTGAGATCAGAGTAAATCGCACCGTGAGATCAGTGTAAATCGCACCGTGAGATCAGAGTAAATCGCACCGTGAGATCAGTGTCAATCGCACCGTGAGATCAGTGTCAATCGCACCGTGAGATCAGAGAAAATCGCACCGTGAGATCAGAGTAAATCGCACCGAGAGATCAGTGTAAATCGCAACAATGAGAGTAAATCGCACCGTGAGATCAGAGAAAATCGCACCGTGAGATTAGAGTAAATCACACCGTGAGATGAGAGTAAATCGCTCCGTGAGAGCAGAGTAAATCGCTCCGTGAGATCAGAGTAAATCACTCCATTAGATCAGAGTAAATCGCACCGTGAGATTCGAGTAAATCGCACCGTGAGATCAGCGTAAATCACACCGAGAGATCAGCGTAAATCGCACCAATGAGAGTAAATCGCACCATCAGATTCAAGTAAATCTCACCGTGAGATCAGATTAAATCGCACCAATGAGAGTAAATCACACCGTCAGATTCAAGTAAATCTCACCGTGAGATCAGAGTAAATCGCACCATGAGATGAGAGTAAATTGCACAGTGAGATGAAATTAAATCGCACCGTGAGATGAGAGTAAATCGCACCCTGAGATCAGAGCAAATCGCACCGTGAGATGAGAGTAAATCGCACCGTGTGATGAGAGTAAATCGCATCGTGAGATCAGAGTAAATCGCACCGTGAGATCAGAGCAAATCGCACCGTGAGATCAGATTAAATCGCACCGTGAGATCAGAGTAAATCGCACCGTGTGATGAGAGTAAATCGCACCGTGAGATCAGAGTAAATCGCACCGTGAGATCAGAGCAAATCGCACCGTGAGATCAGATTAAATCGCACCGTGAGATCAGAGTAAATCGCACCGTGAGATGAGAATAAATCGCACCGTGAGATCAGAGTAAAATCGCACCGTGAGATCAGAGTAAATCGCACCGTGAGATGAGAGCAAATCGCACCGTGAGATCAGAGTAAATCGCACCGTGAGATGAGAGCAAATCGCACCGTGAGATCAGAGTAAATCGCACCGTGAGATCAGAGTAAATCGCACCGTGAGATCAAAGTAAATCGCACCGTGAGATCAGAGTAAATCGCACCGAGAGATCAGAGTAATTCGCAGCTGGAGATCAGAGTAAATCGCTCCGTGAGATCAGAGTAAATCGCTCCATGAGATCAGAGTAAATCGCACCGTGAGATCAGTGTCAATCACACCGAGAGATCAGCGTAAATCGCACCAATGAGAGTAAATCGCACCGTCAGATTAAAGTAAATCTCACCGTGAGATCAGCGTAAATCGCACCAATGAGAGTAAATCGCACCGTCAGATTAAAGTAAATCTCACCGTGAGATCAGAGTAAATCGCACCATGAGATGAGAGTAAATCGCACCGTGAGATCAGTGTAAATCGCACCGTGAGATGAGAGTAAATCGCACCGTGAGATCAGAGTAAATCGCACCGTGAGATGAGAATAAATCGCACCGTGAGATCAGTGTAAATCGCACCGTGAGATGAAATTAAATCGCACCGTGAGATCAGAGCAAATCGCACCGTGAGATGAGAGTAAATCGCACCGTGAGATGAGAGTAAATCGCACCGTGAGATGAGAGTAAATCGCACCGTGAGATCAGAGTAAATCGCACCGTGAGATCAGTGTAAATCGCACCGTGAGATGAGAGTAAATCGCACCGTGAGATCAGTGTAAATCGCACCGTGAGATGAGAATAAATCGCACCGTGAGATCAGTGTAAATCGCACCGTGAGATGAAATTAAATCGCACCGTGAGATGAGAGTAAATCGCACCGTGAGATGAGAGTAAATCGCACCGTGAGATCAGAGTAAATCGCACCGTGAGATGAGAGTAAATCGCACCGTGAGATGAGAGTAAATCGCACCGTGAGATCAGAGTAAATCGCACCGTGAGATCAGAGTAAATCGCACCGTGAGATGAGAGTAAATCGCACCGTGAGATGAGAGTAAATCGCACCGTGAGATGAGAGTAAATCGCACCGTGAGATGAGAGTAAATCGCACCGTGAGATAAGAGTAAATCGCACCGTGAGATGAGAGTAAATCGCACCGTGAGATGAGAGTAAATCGCACCGGGAGATGAGAGTAAATCGCACCGTGAGATCAGTGTAAATCGCACCGTGAGATGAGAGTAAATCGCGCCGTGAGATCAGTGTAAATCGCACCGTGAGATGAGTGTAAATCGCACCGTGAGATCAGTGTGAATCGCACCGTGAGATGAGAGTAAATCGCACCATGAGATCAGTGTAAATCGCACCGTGAGATGAGAGTAAATCGCACCGTGAGATCAGTGTAAATCGCACCGTGAGATGAGAGTAAATCGCACCGTGAGATGAGAATAAATCGCACCGTGAGATCAGAGTAAAATCGCACCGTGAGATCAGAGTAAATCGCACCGTGAGATGAGAGCAAATCGCACCGTGAGATCAGAGTAAATCGCACCGTGAGATCAGAGTAAATCGCACCGTGAGATCAAAGTAAATCGCACCGTGAGATCAGAGTAAATCGCACCGAGAGATCAGAGTAATTCGCAGCTGGAGATCAGAGTAAATCGCTCCGTGAGATCAGAGTAAATCGCTCCATGAGATCAGAGTAAATCGCACCGTGAGATCAGTGTCAATCACACCGAGAGATCAGCGTAAATCGCACCAATGAGAGTAAATCGCACCGTCAGATTAAAGTAAATCTCACCGTGAGATCAGCGTAAATCGCACCAATGAGAGTAAATCGCACCGTCAGATTAAAGTAAATCTCACCGTGAGATCAGAGTAAATCGCACCATGAGATGAGAGTAAATCGCACCGTGAGATCAGTGTAAATCGCACCGTGAGATGAGAGTAAATCGCACCGTGAGATCAGAGTAAATCGCACCGTGAGATGAGAATAAATCGCACCGTGAGATCAGTGTAAATCGCACCGTGAGATCAGTGTAAATCGCACCGTGAGATGAAATTAAATCGCACCGTGAGATCAGAGCAAATCGCACCGTGAGATGAGAGTAAATCGCACCGTGAGATGAGAGTAAATCGCACCGTGAGATGAGAGTAAATCGCACCGTGAGATCAGAGTAAATCGCACCGTGAGATCAGTGTAAATCGCACCGTGAGATGAGAGTAAATCGCACCGTGAGATCAGTGTAAATCGCACCGTGAGATGAGAATAAATCGCACCGTGAGATCAGTGTAAATCGCACCGTGAGATGAAATTAAATCGCACCGTGAGATCAGAGTAAATCGCACCGTGAGATGAGAGTAAATCGTACCGTGAGATGAGAGTAAATCGCACCGTGAGATGAGAGTAAATCGCACCGTGAGATGAGAGTAAATCGCACCGTGAGATCAGAGTAAATCGCACCGTGAGATGAGAGTAAATCGCACCGTGAGATGAGAGTAAATCGCACCGTGAGATGAGAGTAAATCGCACCGTGAGATCAGAGTAAATCGCACCGTGAGATCAGTGTAAATCGCACCGTGAGATCAGAGTAAATCGCACCGTGAGATGAGAGTAAATCGCAGCTTGAGATAAGAGTAAATCGCACCGTGAGATGAGAGTAAATCGCACCGTGAGATGAGAGTAAATCGCACCGTGAGATGAGAGTAAATCGCACCGGGAGATGAGAGTAAATCGCACCGTGAGATCAGTGTAAATCGCACCGTGAGATGAGAGTAAATCGCGCCGTGAGATCAGTGTGAATCGCACCGTGAGATGAGAGTAAATCGCACCATGAGATCAGCGTAAATCGCACCGTGAGATGAGAGTAAATCGCACCGTGAGATCAGTGTAAATCGCACCGTGAGATGAGAGTAAATCGCACCGTGAGATGAGAATAAATCGCACCGTGAGATCAGAGTAAAATCGCACCGTGAGATCAGAGTAAATCGCACCGTGAGATGAGAGTAAATCGCACCGTGAGATCAGAGTAAATCGCACCGTGAGATGAGAGCAAATCGCACCGTGAGATGAGAGCAAATCGCACCGTGAGATGAGAGTAAATCGCACCGTGAGATCAGAGTAAATCGCACCGTGAGATCAGAGTAAATCGCACCGTGAGATCAGTGTAAATCGCACCGTGAGATCAGAGTAAATCGCACCGTGAGATGAGAGTAAATCGTACCGTGAGATGAGAGTAAATCGCACCGTGAGATGAGAGTAAATCGCACCGTGAGATGAGAGTAAATCGCACCGTGAGATGAGAGTAAATCGCACCGTGAGATGAGAGTAAATCGCACCGTGAGATAAGAGTAAATCGCACCGTGAGATGAGAGTAAATCGCACCGTGAGATGAGAGTAAATCGCACCGGGAGATGAGAGTAAATCGCACCGTGAGATCAGTGTAAATCGCACCGTGAGATGAGAGTAAATCGCGCCGTGAGATCAGAGTAAATCGCACCGTGAGATGAGAGTAAATCGCATCGTGAGATGAGAGTAAATCGCACCGTGAGATGAGAGTAAATCGCACCGTGAGATAAGAGTAAATCGCACCGTGAGATGAGAGTAAATCGCACCGTGAGATGAGAGTAAATCGCACCGGGAGATGAGAGTAAATCGCACCGTGAGATCAGTGTAAATCGCACCGTGAGATGAGAGTAAATCGCGCCGTGAGATCAGTGTAAATCGCACCGTGAGATGAGAGTAAATCGCACCGTGAGATCAGTGTAAATCGCACCGTGAGATGAGAGTAAATCGCACCATGAGATCAGTGTAAATCGCACCGTGAGATGAGAGTAAATCGCACCGTGAGATCAGTGTAAATCGCACCGTGAGATGAGAGTAAATCGCACCGTGAGATGAGAATAAATCGCACCGTGAGATCAGAGTAAAATCGCACCGTGAGATCAGAGTAAATCGCACCGTGAGATGAGAGCAAATCGCACCGTGAGATCAGAGTAAATCGCACCGTGAGATCAGAGTAAATCGCACCGTGAGATCAAAGTAAATCGCACCGTGAGATCAGAGTAAATCGCACCGAGAGATCAGAGTAATTCGCAGCTGGAGATCAGAGTAAATCGCTCCGTGAGATCAGAGTAAATCGCTCCATGAGATCAGAGTAAATCGCACCGTGAGATCAGTGTCAATCACACCGAGAGATCAGCGTAAATCGCACTAATGAGAGTAAATCGCACCGTCAGATTAAAGTAAATCTCACCGTGAGATCAGCGTAAATCGCACCAATGAGAGTAAATCGCACCGTCAGATTAAAGTAAATCTCACCGTGAGATCAGAGTAAATCGCACCATGAGATGAGAGTAAATCGCACCGTGAGATCAGTGTAAATCGCACCGTGAGATGAGAGTAAATCGCACCGTGAGATCAGAGTAAATCGCACCGTGAGATGAGAATAAATCGCACCGTGAGATCAGTGTAAATCGCACCGTGAGATCAGTGTAAATCGCACCGTGAGATGAAATTAAATCGCACCGTGAGATCAGAGCAAATCGCACCGTGAGATGAGAGTAAATCGCACCGTGAGATGAGAGTAAATCGCACCGTGAGATGAGAGTAAATCGCACCGTGAGATGAGAGTAAATCGCACCGTGAGATCAGAGTAAATCGCACCGTGAGATCAGTGTAAATCGCACCGTGAGATGAGAGTAAATCGCACCGTGAGATCAGTGTAAATCGCACCGTGAGATGAGAATAAATCGCACCGTGAGATCAGTGTAAATCGCACCGTGAGATGAAATTAAATCGCACCGTGAGATCAGAGTAAATCGCACCGTGAGATGAGAGTAAATCGTACCGTGAGATGAGAGTAAATCGCACCGTGAGATGAGAGTAAATCGCACCGTGAGATGAGAGTAAATCGCACCGTGAGATCAGAGTAAATCGCACCGTGAGATGAGAGTAAATCGCACCGTGAGATGAGAGTAAATCGCACCGTGAGATGAGAGTAAATCGCACCGTGAGATGAGAGTAAATCGCACCGTGAGATGAGAGTAAATCGCACGGTGAGATGAGAGTAAATCGCACCGTGAGATCAGAGTAAATCGCACCGTGAGATCAGAGTAAATCGCACCGTGAGATGAGAGTAAATCGCACCGTGAGATAAGAGTAAATCGCACCGTGAGATGAGAGTAAATCGCACCGTGAGATGAGAGTAAATCGCACCGGGAGATGAGAGTAAATCGCACCGTGAGATCAGTGTAAATCGCACCGTGAGATGAGAGTAAATCGCGCCGTGAGATCAGTGTAAATCGCACCGTGAGATGAGAGTAAATCGCACCGTGAGATCAGTGTAAATCGCACCGTGAGATCAGAGTAAATCGCACCGTGAGATGAGAATAAATCGCACCATGAGATCAGCGTAAATCGCACCGTGAGATGAGAGTAAATCGCACCGTGAGATCAGTGTAAATCGCACCGTGAGATGAGAGTAAATCGCACCGTGAGATGAGAATAAATCGCACCGTGAGATCAGAGTAAAATCGCACCGTGAGATCAGAGTAAATCGCACCGTGAGATGAGAGTAAATCGCACCGTGAGATCAGAGTAAATCGCACCGTGAGATGAGAGCAAATCGCACCGTGAGATGAGAGCAAATCGCACCGTGAGATGAGAGTAAATCGCACCGTGAGATCAGAGTAAATCGCACCGTGAGATCAGAGTAAATCGCACCGTGAGATCAGTGTAAATCGCACCGTGAGATCAGAGTAAATCGCACCGTGAGATCAGTGTCAATCGCACCGTGAGATCAGTGTCAATCGCACCGTGAGATCAGAGAAAATCGCACCGTGAGATCAGAGTAAATCGCACCGAGAGATCAGTGTAAATCGCAACAATGAGAGTAAATCGCACCGTCAGATCAGAGAAAATCGCACCAATGAGAGTAAATCGCACCATCAGATTAAAGTAAATCTCACCGTGAGATCAGATTAAATCGCACCAATGAGAGTAAATCACACCGTCAGATTCAAGTAAATCTCACCGTGAGATCAGAGTAAATCGCACCATGAGATGAGAGTAAATTGCACAGTGAGATGAAATTAAATCGCACCGTGAGATGAGAGTAAATCGCACCCTGAGATCAGAGCAAATCGCACCGTGAGATGAGAGTAAATCGCACCGTGTGATGAGAGTAAATCGCACCTTGAGATCAGAGTAAATCGCACCGTGAGATCAGAGTAAATCGCACCGTGAGATCAGAGCAAATCGCACCGTGAGATCAGATTAAATCGCACCGTGAGATCAGAGTAAATCGCACCGTGAGATGAGAATAAATCGCACCGTGAGATCAGAGTAAAATCGCACCGTGAGATCAGAGTAAATCGCACCGTGAGATGAGAGCAAATCGCACCGTGAGATCAGAGTAAATCGCACCGTGAGATGAGAGCAAATCGCACCGTGAGATCAGAGTAAATCGCACCGTGAGATCAGAGTAAATCGCAGCTTGAGATCAGAGTAAATCGCTCCGTGAGATCAGAGTAAATCGCTCCATGAGATCAGAGTAAATCGCACCGTGAGATCAGTGTCAATCACACCGAGAGATCAGCGTAAATCGCACCAATGAGAGTAAATCGCACCGTCAGATTAAAGTAAATCTCACCGTGAGATCAGAGTAAATCGCACCATGAGATGAGAGTAAATCGCACCGTGAGATCAGAGTAAATCGCACCGTGAGATGAGAATAAATCGCACCGTGAGATCAGTGTAAATCGCACCGTCAGATTAAAGTAAATCTCACCGTGAGATCCGAGTAAATCGCACCATGAGATGAGAGTAAATCGCACCGTGAGATCAGTGTAAATCGCACCGTGAGATGAGAGTAAATCGCACCGTGAGATCAGAGTAAATCGCACCGTGAGATGAGAATAAATCGCACCGTGAGATCAGTGTAAATCGCACCGTGAGATGAAATTAAATCGCACCGTGAGATCAGAGCAAATCGCACCGTGAGATGAGAGTAAATCGCACCGTGAGATGAGAGTAAATCGCACCGTGAGATGAGAGTAAATCGCACCGTGAGATCAGAGTAAATCGCACCGTGAGATCAGTGTAAATCGCACCGTGAGATGAGAGTAAATCGCACCGTGAGATCAGTGTAAATCGCACCGTGAGATGAGAATAAATCGCACCGTGAGATCAGTGTAAATCGCACCGTGAGATGAAATTAAATCGCACCGTGAGATCAGAGTAAATCGCACCGTGAGATGAGAGTAAATCGTACCGTGAGATGAGAGTAAATCGCACCGTGAGATGAGAGTAAATCGCACCGTGAGATGAGAGTAAATCGCACCGTGAGATCAGAGTAAATCGCACCGTGAGATGAGAGTAAATCGCACCGTGAGATGAGAGTAAATCGCACCGTGAGATGAGAGTAAATCGCACCGTGAGATGAGAGTAAATCGCACCGTGAGATGAGAGTAAATCGCACCGTGAGATGAGAGTAAATCGCACCGTGAGATGAGAGTAAATCGCACCGTGAGATGAGAGTAAATCGCACCGTGAGATCAGAGTAAATCGCACCGTGAGATGAGAGTAAATCGCACCGTGAGATCAGTGTAAATCGCACCGTGAGATGAGAGTAAATCGCACCGTGAGATCAGTGTAAATCGCACCGTGAGATGAGAGTAAATCGCGCCGTGAGATCAGTGTAAATCGCACCGTGAGATGAGAGTAAATCGCACCGTGAGATCAGTGTGAATCGCACCATGAGATGAGAGTAAATCGCACCATGAGATCAGTGTAAATCGCACCGTGAGATGAGAGTAAATCGCACCGTGAGATCAGTGTAAATCGCACCGTGAGATGAGAGTAAATCGCACCGTGAGATGAAATTAAATCGCACCGTGAGATCAGAGTAAATCGCACCGTGAGATGAGAGTAAATCGCACCGTGAGATGAAATTAAATCGCACCGTGAGATCAGAGTAAATCGCACCGTGAGATCAGTGTAAATCGCACCGTGAGATGAAATTAAATCGCACCGTGAGATCAGAGTAAATCGCACCGTGAGATGAGAGTAAATCGCACCGTGAGATGAGAGTAAATCGCACCGTGAGATGAAATTAAATCGCACCGTGAGATCAGAGTAAATCGCACCGTGAGATGAGAGTAAATCGCACCGTGAGATGAGAGTAAATCGCACCGTGAGATCAGTGTAAATCGCACCGTGAGACTAGAGTAAATCGCACCGTGAGATGAGAGTAAATCGCACCGTGAGATCAGAGTAAATCGCACCGTGAGATCAGTGTAAATCGCACCGTGAGATCAGAGTAAATCGCACCGTGAGATGAGAGTTAATCGCACCGTGAGATCAGTGTAAATCACACCGTGCGATCAGAGTAAATCGCACCGTGAGATGAGAGTAAATCGCACCGTGAGATCAGAGTAAATCGCACCGTGAGATGAGAGTAAATCGCACCGTGAGATCAGTGTAAATCACACCGTTAGATCAGAGTAAATCGCACCGTGAGATCAGTGTAAATCGCACCGTGAGATGAGAGTAAATCGCACCGTGAGATCAGTGTAAATCGTATCGTGAGATCAGAGTAAATCGCACCCAGATGAGAGTAAATCGCACCGTGAGATGAGAGTAAATCGCACCGTGAGATCAGTGTAAATCGCACCGTGAGATGAGAGTAAATCGCACCGTGAGATGAAATTAAATCGCACCGTGAGATCAGAGTAAATCGCACCGTGAGATGAGAGTAAATCGCACCGTGAGATGAAATTAAATCGCACCGTGAGATCAGAGTAAATCGCACCGTGAGATGAGAGTAAATCGCACCGTGAGATGAGAGTAAATCGCACCGTGAGATCAGAGTAAATCGCACCGTGAGATGAGAGTAAATCGCACCGTGAGATCAGTGTAAATCACACCGTTAGATCAGAGTAAATCGCACCGTGAGATCAGTGTAAATCGCACCGTGAGATGAGAGTAAATCGCACCGTGAGATCAGTGTAAATCGCACCGTGAGATGAGAGTAAATCGCACCGTGAGATCAGTGTAAATCGTATCGTGAGATCAGAGTAAATCGCACCCAGATGAGAGTAAATCGCACCGTGAGATGAGAGTAAATCGCACCGTGAGATCAGAGTAAATCGCACCGTGAGATGAGAGTAAATCGCACCGTGAGATGAAATTAAATCGCACCGTGAGATCAGAGTAAATCGCACCGTGAGATGAGAGTAAATCGCACCGTGAGATGAGAGTAAATCGCACCGTGAGATGAAATTAAATCGCACCGTGAGATCAGAGTAAATCGCACCGTGAGATGAGAGTAAATCGCACCGTGAGATGAGAGTAAATCGCACCGTGAGATCAGTGTAAATCGCACCGTGAGACTAGAGTAAATCGCACCGTGAGATCAGTGTAAATCGCACCGTGAGATCAGAGTAAATCGCACCGTGAGATGAGAGTAAATCGCACCGTGAGATCAGAGTTAATCGCACCGTGAGATCAGTGTAAATCACACCGTGCGATCAGAGTAAATCGCACCGTGAGATGAGAGTAAATCGCACCGTGAGATCAGAGTAAATCGCACCGTGAGATCAGTGTAAATCGCACCGTGAGATCAGAGTAAATCGCACCGTGAGATCAGTGTAAATCGCACCGTGAGATCAGAGTAAATCGCACCCAGATGAGAGTAAATCGCACCGTGAGATGAGAGTAAATCGCACCGTGAGATCAGTGTAAATCACACCGTGAGATCAGAGTAAATCGCACCGTGAGATGAGAGTAAATCGCACCGTGAGATGAGAGTAAATCGCACCGTGAGATTAAAGTAAATCTCACCGTGAGATCAGCGTAAATCGCAGCTTGAGATCAGAGTAAATCGCTCCGTGAGATTAGAGTAAATCGCTCCGTGAGATCAGAGTAAATCGCTCCATGAGATCAGAGTAAATCGCACCTTGAGATTAGAGTAAATCGCACCGTGAGATCAGCGTAAATCACACCGAGAGATCAGCGTAAATCGCACCAATGAGAGTAAATCGCACCGTCAGATTAAAGTAAATCTCACCGTGAGATCAGATTAAATCGCACCAATGAGAGTAAATCACACCGTCAGATTCAAGTAAATCTCACCGTGAGATCAGAGTAAATCGCACCATGAGATGAGAGTAAATTGCACAGTGAGATGAAATTAAATCGCACCGTGAGATGAGAGTAAATCGCACCGTGAGATGAGAGTAATTCGCACCGTGAGATCAGAGTAAATCGCACCGTGTGATGAGAGTAAATCGCACCGTGAGATCAGAGTAAATCGCACCGTGAGATCAGAGTAAATCGCACCGTGAGATCAGAGTAAATCGCACCGTGAGATGAGAGTAAATCGCACCGTGAGATCAGAGTAAATCGCTCCGTGAGATGAGAGTAAATCGCACCGTGAGATCAGAGTAAATCGCACCGTGAGATCAGAGTAAATCGCACCGTGAGATCAGAGTAAATCGCACCGTGAGATCAGTGTAAATCGCACCGTGAGTTCAGAGTAAATCGCACCGTGAGATCAGTGTCAATCGCACCGTGAGATCAGAGTAAATCGCAGCTTGAGATCAGAGTAAATCGCAGCTTGAGATCAGAGTAAATCACACCGAGAGATCAGAGTAAATCGCACCGTGAGATCAGTGTAAATCGCACCGTGAGTTCAGAGTAAATCGCACCGTGAGATCAGAGTAAATCGCACCTTGAGATTAGAGTAAATCGCACCGTGAGATCAGCGTAAATCACACCGAGAGATCAGTGTAAATCGCAAAAATGAGAGTAAATCGCACCGTCAGATTAGAGTAAATCACACCAATGAGAGTAAATCACATCGTGAGATCAGAGTAAATCACACCGAGAGATCAGCGTAAAACACACCGAGAGATCAGAGTAAATCGCACCGTGAGATCAGCGTAAATCACACCGAGAGATCAGCGTAAATCGCACCAATGAGAGTAAATCGCACCGTCAGATTAAAGTAAATCTCACCGTGAGATCAGATTAAATCGCACCAATGAGAGTAAATCACACCGTCAGATTCAAGTAAATCTCACCGTGAGATCAGAGTAAATCGCACCGTGAGCTCAGAGTAAATCGCACCATGAGATGAGAGTAAATTGCACAGTGAGATGAAATTAAATCGCACCGTGAGATGAGAGTAAATCGCACCGTGAGATGAGAGTAAATCGCACCGTGAGATGAGAGTAAATCGCACCGTGAGATCAGAGTAAATCGCACCGTGAGATCAGAGTAAATCGCACCGTGAGATGAGAGTAAATCGCACCGTGAGATCAGAGTAAATCGCACCGTGAGATCAGAGTAAATCGCACCGTGAGATGAGAGTAAATCGCACCGTGAGATGAGAGTAAATCGCACCGTGAGATGAGAGTAAATCGCACCGTGAGATCAGAGTAAATCGCACCGTGAGATGAGAGTAAATCGCACCGTGAGATCAGAGTAAATCGCACCGTGAGATCAGAGTAAATCGCACCGTGAGATGAGAGTAAATCGCACCGTGAGATGAGAGTAAATCGCACCGTGAGATGAGAGTAAATCGCACCGTGAGATCAGTGTAAATCGCACCGTGAGATCAGAGTAAATCGCACCGTGAGATGAGAGTAAATCGCACCGTGAGATGAGAGTAAATCGCACCGTGAGATGAGAGTAAATCGCACCGTGAGATGAGAGTAAATCGCACCGTGAGATGAGAGTAAATCGCACCGTGAGATGAGAGCAAATCGCACCGTGAGATGAGAGTAAATCGCACCGTGAGATGAGAATAAATCGCACCGTGAGATCAGTGTAACTCGCACCGTGAAATCAGAGTAAATCGCACCGTGAGATCAGAGTAAATCGCACCGTGAGATCAGAGTAAATCGCACCGTGAGATCAGTGTAACTCGCACCGTGAGATCAGAGTAAATCGCACCGTGAGATCAGAGTAAATCGCACCGTGAGATCAGAGTAAATCGCACCGTGAGATCAGAGTAAATCGCACCGTGAGATCAGAGTAAATCGCACCGTTAGATCAGAGTAAATCGCACCGTGAGATCAGAGTAAATCGCACCGTGAGATCAGAGTAAATCGCACCGTGAGATCAGAGTAAATCGCACCGTGAGATCAGAGTAAATCACACCGAGAGATCAGTGTAAATCGCAACAATGAGAGTAAATCTCACCGTGAGATCAGAGTAAATCACACCAATGAGAGTAAATCACACCGTCAGATTAAAGTAAATCTCACCGTGAGATCAGCGTAAATCGCAGCTTGAGATCAGAGTAAATCGCTCCATGAGATCAGAGTAAATCGCTCCGTGAGAGCAGAGTAAATCGCTCCATGAGATCAGAGTAAATCGCACCGTGAGATTAGAGTAAATCGCACCGTGAGATCAGCGTAAATCACACCGAGAGATCAGCGTAAATCACACCAATGAGAGTAAATAGCACCATCAGATTAAAGTAAATCTCACCGTGAGATCAGATTAAATCGCACCAATGAGAGTAAATCACACCGTCAGATTCAAGTAAATCTCACCGTGAGATCAGAGTAAATCGCACCGTGAGATCAGTGTCAATCGCACCGTGAGATCAGTGTCAATCGCACCGTGAGATCAGAGAAAATCGCACCGTGAGATCAGAGTAAATCGCACCATGAGATCAGAGTAAATCGCACCGAGAGATCAGAGTAAATCACACCAATGAGAGTAAATCACACCAATGAGAGTAAATCACACCGTCAGATTAAAGTAAATCTCACCGTGAGATCAGAGTAAATCGCAGCTTGAGATCAGAGTAAATCGCTCCGTGAGATGAGGGTAAATCGCACCGAGAGATCAGCGTAAATCACACCGAGAGATCAGCGTAAATCGCAGCAATGAGAGTAAATCGCACCGTCAGATTAAAGTAAATCTCACCGTGAGATCAGATTAAATTGCACCAATGAGAGTAAATCACACCGTCAGATTCAAGTAAATCTCACCGTGAGATCAGAGTAAATCGCACCATGAGATGAGAGTAAATCGCACCGTGAGATGAGAGTAAATCGCACTGTGAGATGAGAGTAAATCGCAAAGTGAGATCAGAGTAAATCGCACCGTGAGATCAGAGTAAATCGCACCGTGAGATCAGAGTAAATCGCACCGTGAGATCAGAGTAAATCGCACCGTGAGATCAGAGTAAATCGCACCGTGAGATCAGAGTAAATCGCACCGTGAGATCAGAGTAAAATCGCACCGTGAGATCAGAGTAAATCGCACCGTGAGATGAGAGCAAATCGCACCGTGAGATGAGAGTAATTCGCACCGTGAGATCAGAGCAAATCGCACCGTGAGATGAGAGTAAATCGCACCGTGAGATGAGAATAAATCGCACCGTGAGATCAGAGTAAAATCGCACCGTGAGATCAGAGTAAATCGCACCGTGAGATGAGAGTAAATCGCACCGTGAGATCAGAGTAAATCGCACCGTGAGATGAGAGCAAATCGCACCGTGAGATGAGAGCAAATCGCACCGTGAGATGAGAGTAAATCGCACCGTGAGATCAGAGTAAATCGCACCGTGAGATCAGAGTAAATCGCACCGTGAGATCAGTGTAAATCGCACCGTGAGATCAGAGTAAATCGCACCGTGAGATCAGTGTCAATCGCACTGTGAGATCAGTGTCAATCGCACCGTGAGATCAGTGTAAATCGCACCGTGAGATCAGAGTAAATCGCACCGTGAGATCAGTGTCAATCGCACCGTGAGATCAGTGTCAATCGCACCGTGAGATCAGAGAAAATCGCACCGTGAGATCAGAGTAAATCGCACCGAGAGATCAGTGTAAATCGCAACAATGAGAGTAAATCGCACCGTGAGATCAGAGAAAATCGCACCGTGAGATTAGAGTAAATCACACCGTGAGATGAGAGTAAATCGCTCCGTGAGAGCAGAGTAAATCGCTCCGTGAGATCAGAGTAAATCGCTCCATTAGATCAGAGTAAATCGCACCGTGAGATTAGAGTAAATCGCACCGTGAGATCAGCGTAAATCACACCGAGAGATCAGCGTAAATCGCACCAATGAGAGTAAATCGCACCATCAGATTAAAGTAAATCTCACCGTGAGATCAGATTAAATCGCACCAATGAGAGTAAATCACACCGTCAGATTCAAGTAAATCTCACCGTGAGATCAGAGTAAATCGCACCATGACATGAGAGTAAATTGCACAGTGAGATGAAATTAAATCGCACCGTGAGATGAGAGTAAATCGCACCGTGAGATCAGAGCAAATCGCACCGTGAGATGAGAGTAAATCGCACCGTGTGATGAGAGTAAATCGCACCGTGAGATCAGAGTAAATCGCACCGTGAGATCAGAGTAAATCGCACCGTGAGATCAGAGCAAATCGCACCGTGAGATCAGATTAAATCGCACCGTGAGATCAGAGTAAATCGCACCATGAGATGAGAATAAATCGCACCGTGAGATCAGAGTAAAATCGCACCGTGAGATCAGAGTAAATTGCACAGTGAGATGAAATTAAATCGCACCGTGAGATCAGAGTAAATCGCACCGTGTGATGAGAGTAAATCGCACCGTGAGATGAGAGTAAATCGCACCGTGAGATCAGAGCAAATCGCACCGTGAGATGAGAGTAAATCGCACCGTGAGATGAGAGTAAATCGCACCGTGAGATCAGAGCAAATCGCACCGTGAGATCAGAGTAAATCGCACCGTGTGATGAGAGTAAATCGCACCGTGAGATCAGAGTAAATCGCACCGTGAGATCAGAGTAAATCGCACCGTGAGATCAGAGCAAATCGCACCGTGAGATCAGATTAAATCGCACCGTGAGATCAGAGTAAATCGCACCGCGAGATGAGAATAAATCGCACCGTGAGATCAGAGTAAAATCGCACCGTGAGATCAGAGTAAATCGCACCGTGAGATGAGAGCAAATCGCACCGTGAGATCAGAGTAAATCGCACCGTGAGATGAGAGCAAATCGCACCGTGAGATCAGAGTAAATCGCACCGTGAGATCAGAGTAAATCGCACCGTGAGATCAGAGTAAATCGCACCGTGAGATCAGAGTAAATCGCACCGAGAGATCAGAGTAATTCGCAGCTTGAGATCAGAGTAAATCGCTCCGTGAGATCAGAGTAAATCGCTCCATGAGATCAGAGTAAATCGCACCGTGCGATCAGTGTCAATCACACCGAGAGATCAGCGTAAATCGAACCAATGAGAGTAAATCGCACCGTCAGATTAAAGTAAATCTCACCGTGAGATCAGAGTAAATCGCACCATGAGATGAGAGTAAATCGCACCGTGAGATGAGAATAAATCGCACCGTGAGATCAGTGTAAATCGCACCGTGAGATGAAATTAAATCGCACCATGAGATCAGAGCAAATCGCACTGTGAGATGAGAGTAAATCGCACCGTGAGATGAGAGTAAATCGCACCGGGAGATGAGAGTAAATCGCACCGTGAGATGAGAGTAAATCGCACCGTGAGATCAGAGTAAATCGCACCGTGAGATGAGAGTAAATCGCACCGTGAGATCAGTGTAAATCGCACCGTGAGATGAGAGTAAATCGCACCGTGAGATCAGTGTAAATCGCACCGTGAGATGAGTGTAAATCGCACCGTGAGATGAAATTAAATCGCACCGTGAGATCAGTGTAAATCGCACCGTGAGATGAGAGTAAATCGCACCGTGAGATCAGTGTAAATCGCACCGTGAGATGAGAGTAAATCGCACCGTGAGATCAGTGTAAATCGCACCGTGAGATGAGTGTAAATCGCACCGTGAGATGAAATTAAATCGCACCGTGAGATCAGAGTAAATCGCACCGTGAGATCAGTGTGAATCGCACCGTGAGATGAGAGTAAATCGCACCGTGAGATCAGTGTAAATCGCACCGTGAGATGAGAGTAAATCGCACCGTGAGATCAGTGTAAATCGCACCGTGAGATGAGTGTAAATCGCACCGTGAGATGAAATTAAATCGCACCGTGAGATCAGAGTAAATCGCACCGTGAGATGAGAGTAAATCGCACCGTGAGATGAAATTAAATCGCACCGTGAGATCAGAGTAAATCGCACCGTGAGATCAGTGTAAATCGGACCGTGAGATGAAATTAAATCGCACCGTGAGATCAGAGTAAATCGCACCGTGAGATCAGAGTAAATCGCACCGTGAGATGAGAGTAAATCGCACCGTGAGATCAGAGTAAATCGCACCGTGAGATCAGTGTAAATCGCACCGTGAGATCAGAGTAAATCGCACCGTGAGATGAGAGTAAATCGCACCGTGAGATCAGAGTTAATCGCACCGTGAGATCAGTGTAAATCACACCGTGCGATCAGAGTAAATCGCACCGTGAGACCAGTGTAAATCGCACCGTGAGATCAGAGTAAATCGCACCGTGAGATGAGAGTAAATCGCACCGTGAGATCAGAGTTAATCGCACCGTGAGATCAGTGTAAATCACACCGTGCGATCAGAGTAAATCGCACCGTGAGATGAGAGTAAATCGCACCGTGAGATCAGAGTAAATCGCACCGTGAGATGAGAGTAAATCGCACCGTGTGATCAGTGTAAATCACACCGTTAGATCAGAGTAAATCGCACCGTGAGATCAGTGTAAATCGCACCGTGAGATGAGAGTAAATCGCACCATGAGATCAGTGTAAATCGCACCGTGAGATCAGAGTAAATCGCACCCAGATGAGAGTAAATCGCACCGTGAGATGAGAGTAAATCGCACCGTGAGATCAGTGTAAATCGCACCGTGAGATGAGAGTAAATCGCACCGTGAGATGAAATTAAATCGCACCGTGAGATCAGAGTAAATCGCACCGTGAGATGAGAGTAAATCGCACCGTGAGATGAAATTAAATCGCACCGTGAGATCAGAGTAAATCGCACCGTGAGATCAGTGTAAATCGCACCGTGAGATGAAATTAAATCGCACCGTGAGATCAGAGTAAATCGCACCGTGAGATGAGAGTAAATCGCACCGTGAGATGAGAGTAAATCGCACCGTGAGATGAAATTAAATCGCACCGTGAGATCAGAGTAAATCGCACCGTGAGATGAGAGTAAATCGCACCGTGAGATGAGAGTAAATCGCACCGTGAGATCAGTGTAAATCGCACCGTGAGACTAGAGTAAATCGCACCGTGAGATCAGTGTAAATCGCACCGTGAGATCAGAGTAAATCGCACCGTGAGATGAGAGTAAATCGCACCGTGAGATCAGAGTTAATCGCACCGTGAGATCAGTGTAAATCACACCGTGCGATCAGAGTAAATCGCACCGTGAGATGAGAGTAAATCGCACCGTGAGATCAGAGTAAATCGCACCGTGAGATGAGAGTAAATCGCACCGTGCGATCAGAGTAAATCGCACCGTGAGATGAGAGTAAATCGCACCGTGAGATCAGAGTAAATCGCACCGTGAGATGAGAGTAAATCGCACCGTGCGATCAGAGTAAATCGCACCGTGAGATGAGAGTAAATCACACCGTTAGATCAGAGTAAATCGCACCGTGAGATCAGTGTAAATCGCACCGTGAGATCAGAGTAAATCGCACACAGATGAGAGTAAATCGCACCGTGAGATGAGAGTAAATCGCACCGTGAGATCAGTGTAAATCACACCGTGAGATCAGAGTAAATCGCACCGTGAGATGAGAGTAAATCGCACCGTGAGATCAGAGTTAATCGCACCGTGAGATCAGTGTAAATCACACCGTGCGATCAGAGTAAATCGCACCGTGAGACCAGTGTAAATCGCACCGTGAGATCAGAGTAAATCGCACCGTGAGATGAGAGTAAATCGCACCGTGAGATCAGAGTTAATCGCACCGTGAGATCAGTGTAGATCACACCGTGCGATCAGAGTAAATCGCACCGTGAGATGAGAGTAAATCGCACCGTGAGATCAGAGTAAATCGCACCGTGAGATGAGAGTAAATCGCACCGTGTGATCAGTGTAAATCACACCGTTAGATCAGAGTAAATCGCACCGTGAGATCAGTGTAAATCGCACCGTGAGATGAGAGTAAATCGCACCATGAGATCAGTGTAAATCGCACCGTGAGATCAGAGTAAATCGCACCCAGATGAGAGTAAATCGCACCGTGAGATGAGAGTAAATCGCACCGTGAGATCAGTGTAAATCGCACCGTGAGATGAGAGTAAATCGCACCGTGAGATGAAATTAAATCGCACCGTGAGATCAGAGTAAATCGCACCGTGAGATGAGAGTAAATCGCACCGTGAGATGAAATTAAATCGCACCGTGAGATCAGAGTAAATCGCACCGTGAGATCAGTGTAAATCGCACCGTGAGATGAAATTAAATCGCACCGTGAGATCAGAGTAAATCGCACCGTGAGATGAGAGTAAATCGCACCGTGAGATGAGAGTAAATCGCACCGTGAGATGAAATTAAATCGCACCGTGAGATCAGAGTAAATCGCACCGTGAGATGAGAGTAAATCGCACCGTGAGATGAGAGTAAATCGCACCGTGAGATCAGTGTAAATCGCACCGTGAGACTAGAGTAAATCGCACCGTGAGATCAGTGTAAATCGCACCGTGAGATCAGAGTAAATCGCACCGTGAGATGAGAGTAAATCGCACCGTGAGATCAGAGTTAATCGCACCGTGAGATCAGTGTAAATCACACCATGCGATCAGAGTAAATCGCACCGTGAGATGAGAGTAAATCGCACCGTGAGATCAGAGTAAATCGCACCGTGAGATGAGAGTAAATCGCACCGTGAGATCAGTGTAAATCACACCGTTAGATCAGAGTAAATCGCTCCGTGAGATCAGTGTAAATCGCACCGTGAGATGAGAGTAAATCGCACCGTGAGATCAGTGTAAATCGCACCGTGAGATCAGAGTAAATCGCACACAGATGAGAGTAAATCGCACCGTGAGATGAGAGTAAATCGCACCGTGAGATCAGTGTAAATCACACCGTGAGATCAGAGTAAATCGCACCGTGAGATGAGAGTAAATCGCACCGTGAGATGAGAGTAAATCGCACCGTGAGATTAAAGTAAATCTCACCGTGAGATCAGCGTAAATCGCAGCTTGAGATCAGAGTAAATCGCTCCGTGAGATTAGAGTAAATCGCTCCGTGAGATCAGAGTAAATCGCTCCATGAGATCAGAGTAAATCGCACCGTGAGATTAGAGTAAATCGCACCTTGAGATCAGCGTAAATCACACCGAGAGATCAGCGTAAATCGCACCAATGAGAGTAAATCGCACCGTCAGATTAAAGTAAATCTCACCGTGAGATCAGATTAAATCGCACCAATGAGACTAAATCACACCGTCAGATTCAAGTAAATCTCACCGTGAGATCAGAGTAAATCGCACCATGAGATGAGAGTAAATTGCACAGTGAGATGAAATTAAATCGCACCGTGAGATGAGAGTAAATCGAACCGTGAGATGAGAGTAATTCGCACCGTGAGATCAGAGCAAATCGCACCGTGAGATGAGAGTAAATCGCACCGTGTGATGAGAGTAAATCGCACCGTGTGATGAGAGTAAATCGCACCGTGAGATCAGAGTAAATCGCTCCGTGAGATGAGAGTAAATCGCACCGTGAGATCAGTGTAAATCGCACCGTGAGTTCAGAGTAAATCGCACCGTGAGATCAGTGTCAATCGCACCGTGAGATCAGAGTAAATCGCAGCTTGAGATCAGAGTAAATCGCAGCTTGAGATCAGAGTAAATCACACCGAGAGATCAGTGTAAATCGCAAAAATGAGAGTAAATCGCACCGTGAGATTAGAGTAAATCACACCAATGAGAGTAAATCACATCGTGAGATCAGAGTAAATCACACCGAGAGATCAGCGTAAATCACACCGAGAGATCAGCGTAAATCGCACCAATGAGAGTAAATCGCACCGTCAGATTAAAGTAAATCTCACCGTGAGATCAGATTAAATCGCACCAATGAGAGTAAATCACACCGTCAGATTCAAGTAAATCTCACCGTGAGATCAGAGTAAATCGCACCGTGATATCAGAGTAAATCGCACCATGAGATGAGAGTAAATTGCACAGTGAGATGAAATTAAATCGCACCGTGAGATGAGAGTAAATCGCACCGTCAGATCAGAGTAAATCGCACAGTGAGATGAGAGTAAATCGCACCGTGAGATGAGAGTAAATCGCACCGTGAGATCAGTGTAACTCGCACCGTGAAATCAGAGTAAATCGCACCGTGAGATCAGTGTAACTCGCACCGTGAAATCAGAGTAAATCGCACCGTGAGATCAGAGTAAATCGCACCGTGAGATCAGTGTAACTCGCACCGTGAGATCAGAGTAAATCGCACCGTGAGATCAGAGTAAATCGCACCGTGAGATCAGAGTAAATCGCACCGTGAGATCAGAGTAAATCGCACCGTGAGATCAGAGTAAATCGCACCGTGAGATCAGAGTAAATCGCACCGAGAGATCAGTGTAAATCGCAACAATGAGAGTAAATCTCACCGTGAGATCAGAGTAAATCACACCAATGAGAGTAAATCACACCGTCAGATTAAAGTAAATCTCACCGTGAGATCAGCGTAAATCGCAGCTTGAGATCAGAGTAAATCGCTCCGTGAGATCAGAGTAAATCGCTCCGTGAGATCAGAGTAAATCGCTCCATGAGATCAGAGTAAATCGCACCGTGAGATTAGAGTAAATCGCACCGTGAGATCAGAGTAAATCACACCGAGAGATCAGTGTAAATCGCAACAATGAGAGTAAATCTCACCGTGAG
Organism: Pristiophorus japonicus; assembly: GCF_044704955.1. Lineage (NCBI taxonomy): Eukaryota > Metazoa > Chordata > Chondrichthyes > Pristiophoridae > Pristiophorus > Pristiophorus japonicus. The sequence goes on along the minus strand of NW_027253019.1, from coordinate 487,460 downwards.
ATCAGAGTAAATCACACCAATGAGAGTAAATCACACCGTCAGATTAAAGTAAATCTCACCGTGAGATCAGCGTAAATCGCAGCTTGAGATCAGAGTAAATCGCTCCGTGAGATCAGAGTAAATCGCTCCGTGAGATCAGAGTAAATCGCTCCATGAGATCAGAGTAAATCGCACCGTGAGATTAGAGTAAATCGCACCGTGAGATCAGCGTAAATCACACCGAGAGATCAGCGTAAATCGCACCAATGAGAGTAAATAGCACCATCAGATTAAAGTAAATCTCACCGTGAGATCAGATTCAATCGCACCAATGAGAGTAAATCACACCGTCAGATTCAAGTAAATCTCACCGTGAGATCAGAGTAAATCGCACCGTGAGATCAGTGTCAATCGCACCGTGAGATCAGTGTCAATCGCACCGTGAGATCAGAGAAAATCGCACCGTGAGATCAGAGTAAATCGCACCATGAGATCAGAGTAAATCGCACGGAGAGATCAGAGTAAATCACACCAATGAGAGTAAATCACACCGTCAGATTAAAGTAAATCTCACCGTGAGATCAGCGTAAATCGCAGCTTGAGATCAGAGTAAATCGCTCCGTGAGATCAGAGTAAATCGCACCGTGAGATTAGGGCAAATCGCACCGAGAGATCAGCGTAAATCACACCGAGAGATCAGCGTAAATCGCACCAATGAGAGTAAATCGCACCGTCAGATTAAAGTAAATCTCACCGTGAGATCAGATTAAATTGCACCAATGAGAGTAAATCACACCGTCAGATTCAAGTAAATCTCACCGTGAGATCAGAGTAAATCGCACCATGAGATGAGAGTAAATTGCACAGTGAGATGAAATTAAATCGCACCGTGAGATGAGAGTAAATCGCACCGTGAGATGAGAGTAAATCGCACCGTGAGATGAGAGTAAATCGCAAAGTGAGATCAGAGTAAATCGCACCGTGAGATCAGAGTAAATCGCACCGTGAGATCAGAGTAAATCGCACCGTGAGATCAGAGTAAATCGCACCGTGAGATCAGAGTAAATCGCACCGTGAGATCAGAGTAAATCGCACCGTGAGATCAGAGTAAATCGCACCGTGAGATCAGAGTAAAATCGCACCGTGAGATCAGAGTAAATCGCACCGTGAGATGAGAGCAAATCGCACCGTGAGATGAGAGTAATTCGCACCGTGAGATCAGAGCAAATCGCACCGTGAGATGAGAGTAAATCGCACCGTGTGATGAGAGTAAATCGCACCGTGAGATCAGAGTAAATCGCACCGTGAGATCAGAGTAAATCGCACCGTGACATCAGAGTAAATCGCACCGTGAGATCAGAGTAAATCGCACCGTGAGATCAGAGTAAATCGCACCGTGAGATGAGAATAAATCGCACCGTGAGATCAGAGTAAAATCGCACCATGAGATCAGAGTAAATCGCACCGTGAGATGAGAGTAAATCGCACCGTGAGATCAGAGTAAATCGCACCGTGAGATGAGAGCAAATCGCACCGTGAGATGAGAGCAAATCGCACCGTGAGATGAGAGTAAATCGCACCGTGAGATCAGAGTAAATCGCACCGTGAGATCAGTGTCAATCGCACCGTGAGATCAGTGTAAATCGCACCGTGAGATCAGAGTAAATCGCACCGTGAGATCAGTGTCAATCGCACCGTGAGATCAGTGTCAATCGCACCGTGAGATCAGAGAAAATCGCACCGTGAGATCAGAGTAAATCGCACCGTGAGATCAGAGAAAATCGCACCGTGAGATTAGAGTAAATCACACCGTGAGATGAGAGTAAATCGATCCGTGAGAGCAGAGTAAATCGCTCCGTGAGATCAGAGTAAATCGCTCCATTAGATCAGAGTAAATCGCACCGTGAGATTAGAGTAAATCGCACCGTGAGATCAGCGTAAATCACACCGAGAGATCAGCGTAAATCGCACCAATGAGAGTAAATCGCACCATCAGATTAAAGTAAATCTCACCGTGAGATCAGATTAAATCGCACCAATGAGAGTAAATCACACCGTCAGATTCAAGTAAATCTCACCGTGAGATCAGAGTAAATCGCACCGTGAGATGAAATTAAATCGCACCGTGAGATCAGAGTAAATCGCACCGTGAGATGAGAGTAAATCGCACCGTGAGATGAAATTAAATCGCACCGTGAGATCAGAGTAAATCGCACCGTGAGATGAGAGTAAATCGCACCGTGAGATGAGAGTAAATCGCACCGTGAGATCAGTGTAAATCGCACCGTGAGACTAGAGTAAATCGCACCGTGAGATCAGTGTAAATCGCACCGTGAGATCAGAGTAAATCGCACCGTGAGATGAGAGTAAATCGCACCGTGAGATCAGAGTTAATCGCACCGTGAGATCAGTGTAAATCACACCGTGCGATCAGAGTAAATCGCACCGTGAGATGAGAGTAAATCGCACCGTGAGATCAGAGTAAATCGCACCGTGAGATGAGAGTAAATCGCACCGTGAGATCAGTGTAAATCACACCGTTAGATCAGAGTAAATCGCACCGTGAGATCAGTGTAAATCGCACCGTGAGATGAGAGTAAATCGCACCGTGAGATCAGTGTAAATCGCACCGTGAGATCAGAGTAAATCGCACACAGATGAGAGTAAATCGCACCGTGAGATGAGAGTAAATCGCACCGTGAGATCAGTGTAAATCACACCGTGAGATCAGAGTAAATCGCACCGTGAGATGAGAGTAAATCGCACCGTGAGATGAGAGTAAATCGCACCGTGAGATTAAAGTAAATCTCACCGTGAGATCAGCGTAAATCGCAGCTTGAGATCAGAGTAAATCGCTCCGTGAGATTAGAGTAAATCGCTCCGTGAGATCAGAGTAAATCGCTCCATGAGATCAGAGTAAATCGCACCGTGAGATTAGAGTAAATCGCACCTTGAGATCAGCGTAAATCACACCGAGAGATCAGCGTAAATCGCACCAATGAGAGTAAATCGCACCGTCAGATTAAAGTAAATCTCACCGTGAGATCAGATTAAATCGCACCAATGAGACTAAATCACACCGTCAGATTCAAGTAAATCTCACCGTGAGATCAGAGTAAATCGCACCATGAGATGAGAGTAAATTGCACAGTGAGATGAAATTAAATCGCACCGTGAGATGAGAGTAAATCGAACCGTGAGATGAGAGTAATTCGCACCGTGAGATCAGAGCAAATCGCACCGTGAGATGAGAGTAAATCGCACCGTGTGATGAGAGTAAATCGCACCGTGTGATGAGAGTAAATCGCACCGTGAGATCAGAGTAAATCGCTCCGTGAGATGAGAGTAAATCGCACCGTGAGATCAGAGTAAATCGCACCGTGAGATGAGAGTAAATCGCACCGTGAGATGAGAGTAAATCGCACCGTGAGATCAGAGTAAATCGCTCCGTGAGATGAGAGTAAATCGCACCGTGAGATGAGAGTAAATCGCACCGTGTGATGAGAGTAAATCGCACCGTGAGATCAGAGTAAATCGCTCCGTGAGATGAGAGTAAATCGCACCGTGAGATCAGAGTAAATCGCACCGTGAGATGAGAGTAAATCGCACCGTGTGATGAGAGTAAATCGCACCGTGAGATCAGAGTAAATCGCTCCGTGAGATGAGAGTAAATCGCACCGTGAGATCAGAGCAAATCGCACCGTGAGATGAGAGTAAATCGCACCGTGTGATGAGAGTAAATCGCACCGTGTGATGAGAGTAAATCGCACCGTGAGATCAGAGTAAATCGCTCCGTGAGATGAGAGTAAATCGCACCGTGAGATCAGTGTAAATCGCACCGTGAGTTCAGAGTAAATCGCACCGTGAGATCAGTGTCAATCGCACCGTGAGATCAGAGTAAATCGCAGCTTGAGATCAGAGTAAATCGCAGCTTGAGATCAGAGTAAATCACACCGAGAGATCAGTGTAAATCGCAAAATTGAGAGTAAATCGCACCGTGAGATTAGAGTAAATCACACCAATGAGAGTAAATCACATCGTGAGATCAGAGTAAATCACACCGAGAGATCAGCGTAAATCACACCGAGAGATCAGCGTAAATCGCACCAATGAGAGTAAATCGCACCGTCAGATTAAAGTAAATCTCACCGTGAGATCAGATTAAATCGCACCAATGAGAGTAAATCACACCGTCAGATTCAAGTAAATCTCACCGTGAGATCAGAGTAAATCGCACCGTGATATCAGAGTAAATCGCACCATGAGATGAGAGTAAATTGCACAGTGAGATGAAATTAAATCGCACCGTGAGATGAGAGTAAATCGCACCGTGAGATGAGAGTAAATCGCACCGTGAGATCAGTGTAACTCGCACCGTGAAATCAGAGTAAATCGCACCGTGAGATCAGTGTAACTCGCACCGTGAAATCAGAGTAAATCGCACCGTGAGATCAGAGTAAATCGCACCGTGAGATCAGTGTAACTCGCACCGTGAGATCAGAGTAAATCGCACCGTGAGATCAGAGTAAATCGCACCGTGAGATCAGAGTAAATCGCACCGTGAGATCAGAGTAAATCGCACCGTGAGATCAGAGTAAATCGCACCGTGAGATCAGAGTAAATCGCACCGAGAGATCAGTGTAAATCGCAACAATGAGAGTAAATCTCACCGTGAGATCAGAGTAAATCACACCAATGAGAGTAAATCACACCGTCAGATTAAAGTAAATCTCACCGTGAGATCAGCGTAAATCGCAGCTTGAGATCAGAGTAAATCGCTCCGTGAGATCAGAGTAAATCGCTCCGTGAGATCAGAGTAAATCGCTCCATGAGATCAGAGTAAATCGCACCGTGAGATTAGAGTAAATCGCACCGTGAGATCAGAGTAAATCACACCGAGAGATCAGTGTAAATCGCAACAATGAGAGTAAATCTCACCGTGAGATCAGAGTAAATCACACCAATGAGAGTAAATCACACCGTCAGATTAAAGTAAATCTCACCGTGAGATCAGCGTAAATCGCAGCTTGAGATCAGAGTAAATCGCTCCGTGAGATCAGAGTAAATCGCTCCGTGAGATCAGAGTAAATCGCTCCATGAGATCAGAGTAAATCGCACCGTGAGATTAGAGTAAATCGCACCGTGAGATCAGCGTAAATCACACCGAGAGATCAGCGTAAATCGCACCAATGAGAGTAAATAGCACCATCAGATTAAAGTAAATCTCACCGTGAGATCAGATTCAATCGCACCAATGAGAGTAAATCACACCGTCAGATTCAAGTAAATCTCACCGTGAGATCAGAGTAAATCGCACCGTGAGATCAGTGTCAATCGCACCGTGAGATCAGTGTCAATCGCACCGTGAGATCAGAGAAAATCGCACCGTGAGATCAGAGTAAATCGCACCATGAGATCAGAGTAAATCGCACGGAGAGATCAGAGTAAATCACACCAATGAGAGTAAATCACACCGTCAGATTAAAGTAAATCTCACCGTGAGATCAGCGTAAATCGCAGCTTGAGATCAGAGTAAATCGCTCCGTGAGATCAGAGTAAATCGCACCGTGAGATTAGGGCAAATCGCACCGAGAGATCAGCGTAAATCACACCGAGAGATCAGCGTAAATCGCACCAATGAGAGTAAATCGCACCGTCAGATTAAAGTAAATCTCACCGTGAGATCAGATTAAATTGCACCAATGAGAGTAAATCACACCGTCAGATTCAAGTAAATCTCACCGTGAGATCAGAGTAAATCGCACCATGAGATGAGAGTAAATTGCACAGTGAGATGAAATTAAATCGCACCGTGAGATGAGAGTAAATCGCACCGTGAGATGAGAGTAAATCGCACCGTGAGATGAGAGTAAATCGCAAAGTGAGATCAGAGTAAATCGCACCGTGAGATCAGAGTAAATCGCACCGTGAGATCAGAGTAAATCGCACCGTGAGATCAGAGTAAATCGCACCGTGAGATCAGAGTAAATCGCACCGTGAGATCAGAGTAAATCGCACCGTGAGATCAGAGTAAATCGCACCGTGAGATCAGAGTAAAATCGCACCGTGAGATCAGAGTAAATCGCACCGTGAGATGAGAGCAAATCGCACCGTGAGATGAGAGTAATTCGCACCGTGAGATCAGAGCAAATCGCACCGTGAGATGAGAGTAAATCGCACCGTGTGATGAGAGTAAATCGCACCGTGAGATCAGAGTAAATCGCACCGTGAGATCAGAGTAAATCGCACCGTGACATCAGAGTAAATCGCACCGTGAGATCAGAGTAAATCGCACCGTGAGATCAGAGTAAATCGCACCGTGAGATGAGAATAAATCGCACCGTGAGATCAGAGTAAAATCGCACCATGAGATCAGAGTAAATCGCACCGTGAGATGAGAGTAAATCGCACCGTGAGATCAGAGTAAATCGCACCGTGAGATGAGAGCAAATCGCACCGTGAGATGAGAGCAAATCGCACCGTGAGATGAGAGTAAATCGCACCGTGAGATCAGAGTAAATCGCACCGTGAGATCAGTGTCAATCGCACCGTGAGATCAGTGTAAATCGCACCGTGAGATCAGAGTAAATCGCACCGTGAGATCAGTGTCAATCGCACCGTGAGATCAGTGTCAATCGCACCGTGAGATCAGAGAAAATCGCACCGTGAGATCAGAGTAAATCGCACCGTGAGATCAGAGAAAATCGCACCGTGAGATTAGAGTAAATCACACCGTGAGATGAGAGTAAATCGATCCGTGAGAGCAGAGTAAATCGCTCCGTGAGATCAGAGTAAATCGCTCCATTAGATCAGAGTAAATCGCACCGTGAGATTAGAGTAAATCGCACCGTGAGATCAGCGTAAATCACACCGAGAGATCAGCGTAAATCGCACCAATGAGAGTAAATCGCACCATCAGATTAAAGTAAATCTCACCGTGAGATCAGATTAAATCGCACCAATGAGAGTAAATCACACCGTCAGATTCAAGTAAATCTCACCGTGAGATCAGAGTAAATCGCACCGTGAGATGAAATTAAATCGCACCGTGAGATCAGAGTAAATCGCACCGTGAGATGAGAGTAAATCGCACCGTGAGATGAAATTAAATCGCACCGTGAGATCAGAGTAAATCGCACCGTGAGATCAGTGTAAATCGCACCGTGAGATGAAATTAAATCGCACCGTGAGATCAGAGTAAATCGCACCGTGAGATGAGAGTAAATCGCACCGTGAGATGAAATTAAATCGCACCGTGAGATCAGAGTAAATCGCACCGTGAGATGAGAGTAAATCGCACCGTGAGATGAAATTAAATCGCACCGTGAGATCAGAGTAAATCGCACCGTGAGATCAGTGTAAATCACACCGTTAGATCAGAGTAAATCGCACCGTGAGATCAGTGTAAATCGCACCGTGAGATGAGAGTAAATCGCACCGTGAGATCAGTGTAAATCGCACCGTGAGATCAGAGTAAATCGCACACAGATGAGAGTAAATCGCACCGTGAGATGAGAGTAAATCGCACCGTGAGATCAGTGTAAATCACACCGTGAGATCAGAGTAAATCGCACCGTGAGATGAGAGTAAATCGCACCGTGAGATGAGAGTAAATCGCACCGTGAGATTAAAGTAAATCTCACCGTGAGATCAGCGTAAATCGCAGCTTGAGATCAGAGTAAATCGCTCCGTGAGATTAGAGTAAATCGCTCCGTGAGATCAGAGTAAATCGCTCCATGAGATCAGAGTAAATCGCACCGTGAGATTAGAGTAAATCGCACCTTGAGATCAGCGTAAATCACACCGAGAGATCAGCGTAAATCGCACCAATGAGAGTAAATCGCACCGTCAGATTAAAGTAAATCTCACCGTGAGATCAGATTAAATCGCACCAATGAGACTAAATCACACCGTCAGATTCAAGTAAATCTCACCGTGAGATCAGAGTAAATCGCACCATGAGATGAGAGTAAATTGCACAGTGAGATGAAATTAAATCGCACCGTGAGATGAGAGTAAATCGAACCGTGAGATGAGAGTAATTCGCACCGTGAGATCAGAGCAAATCGCACCGTGAGATGAGAGTAAATCGCACCGTGTGATGAGAGTAAATCGCACCGTGTGATGAGAGTAAATCGCACCGTGAGATCAGAGTAAATCGCTCCGTGAGATGAGAGTAAATCGCACCGTGAGATCAGAGTAAATCGCACCGTGAGATGAGAGTAAATCGCACCGTGAGATGAGAGTAAATCGCACCGTGAGATCAGAGTAAATCGCTCCGTGAGATGAGAGTAAATCGCACCGTGAGATGAGAGTAAATCGCACCGTGTGATGAGAGTAAATCGCACCGTGAGATCAGAGTAAATCGCTCCGTGAGATGAGAGTAAATCGCACCGTGAGATCAGAGTAAATCGCACCGTGAGATGAGAGTAAATCGCACCGTGTGATGAGAGTAAATCGCACCGTGAGATCAGAGTAAATCGCTCCGTGAGATGAGAGTAAATCGCACCGTGAGATCAGAGTAAATCGCACCGTGAGATGAGAGTAAATCGCACCGTGTGATGAGAGTAAATCGCACCGTGTGATGAGAGTAAATCGCACCGTGAGATCAGAGTAAATCGCTCCGTGAGATGAGAGTAAATCGCACCGTGAGATCAGTGTAAATCGCACCGTGAGTTCAGAGTAAATCGCACCGTGAGATCAGTGTCAATCGCACCGTGAGATCAGAGTAAATCGCAGCTTGAGATCAGAGTAAATCGCAGCTTGAGATCAGAGTAAATCACACCGAGAGATCAGTGTAAATCGCAAAAATGAGAGTAAATCGCACCGTGAGATTAGAGTAAATCACACCAATGAGAGTAAATCACATCGTGAGATCAGAGTAAATCACACCGAGAGATCAGCGTAAATCACACCGAGAGATCAGCGTAAATCGCACCAATGAGAGTAAATCGCACCGTCAGATTAAAGTAAATCTCACCGTGAGATCAGATTAAATCGCACCAATGAGAGTAAATCACACCGTCAGATTCAAGTAAATCTCACCGTGAGATCAGAGTAAATCGCACCGTGATATCAGAGTAAATCGCACCATGAGATGAGAGTAAATTGCACAGTGAGATGAAATTAAATCGCACCGTGAGATGAGAGTAAATCGCACCGTGAGATGAGAGTAAATCGCACCGTGAGATCAGTGTAACTCGCACCGTGAAATCAGAGTAAATCGCACCGTGAGATCAGTGTAACTCGCACCGTGAAATCAGAGTAAATCGCACCGTGAGATCAGAGTAAATCGCACCGTGAGATCAGTGTAACTCGCACCGTGAGATCAGAGTAAATCGCACCGTGAGATCAGAGTAAATCGCACCGTGAGATCAGAGTAAATCGCACCGTGAGATCAGAGTAAATCGCACCGTGAGATCAGAGTAAATCGCACCGTGAGATCAGAGTAAATCGCACCGAGAGATCAGTGTAAATCGCAACAATGAGAGTAAATCTCACCGTGAGATCAGAGTAAATCACACCAATGAGAGTAAATCACACCGTCAGATTAAAGTAAATCTCACCGTGAGATCAGCGTAAATCGCAGCTTGAGATCAGAGTAAATCGCTCCGTGAGATCAGAGTAAATCGCTCCGTGAGATCAGAGTAAATCGCTCCATGAGATCAGAGTAAATCGCACCGTGAGATTAGAGTAAATCGCACCGTGAGATCAGAGTAAATCACACCGAGAGATCAGTGTAAATCGCAACAATGAGAGTAAATCTCACCGTGAGATCAGAGTAAATCACACCAATGAGAGTAAATCACACCGTCAGATTAAAGTAAATCTCACCGTGAGATCAGCGTAAATCGCAGCTTGAGATCAGAGTAAATCGCTCCGTGAGATCAGAGTAAATCGCTCCGTGAGATCAGAGTAAATCGCTCCATGAGATCAGAGTAAATCGCACCGTGAGATTAGAGTAAATCGCACCGTGAGATCAGCGTAAATCACACCGAGAGATCAGCGTAAATCGCACCAATGAGAGTAAATAGCACCATCAGATTAAAGTAAATCTCACCGTGAGATCAGATTCAATCGCACCAATGAGAGTAAATCACACCGTCAGATTCAAGTAAATCTCACCGTGAGATCAGAGTAAATCGCACCGTGAGATCAGTGTCAATCGCACCGTGAGATCAGTGTCAATCGCACCGTGAGATCAGAGAAAATCGCACCGTGAGATCAGAGTAAATCGCACCATGAGATCAGAGTAAATCGCACGGAGAGATCAGAGTAAATCACACCAATGAGAGTAAATCACACCGTCAGATTAAAGTAAATCTCACCGTGAGATCAGCGTAAATCGCAGCTTGAGATCAGAGTAAATCGCTCCGTGAGATCAGAGTAAATCGCACCGTGAGATTAGGGCAAATCGCACCGAGAGATCAGCGTAAATCACACCGAGAGATCAGCGTAAATCGCACCAATGAGAGTAAATCGCACCGTCAGATTAAAGTAAATCTCACCGTGAGATCAGATTAAATTGCACCAATGAGAGTAAATCACACCGTCAGATTCAAGTAAATCTCACCGTGAGATCAGAGTAAATCGCACCATGAGATGAGAGTAAATTGCACAGTGAGATGAAATTAAATCGCACCGTGAGATCAGAGTAAATCGCACCGTGAGATGAGAGTAAATCGCAAAGTGAGATCAGAGTAAATCGCACCGTGAGATCAGAGTAAATCGCACCGTGAGATCAGAGTAAATCGCACCGTGAGATCAGAGTAAATCGCACCGTGAGATCAGAGTAAATCGCACCGTGAGATCAGAGTAAATCGCACCGTGAGATCAGAGTAAATCGCACCGTGAGATCAGAGTAAAATCGCACCGTGAGATCAGAGTAAATCGCACCGTGAGATGAGAGCAAATCGCACCGTGAGATGAGAGTAATTCGCACCGTGAGATCAGAGCAAATCGCACCGTGAGATGAGAGTAAATCGCACCGTGTGATGAGAGTAAATCGCACCGTGAGATCAGAGTAAATCGCACCGTGAGATCAGAGTAAATCGCACCGTGACATCAGAGTAAATCGCACCGTGAGATCAGAGTAAATCGCACCGTGAGATCAGAGTAAATCGCACCGTGAGATGAGAATAAATCGCACCGTGAGATCAGAGTAAAATCGCACCATGAGATCAGAGTAAATCGCACCGTGAGATGAGAGTAAATCGCACCGTGAGATCAGAGTAAATCGCACCGTGAGATGAGAGCAAATCGCACCGTGAGATGAGAGCAAATCGCACCGTGAGATGAGAGTAAATCGCACCGTGAGATCAGAGTAAATCGCACCGTGAGATCAGTGTCAATCGCACCGTGAGATCAGTGTAAATCGCACCGTGAGATCAGAGTAAATCGCACCGTGAGATCAGTGTCAATCGCACCGTGAGATCAGTGTCAATCGCACCGTGAGATCAGAGAAAATCGCACCGTGAGATCAGAGTAAATCGCACCGTGAGATCAGAGAAAATCGCACCGTGAGATTAGAGTAAATCACACCGTGAGATGAGAGTAAATCGATCCGTGAGAGCAGAGTAAATCGCTCCGTGAGATCAGAGTAAATCGCTCCATTAGATCAGAGTAAATCGCACCGTGAGATTAGAGTAAATCGCACCGTGAGATCAGCGTAAATCACACCGAGAGATCAGCGTAAATCGCACCAATGAGAGTAAATCGCACCATCAGATTAAAGTAAATCTCACCGTGAGATCAGATTAAATCGCACCAATGAGAGTAAATCACACCGTCAGATTCAAGTAAATCTCACCGTGAGATCAGAGTAAATCGCACCGTGAGATGAAATTAAATCGCACCGTGAGATCAGAGTAAATCGCACCGTGAGATGAGAGTAAATCGCACCGTGAGATGAAATTAAATCGCACCGTGAGATCAGAGTAAATCGCACCGTGAGATCAGTGTAAATCGCACCGTGAGATGAAATTAAATCGCACCGTGAGATCAGAGTAAATCGCACCGTGAGATGAGAGTAAATCGCACCGTGAGATGAGAGTAAATCGCACCGTGAGATGAAATTAAATCGCACCGTGAGATCAGAGTAAATCGCACCGTGAGATGAGAGTAAATCGCACCGTGAGATGAGAGTAAATCGCACCGTGAGATCAGTGTAAATCGCACCGTGAGACTAGAGTAAATCGCACCGTGAGATCAGTGTAAATCGCACCGTGAGATCAGAGTAAATCGCACCGTGAGATGAGAGTAAATCGCACCGTGAGATCAGAGTTAATCGCACCGTGAGATCAGTGTAAATCACACCGTGCGATCAGAGTAAATCGCACCGTGAGATGAGAGTAAATCGCACCGTGAGATCAGAGTAAATCGCACCGTGAGATGAGAGTAAATCGCACCGTGAGATCAGTGTAAATCACACCGTTAGATCAGAGTAAATCGCACCGTGAGATCAGTGTAAATCGCACCGTGAGATGAGAGTAAATCGCACCGTGAGATCAGTGTAAATCGCACCGTGAGATCAGAGTAAATCGCACACAGATGAGAGTAAATCGCACCGTGAGATGAGAGTAAATCGCACCGTGAGATCAGTGTAAATCACACCGTGAGATCAGAGTAAATCGCACCGTGAGATGAGAGTAAATCGCACCGTGAGATGAGAGTAAATCGCACCGTGAGATTAAAGTAAATCTCACCGTGAGATCAGCGTAAATCGCAGCTTGAGATCAGAGTAAATCGCTCCGTGAGATTAGAGTAAATCGCTCCGTGAGATCAGAGTAAATCGCTCCATGAGATCAGAGTAAATCGCACCGTGAGATTAGAGTAAATCGCACCTTGAGATCAGCGTAAATCACACCGAGAGATCAGCGTAAATCGCACCAATGAGAGTAAATCGCACCGTCAGATTAAAGTAAATCTCACCGTGAGATCAGATTAAATCGCACCAATGAGACTAAATCACACCGTCAGATTCAAGTAAATCTCACCGTGAGATCAGAGTAAATCGCACCATGAGATGAGAGTAAATTGCACAGTGAGATGAAATTAAATCGCACCGTGAGATGAGAGTAAATCGAACCGTGAGATGAGAGTAATTCGCACCGTGAGATCAGAGCAAATCGCACCGTGAGATGAGAGTAAATCGCACCGTGTGATGAGAGTAAATCGCACCGTGTGATGAGAGTAAATCGCACCGTGAGATCAGAGTAAATCGCTCCGTGAGATGAGAGTAAATCGCACCGTGAGATCAGTGTAAATCGCACCGTGAGTTCAGAGTAAATCGCACCGTGAGATCAGTGTCAATCGCACCGTGAGATCAGAGTAAATCGCAGCTTGAGATCAGAGTAAATCGCAGCTTGAGATCAGAGTAAATCACACCGAGAGATCAGTGTAAATCGCAAAAATGAGAGTAAATCGCACCGTGAGATTAGAGTAAATCACACCAATGAGAGTAAATCACATCGTGAGATCAGAGTAAATCACACCGAGAGATCAGCGTAAATCACACCGAGAGATCAGCGTAAATCGCACCAATGAGAGTAAATCGCACCGTCAGATTAAAGTAAATCTCACCGTGAGATCAGATTAAATCGCACCAATGAGAGTAAATCACACCGTCAGATTCAAGTAAATCTCACCGTGAGATCAGAGTAAATCGCACCGTGATATCAGAGTAAATCGCACCATGAGATGAGAGTAAATTGCACAGTGAGATGAAATTAAATCGCACCGTGAGATGAGAGTAAATCGCACCGTGAGATGAGAGTAAATCGCACCGTGAGATCAGTGTAACTCGCACCGTGAAATCAGAGTAAATCGCACCGTGAGATCAGTGTAACTCGCACCGTGAAATCAGAGTAAATCGCACCGTGAGATCAGAGTAAATCGCACCGTGAGATCAGTGTAACTCGCACCGTGAGATCAGAGTAAATCGCACCGTGAGATCAGAGTAAATCGCACCGTGAGATCAGAGTAAATCGCACCGTGAGATCAGAGTAAATCGCACCGTGAGATCAGAGTAAATCGCACCGTGAGATCAGAGTAAATCGCACCGAGAGATCAGTGTAAATCGCAACAATGAGAGTAAATCTCACCGTGAGATCAGAGTAAATCACACCAATGAGAGTAAATCACACCGTCAGATTAAAGTAAATCTCACCGTGAGATCAGCGTAAATCGCAGCTTGAGATCAGAGTAAATCGCTCCGTGAGATCAGAGTAAATCGCTCCGTGAGATCAGAGTAAATCGCTCCATGAGATCAGAGTAAATCGCACCGTGAGATTAGAGTAAATCGCACCGTGAGATCAGAGTAAATCACACCGAGAGATCAGTGTAAATCGCAACAATGAGAGTAAATCTCACCGTGAGATCAGAGTAAATCACACCAATGAGAGTAAATCACACCGTCAGATTAAAGTAAATCTCACCGTGAGATCAGCGTAAATCGCAGCTTGAGATCAGAGTAAATCGCTCCGTGAGATCAGAGTAAATCGCTCCGTGAGATCAGAGTAAATCGCTCCATGAGATCAGAGTAAATCGCACCGTGAGATTAGAGTAAATCGCACCGTGAGATCAGCGTAAATCACACCGAGAGATCAGCGTAAATCGCACCAATGAGAGTAAATAGCACCATCAGATTAAAGTAAATCTCACCGTGAGATCAGATTCAATCGCACCAATGAGAGTAAATCACACCGTCAGATTCAAGTAAATCTCACCGTGAGATCAGAGTAAATCGCACCGTGAGATCAGTGTCAATCGCACCGTGAGATCAGTGTCAATCGCACCGTGAGATCAGAGAAAATCGCACCGTGAGATCAGAGTAAATCGCACCATGAGATCAGAGTAAATCGCACGGAGAGATCAGAGTAAATCACACCAATGAGAGTAAATCACACCGTCAGATTAAAGTAAATCTCACCGTGAGATCAGCGTAAATCGCAGCTTGAGATCAGAGTAAATCGCTCCGTGAGATCAGAGTAAATCGCACCGTGAGATTAGGGCAAATCGCACCGAGAGATCAGCGTAAATCACACCGAGAGATCAGCGTAAATCGCACCAATGAGAGTAAATCGCACCGTCAGATTAAAGTAAATCTCACCGTGAGATCAGATTAAATTGCACCAATGAGAGTAAATCACACCGTCAGATTCAAGTAAATCTCACCGTGAGATCAGAGTAAATCGCACCATGAGATGAGAGTAAATTGCACAGTGAGATGAAATTAAATCGCACCGTGAGATGAGAGTAAATCGCACCGTGAGATGAGAGTAAATCGCACCGTGAGATGAGAGTAAATCGCAAAGTGAGATCAGAGTAAATCGCACCGTGAGATCAGAGTAAATCGCACCGTGAGATCAGAGTAAATCGCACCGTGAGATCAGAGTAAATCGCACCGTGAGATCAGAGTAAATCGCACCGTGAGATCAGAGTAAATCGCACCGTGAGATCAGAGTAAATCGCACCGTGAGATCAGAGTAAAATCGCACCGTGAGATCAGAGTAAATCGCACCGTGAGATGAGAGCAAATCGCACCGTGAGATGAGAGTAATTCGCACCGTGAGATCAGAGCAAATCGCACCGTGAGATGAGAGTAAATCGCACCGTGTGATGAGAGTAAATCGCACCGTGAGATCAGAGTAAATCGCACCGTGAGATCAGAGTAAATCGCACCGTGACATCAGAGTAAATCGCACCGTGAGATCAGAGTAAATCGCACCGTGAGATCAGAGTAAATCGCACCGTGAGATGAGAATAAATCGCACCGTGAGATCAGAGTAAAATCGCACCATGAGATCAGAGTAAATCGCACCGTGAGATGAGAGTAAATCGCACCGTGAGATCAGAGTAAATCGCACCGTGAGATGAGAGCAAATCGCACCGTGAGATGAGAGCAAATCGCACCGTGAGATGAGAGTAAATCGCACCGTGAGATCAGAGTAAATCGCACCGTGAGATCAGTGTCAATCGCACCGTGAGATCAGTGTAAATCGCACCGTGAGATCAGAGTAAATCGCACCGTGAGATCAGTGTCAATCGCACCGTGAGATCAGTGTCAATCGCACCGTGAGATCAGAGAAAATCGCACCGTGAGATCAGAGCAAATCGCACCGAGAGATCAGTGTAAATCGCAACAATGAGAGTAAATCGCACCGTGAGATCAGAGAAAATCGCACCGTGAGATTAGAGTAAATCACACCGTGAGATGAGAGTAAATCGATCCGTGAGAGCAGAGTAAATCGCTCCGTGAGATCAGAGTAAATCGCTCCATTAGATCAGAGTAAATCGCACCGTGAGATTAGAGTAAATCGCACCGTGAGATCAGCGTAAATCACACCGAGAGATCAGCGTAAATCGCACCAATGAGAGTAAATCGCACCATCAGATTAAAGTAAATCTCACCGTGAGATCAGATTAAATCGCACCAATGAGAGTAAATCACACCGTCAGATTCAAGTAAATCTCACCGTGAGATCAGAGTAAATCGCACCTTGAGATGAGAGTAAATTGCACCGTGAGATCAGAGTAAATCGCACCGTGAGATGAGAGTAAATCGCACCGTGAGATGAGAGCAAATCGCACCGTGAGATGAGAGTAAATCGCACCGTGTGATGAGAGTAAATCGCACCGTGAGATCAGAGCAAATCGCACCGTGAGATGAGAGTAAATCGCACCGTGAGATCAGAGTAAATCGCACCGTGAGATCAGAGTAAATCGCACCGTGAGATCAGAGTAAATCGCACCGTGAGATCAGAGCAAATCGCACCGTGAGATCAGATTAAATCGCACCGTGAGATCAGAGTAAATCGCACCGTGAGATGAGAATAAATCGCACCGTGAGATCAGAGTAAAATCGCACCGTGAGATCAGAGTAAATCGCACCGTGAGATGAGAGCAAATCGCACCGTGAGATCAGAGTAAATCGCACCGTGAGATGAGAGCAAATCGCACCGTGAGATCAGAGTAAATCGCACCGTGAGATCAGAGTAAATCGCACCGTGAGATCAGAGTAAATCGCACCGTGAGATCAGAGTAAATCGCACCGAGAGATCAGAGTAATTCGCAGCTTGAGATCAGAGTAAATCGCTCCGTGAGATCAGAGTAAATCGCTCCATGAGATCAGAGTAAATCGCACCGTGAGATCAGTGTCAATCACACCGAGAGATCAGCGTAAATCGCACCAATGAGAGTAAATCGCACCGTCAGATTAAAGTAAATCTCACCGTGAGATCAGCGTAAATCGCACCAATGAGAGTAAATCGCACCGTCAGATTAAAGTAAATCTCACCGTGAGATCAGAGTAAATCGCACCATGAGATGAGAGTAAATCGCATCGTGAGATCAGAGTAAATCGCACCGTGAGATGAGAATAAATCGCACCGTGAGATCAGTGTAAATCGCACCATGAGATGAAATTAAATCGCACCATGAGATCAGAGCAAATCGCACCGTGAGATGAGAGTAAATCGCACCGTGAGATCAGTGTAAATCGCACCGTGAGATGAGAGTAAATCGCACCGTGAGATCAGTGTAAATCGCACCGTGAGATGAGAATAAATCGCACCGTGAGATCAGTGTAAATCGCACCGTGAGATGAAATTAAATCGCACCATGAGATCAGAGTAAATCACACCGTGACATGAGAGTAAATCGCACCGTGAGATGAGAGTAAATCGCACCGTGAGATGAGAGTAAATCGCACCGTGATATCAGAGTAAATCGCACCGTGATATCAGAGTAAATCGCACCGTGAGATGAGAGTAAATCGCACCGTGAGATGAGAGTAAATCGCACCGTGAGATGAGAGTAAATCGCACCGTGAGATGAGAGTAAATCACACCGTGAGATGAGAGTAAATCACACCGTGAGATCAGAGTAAATCGCACCGTGAGATCAGTGTAAATCGCACCGTGAGATCAGAGTAAATCGCACCGTGAGATCAGTGTGAATCGCACCGTGAGATGAGAGCGAATCGCACCGTGAGATGAGAGCAAATCGCACCGTGAGATGAGAGTAAATCACACCGTGAGATCAGAGTAAATCGCACCGTGAGATCAGAGTAAATCGCACCGTGAGATCAGTGTAAATCGCACCGTGAGATCAGAGTAAATCGCACCGTGAGATCAGTGTCAATCGCACCGTGAGATCAGTGTCAATCGCACCGTGAGATCAGTGTAAATCGCACCGTGAGATCAGAGTAAATCGCACCGTGAGATCAGTGTCAATCGCACCGTGAGATCAGTGTCAATCGCACCGTGAGATCAGAGAAAATCGCACCGTGAGATCAGAGTAAATCGCACCGAGAGATCAGTGTAAATCGCAACAATGAGAGGAAATCGCACCGTGAGATCAGAGAAAATCGCACCGTGAGATTAGAGTAAATCACACCGTGAGATGAGAGTAAATCGATCCGTGAGAGCAGAGTAAATCGCTCCGTGAGATCAGAGTAAATCGCTCCATTAGATCAGAGTAAATCGCACCGTGAGATTAGAGTAAATCGCACCGTGAGATCAGCGTAAATCACACCGAGAGATCAGCGTAAATCGCACCAATGAGAGTAAATCGCACCATCAGATTAAAGTAAATCTCACCGTGAGATCAGATTAAATCGCACCAATGAGAGTAAATCACACCGTCAGATTCAAGTAAATCTCACCGTGAGATCAGAGTAAATCGCACCTTGAGATGAGAGTAAATTGCACCGTGAGATCAGAGTAAATCGCACCGTGAGATGAGAGTAAATCGCACCGTGAGATCAGAGCAAATCGCACCGTGAGATGAGAGTAAATCGCTCCGTGTGATGAGAGTAAATCGCACCGTCAGATCAGAGTAAATCGCACCGTGAGATCAGAGTAAATCGCACCGTGAGATCAGAGCAAATCGCACCGTGAGATCAGATTAAATCACACCGTGAGATCAGAGTAAATCGCACCGTGAGATGAGAATAAATCGCACCGTGAGATCAGAGTAAAATCGCACCGTGAGATCAGAGTAAATCGCACCGTGAGATGAGAGCAAATCGCACCGTGAGATCAGAGTAAATCGCACCGTGAGATGAGAGCAAATCGCACCGTGAGATCAGAGTAAATCGCACCGTGAGATCAGAGTAAATCGCACCGTGAGATCAGAGTAAATCGCACCGTGAGATCAGAGTAAATCGCACCGAGAGATCAGAGTAATTCGCAGCTTGAGATCAGAGTAAATCGCTCCGTGAGATCAGAGTAAATCGCTCCATGAGATCAGAGTAAATCGCACCGTGAGATCAGTGTCAATCACACCGAGAGATCAGCGTAAATCGCACCAATGAGAGTAAATCGCACCGTCAGATGAAAGTAAATCTCACCGTGAGATCAGCGTAAATCGCACCAATGAGAGTAAATCGCACCGTCAGATTAAAGTAAATCTCACCGTGAGATCAGAGTAAATCGCACGATGAGATGAGAGTAAATCGCACCGTGAGATCAGTGTAAATCGCACCGTGAGATGAGAGTAAATCGCACCGTGAGATCAGAGTAAATCGCACCGTGAGATGAGAATAAATCGCACCGTGAGATCAGTGTAAATCGCACCGTGAGATGAAATTAAATCGCACCATGAGATCAAAGCAAATCGCACCGTGAGATGAGAGTAAATCGCACCGTGAGATGAGAGTAAATCGCACCGTGAGATGAGAGTAAATCGCACCGTGAGATCAGAGTAAATCGCACCGTGAGATCAGTGTAAATCGCACCGTGAGATGAGAGTAAATCGCACCGTGAGATGAGAATAAATCGCACCGTGAGATCAGTGTAAATCGCACCGTGAGATGAAATTAAATCGCACCATGAGATCAGAGTAAATCGCACCGTGAGATGAGAGTAAATCGCACCGTGACATGAGAGTAAATCGCACCGTGAGATGAGAGTAAATCTCACCGTGAGATGAGAGTAAATCGCACCGTGAGATGAGAGTAAATCGCACCGTGAGATCAGAGTAAATCGCACCGTGAGATGAGAGTAAATCGCACCGAGATGAGAGTAAATCGCACCGTGAGATGAGAGTAAATCGCACCGTGAGATGAGAGTAAATCGCACCGTGAGATGAGAGTAAATCGCACCGTGAGATGAGAGTAAATCGCACCGTGAGATGAGAGTAAATCGCACCGTGAGATGAGAGTAAATCGCACCGTGAGATGAGAGTAAATCGCACCGTGAGATGAGAGTAAATCGCACCGTGAGATCAGTGTAAATCGCACCGTGAGATGAGAGTAAATCGCGCCGTGAGATCAGTGTAAATCGCACCGTGAGATCAGTGTGAATCGCTCCTTGAGATCAGTGTGAATCGCACCGTGAGATGAGAGTAAATCGCACCGTGAGATCAGTGTAAATCGCACCGTGAGATGAGAGTAAATCGCACCGTGAGATCAGTGTAAATCGCACCGTGAGATGAGAGTAAATCGCACCGTGAGATGAAATTAAATCGCACCGTGAGATGAGAGTAAATCGCACCGTGAGATGAGAGTAAATCGCACCGTGAGATGAAATTAAATCGCACCGTGAGATCAGAGTAAATCGCACCGTGAGATCAGTGTAAATCGCACCGTGAGATGAAATTAAATCGCACCGTGAGATCAGAGTAAATCGCACCGTGAGATCAGAGTAAATCGCACCGTGAGATGAGAGCAAATCGCACCGTGAGATGAGAGTAAATCGCACCGTGAGATGAAATTAAATCGCACCGTGAGATCAGAGTAAATCGCACCGTGAGATGAGAGTAAATCGCACCGTGAGATGAGAGTAAATCGCACCGTGAGATCAGTGTAAATCGCACCGTGAGATCAGAGTAAATCGCACCGTGAGATGAGAGTAAATCGCACCGTGAGATCAGAGTAAATCGCACCGTGAGATCAGTGCAAATCGCACCGTGAGATCAGAGTAAATCGCACCGTGAGATGAGAGTAAATCGCACCGTGAGATCAGAGTTAATCGCACCGTGAGATCAGTGTAAATCACACCGTCAGATTCAAGTAAATCTCACCGTGAGATGAGAGTAAATCGCACCGTGAGATCAGAGTAAATCGCACCGTGAGATGAGAGTAAATCGCACCGTGAGATCAGTGTAAATCACACCGTTAGATCAGAGTAAATCGCACCGTGAGATCAGTGTAAATCGCACCGTGAGATGAGAGTAAATCGCACCGTGAGATCAGTGTAAATCGCACCGTGAGATCAGAGTAAATCGCACCGTGAGATCAGTGTAAATCACACCGTGAGATCAGAGTAAATCGCACCGTGAGATGAGAGTAAATCGCACCGTGAGATGAGAGTAAATCGCACCGTGAGATTAAAGTAAATCTCACCGTGAGATCAGCGTAAATCGCAGCTTGAGATCAGAGTAAATCGCTCCGTGAGATTAGAGTAAATCGCTCCGTGAGATCAGAGTAAATCGCTCCATGAGATCAGAGTAAATCTCACCGTGAGATCAGAGTAAATCGCACCATGAGATGAGAGTAAATTGCACAGTGAGATGAAATTAAATCGCACCGTGAGATGAGAGTAAATCGCACCGTGAGATGAGAGTAAATCGCACCGTGAGATCAGAGCAAATCGCACCGTGAGATGGGAGTAAATCGCACCGTGTGATGAGAGTCAATCGCACCGTGTGATGAGAGTAAATCGCACAGTGAGATCAGAGTAAATCGCTCCGTGAGATGAGAGTAAATCGCACCGTGAGATCAGAGTAAATCGCACCGTGAGATCAGAGTAAATCGCACCGTGAGATCAGAGTAAATGGCACCGTGAGATCAGTGTAAATCGCACCGTGAGTTCAGAGTAAATCGCACCGTGAGATCAGTGTCAATCGCACCGTGAGATCAGTGTAAATCGCACCGTGAGATCAGAGTAAATCGCACCGAGAGATCAGTGTAAGTCGCAACAATGAGAGTAAAGCGCACCGTGAGATAAGTGTAACTCGCACCGTGAGATCAGAGTAAATCGCACCGTGAGATCAGAATAAATCGCACCGTGAGATCAGAGTAAATCACACCGAGAGATCAGTGTAAATCGCAACAATGAGAGTAAATCGCACCGTGAGATTAGAGTAAATCACACCAATGAGAGTAAATCACACCGTCAGATTAAAGTAAATCTCACCGTGAGATCAGCGTAAATCGCAGCTTGAGATCAGAGTAAATCGCTCCGTGAGATCAGAGTAAATCGCACCGTGAGATTAGAGTAAATCGCACCGAGAGATCAGCGTAAATCACACCGAGAGATCAGCGTAAATCGCACCAATGAGAGTAAATCGCACCGTCAGATTAAAGTAAATCTCACCGTGAGATCAGATTAAATCGCACCAATGAGAGTAAATCACACCGTCAGATTCAAGTAAATCTCACCGTGAGATCAGAGTAAATCGCACCGTGAGATGAGAGTAAATTGCACAGTGAGATGAAATTAAATCGCACCGTGAGATGAGAGTAAATCGCACCGTGAGATGAGAGTAAATCGCAAAGTGAGATCAGAGTAAATCGCACCGTGAGATGAGAGTAAATCGCACCGTGAGATCAGAGTAAATCGCACCGTGAGATCAGAGTAAATCGCACCGTGAGATGAGAGTAAATCGCAAAGTGAGATCAGAGTAAATCGCACCGTGAGATCAGAGTAAATCGCACAATGACATCAGAGTAAATCGCACCATGAGATCAGAGTAAATCGCACCGTGAGATCAGAGTAAATCGCACCGTGAGATCAGAGTAAATCGCACCGTGAGATCAGAGTAAAATCGCACCGTGAGATCAGAGTAAATCGCACCGTGAGATGAGAGTAAATCGCACCATGAGATCAGAGTAAATCGAACCGTGAGATCAGTGTAAATCGCACCGTGAGATCAGAGTAAATCGCACCGTGAGATCAGTGCCAATCGCACCGTGAGATCAGTGTAAATCGCACCGTGAGATGAGAGTAAATCGCACCGTGAGATCAGAGTAAATCGCACCGTGAGATGAGAGTAAATCGCACCGTGAGATCAGTGTAAATCACACCGTGAGATCAGTGTAAATCGCACCGTGAGATCAGAGTAAATCGCACCCAGATGAGAGTAAATCGCACCGTGAGATGAGAGTAAATCGCACCGTGAGATGAGAGTAAATCGCACCGTGAGATGAGAGTAAATCGCACCGTGAGATGAGAGTAAATCGCACCGTGAGATGAGAGTAAATCGCACCGTGAGATGAGAGTAAATCGCACCGTGAGATGAGAGTAAATCGCACCGTGAGATGAGAGTAAATCGCACCGTGAGATGAGAGTAAATCGCACCGTGAGATGAGAGTAAATCGCACCGTGAGATGAGAGTAAATCGCACCGTGAGATGAGAGTAAATCGCACCGTGAGATCAGTGTAAATCGCACCGTGAGATGAGAGTAAATCGCGCCGTGAGATCAGTGTAAATCGCACCGTGAGATGAGAGTAAATCACACCGTGAGATGAGAGTAAATCGCACCGTGAGATGAGAGTAAATCGCACCGTGAGATCAGTGTAAATCGCACCGTGAGATGAGAGTAAATCGCACCGTGAGATCAGTGTAAATCGCACCGTGAGATGAGAGTAAATCGCACCGTGAGATGAAATTAAATCGCACCGTGAGATCAGAGTAAATCGCACCGTGAGATCAGTGTAAATCGCACCGTGAGATGAAATTAAATCGCACCGTGAGATCAGAGTAAATCGCACCGTGAGATGAGAGTAAATCGCACCGTGAGATGAGAGTAAATCGCACCGTGAGATGAAATTAAATCGCACCGTGAGATCAGAGTAAATCGCACCGTGAGATGAGAGTAAATCGCACCGTGATATGAGAGTAAATCGCACCGTGAGATCAGTGTAAATCGCACCGTGAGATCAGAGTAAATCGCACCGTGAGATGAGAGTAAATCGCACCGTGAGATCAGAGTAAATCGCACCGTGAGATCAGTGTAAATCGCACCGTGAGATCAGAGTAAATCACACCGTGCGATCAGAGTAAATCGCACCGTGAGATGAGAGTAAATCGCACCGTGAGATCAGAGTAAATCGCACCGTGAGATCAGTGTAAATCACACCGTTAGATCAGAGTAAATCGCACCGTGAGATCAGAGTAAATCGCACCGTGAGATCAGAGTAAATCGCACCCAGATGAGAGTAAATCGCACCGTGAGATGAGAGTAAATCTCACCGTGAGATCAGCGTAAATCGCAGCTTGAGATCAGAGTAAATCGCTCCGTGAGAATAGAGTAAATCGCTCCGTGAGATCAGAGTAAATCGCTCCATGAGATCAGAGTAAATCGCACCGTGAGATTAGAGTAAATCGCACCGTGAGATCAGCGTAAATCACACCGAGAGATCAGCGTAAATCGCACCAATGAGAGTAAATCGCACCGTCAGATTAAAGTAAATCTCACCGTGAGATCAGATTAAATCGCACCAATGAGAGTAAATCACACCGTCAGATTCAAGTAAATCTCACCGTGAGATCAGAGTAAATCGCACCATGAGATGAGAGTAAATTGCACAGTGAGATGAACTTAAATCGCACCGTGAGATGAGAGTAAATCGCACCGTGAGATGAGAGTAAATCGCACCGTGAGATCAGAGTAATTCGCACCGTGAGATGAGAGTAAATCGCACCGTGTGATGAGTGTAAATCGCACCGTGTGATGAGAGTAAATCGCACCGTGAGATCAGTGTAAATCGCACCGTGAGATCAGAGTAAATCGCACCGTGAGATGAGAGTAAATCGCACCGTGAGATCAGAGTAAATCGCACCGTGAGATCAGTGTAAATCGCACCGTGAGATCAGAGTAAATCGCACCGTGAGATGAGAGTAAATCGCACCGTGAGATCAGAGTTAATCGCACCGTGAGATCAGTGTAAATCACACCGTGCGATCAGAGTAAATCGCACCGTGAGATGAGAGTAAATCGCACCGTGAGATGAGAGTAAATCGCACCGTGAGATCAGTGTAAATCACACCGTTAGATCAGAGTAAATCGCACCGTGAGATCAGTGTAAATCGCACCGTGAGATGAGAGTAAATCGCACCGTGAGATCAGTGTAAATCGCACCGTGAGATCAGAGTAAATCGCACCCAGATGAGAGTAAATCGCACCGTGAGATGAGAGTAAATCGCACCGTGAGATCAGTGTAAATCACACCGTGAGATCAGAGTAAATCGCACCGTGAGATGAGAGTAAATCGCACCGTGAGATGAGAGTAAATCGCACCGTGAGATTAAAGTAAATCTCACCGTGAGATCAGCGTAAATCGCAGCTTGAGATCAGAGTAAATCGCTCTGTGAGATTAGAGTAAATCGCTCCGTGAGATCAGAGTAAATCGCACCGTGAGATCAGTGTAAATCGCACCGTGAGATGAAATTAAATCGCACCGTGAGATCAGAGTAAATCGCACCGTGAGATGAGAGTAAATCGCACCGTGAGATGAGAGTAAATCGCACCGTGAGATGAAATTAAATCGCACCGTGAGATCAGAGTAAATCGCACCGTGAGATGAGAGTAAATCGCACCGTGAGATGAAATTAAATCGCACCGTGAGATCAGAGTAAATCGCACCGTGAGATCAGAGTAAATCGCACCGTGAGATGAGAGTAAATCGCACCGTGAGATCAGAGTAAATCGCACCGTGAGATCAGAGTAAATCGCACCGTGAGATCAGTGTAAATCGCACCGTGAGATCAGAGTAAATCGCACCGTGAGATGAGAGTAAATCGCACCGTGAGATCAGAGTAAATCGCACCGTGAGATCAGTGTAAATCGCACCGTGAGATGAGAGTAAATCACACCGTGAGATCAGAGTAAATCGCACCGTGAGATGAGAGTAAATCGCACCGTGAGATCAGAGTAAATCGCACCGTGAGATGAGAGTAAATCGCACCGTGAGATCATAGTTAATCGCACCGTGAGATCAGTGTAAATCACACCGTGCGATCAGAGTAAATCGCACCGTGAGATGAGAGTAAATCGCACCGTGAGATCAGAGTAAATCGCACCGTGAGATGAGAGTAAATCGCAAAGTGAGATCAGAGTAAATCGCACCGTGAGATCAGAGTAAATCGCACAATGACATCAGAGTAAATCGCACCGTGAGATCAGAGTAAATCGCACCGTGAGATCAGAGTAAATCGCACCGTGAGATCAGAGTAAATCGCACCGTGAGATCAGAGTAAAATCGCACCGTGAGATCAGAGTAAATCGCACCGTGAGATGAGAGTAAATCGCACCGTGAGATCAGAGTAAATCGAACCGTGAGATCAGTGTAAATCGCACCGTGAGATCAGAGTAAATCGCACCGTGAGATCAGTGTCAATCGCACCGTGAGATCAGTGTAAATCGCACCGTGAGATGAGAGTAAATCGCACCGTGAGATCAGAGTAAATCGCACCGTGAGATGAGAGTAAATCGCACCGTGAGATCAGTGTAAATCACACCGTTAGATCAGAGTAAATCGCACCGTGAGATCAGTGTAAATCGCACCGTGAGATGAGAGTAAATCGCACCGTGAGATCAGTGTAAATCGCACCGTGAGATCAGAGTAAATCGCACCCAGATGAGAGTAAATCGCACCGTGAGATGAGAGTAAATCGCACCGTGAGATGAGAGTAAATCGCACCGTGAGATGAGAGTAAATCGCACCGTGAGATGAGAGTAAATCGCACCGTGAGATGAGAGTAAATCGCACCGTGAGATGAGAGTAAATCGCACCGTGAGATCAGAGTAAATCGCACCGTGAGATGAGAGTAAATCGCACCGTGAGATGAGAGTAAATCGCACCGTGAGATCAGTGTAAATCGCACCGTGAGATGAGAGTAAATCGCGCCGTGAGATCAGTGTAAATCGCACCGTGAGATGAGAGTAAATCGCACCGTGAGATCAGTGTAAATCGCACCGTGAGATGAGAGTAAATCGCACCGTGAGATGAAATTAAATCGCACCGTGAGATCAGAGTAAATCGCACCGTGAGATCAGAGTAAATCGCACCGTGAGATGAGAGTAAATCGCACCGTGAGATGAGAGTAAATCGCACCGTGAGATGAGAGTAAATCGCACCGTGAGATCAGAGTAAATCGCACCGTGAGATGAGAGTAAATCGCACCGTGAGATGAGAGTAAATCGCACCGTGAGATCAGTGTAAATCGCACCGTGAGATGAGAGTAAATCGCACCGTGAGATCAGTGTAAATCGCACCGTGAGATGAGAGTAAATCGCACCGTGAGATCAGTGTAAATCGCACCGTGAGATGAGAGTAAATCGCACCGTGAGATGAAATTAAATCGCACCGTGAGATCAGAGTAAATCGCACCGTGAGATGAGAGTAAATCGCACCGTGAGATGAAATTAAATCGCACCGTGAGATCAGAGTAAATCGCACCGTGAGATGAGAGTAAATCGCACCGTGAGATGAGAGTAAATCGCACCGTGAGATGAAATTAAATCGCACCGTGAGATCAGAGTAAATCGCACCGTGAGATGAGAGTAAATCGCAACGTGATATGAGAGTAAATCGCACCGTGAGATCAGTGTAAATCGCACCGTGAGATCAGAGTAAATCGCACCGTGAGATGAGAGTAAATCGCACCGTGAGATCAGAGTAAATCGCACCGTGAGATCAGTGTAAATCGCACCGTGAGATCAGAGTAAATCGCACCGTGAGATGAGAGTAAATCGCACCGTGAGATCAGAGTTAATCGCACCGTGAGATCAGTGTAAATCACACCGTGCGATCAGAGTAAATCGCACCGTGAGATGAGAGTAAATCGCACCGTGAGATCAGAGTAAATCGCACCGTGAGATGAGAGTAAATCGCACCGTGAGATCAGTGTAAATCACACCGTTAGATCAGAGTAAATCGCACCGTGAGATCAGTGTAAATCGCACCGTGAGATCAGAGTAAATCGCACCCAGATGAGAGTAAATCGCACCGTGAGATGAGAGTAAATCGCACCGTGAGATCAGTGTAAATCACACCGTGAGATCAGAGTAAATCGCACCGTGAGATGAGAGTAAATCGCACCGTGAGATGAGAGTAAATCGCACCGTGAGATTAGAGTAAATCGCACCGTGAGATTAAAGTAAATCTCACCGTGAGATCAGCGTTAATCGCAGCTTGAGATCAGAGTAAATCGCTCCGTGAGATTAGAGTAAATCGCTCCGTGAGATCAGAGTAAATCGCTCCATGAGATCAGAGTAAATCGCACCGTGAGATTAGAGTAAATCGCACCGTGAGATCAGCGTAAATCACACCGAGAGATCAGCGTAAATCGCACCAATGAGAGTAAATCGCACCGTCAGATTAAAGTAAATCTCACCGTGAGATCAGATTAAATCGCACCAATGAGAGTAAATCACACCGTCAGATTCAAGTAAATCTCACCGTGAGATCAGAGTAAATCGCACCATGAGATGAGAGTAAATTGCACAGTGAGATGAAATTAAATCGCACCGTGAGATGAGAGTAAATCGCACCGTGAGATCAGAGTAAATCGCACCGTGAGATCAGAGTAAATCGCACCGTGAGATCAGAGTAAATCGCACCGTGAGATCAGAGTAAATCGCACCGGGAGATCAGAGTAAATCGCACCGTGAGATCAGTGTAAATCGCACCGTGAGTTCAGAGTAAATCGCACCGTGAGATCAGTGTCAATCGCACCATGAGATCAGTGTAAATCGCACCGTGAGATCAGAGTAAATCGCACCGTGAGATCAGTGTCAATCGCACCGTGAGATCAGTGTCAATCGCACCGTGAGATCAGAGAAAATCGCACCGTGAGATCAGAGTAAATCGCACCGTGAGATCAGAGTAAATCGCACCGTGAGATCAGAGAAAATCGCACCGTGAGATCAGAGTAAATCGCACCGTGAGATCAGAGTAAATCGCACCGTGAGATAAGTGTAACTCGCACCGTGAGATCAGAGTAAATCGCACCGTGAGATCAGAATAAATCGCACCGTGAGATCAGAGTAAATCACACCGAGAGATCAGTGTAAATCGCAACAATGAGAGTAAATCGCACCGTGAGATCAGAGTAAATCACACCAATGAGAGTAAATCACACCGTCAGATTAAAGTAAATCTCACCGTGAGATCAGCGTAAATCGCAGCTTGAGATCAGAGTAAATCGCTCCGTGAGATCAGAGTAAATCGCACCGTGAGATTAGAGTAAATCGCACCGAGAGATCAGCGTAAATCACACCGAGAGATCAGCGTAAATCGCACCAATGAGAGTAAATCGCACCGTCAGATTAAAGTAAATCTCACCGTGAGATCAGATTAAATCGCACCAATGAGAGTAAATCACACCGTCAGATTCAAGTAAATCTCACCGTGAGATGAGAGTGAATCGCACCGTGAGATGAGAGTAAATCGCAAAGTGAGATCAGAGTAAATCGCACCGTGAGATCAGAGTAAATCGCACAATGACATCAGAGTAAATCGCACCGTGAGATCAGAGTAAATCGCACCGTGAGATCAGAGTAAATCGCACCGTGAGATCAGAGTAAATCGCACCGTGAGATGAGAGCAAATCGCACCGTGAGATGAGAGTAAATCGCACCGTGAGATGAGAGTAAATCGCACCGTGAGATCAGAGTAAATCGAACCGTGAGATCAGTGTAAATCGCACCGTGAGATCAGAGTAAATCGCACCGTGAGATCAGTGTCAATCGCACCGTGAGATCAAGTGTAAATCGCACCGTGAGATGAGAGTAAATCGCACCGTGAGATGAGAGTAAATCGCACCGTGAGATGAGAGTAAATCGCACCGTGAGATGAGAGTAAATCGCACCGTGAGATCAGAGTAAATCGCACCGTGAGATGAGAGTAAATCGCACCGTGAGATGAGAGTAAATCGCACCGTGAGATGAGAGTAAATCGCACCGTGAGATGAGAGTAAATCGCACCGTGAGATGAGAGTAAATCGCACCGTGAGATGAGAGTAAATCGCACCGTGAGATCAGAGTAAATCGCACCGTGAGATGAGAGTAAATCGCACCGTGAGATCAGTGTAAATCACACCGTTAGATCAGAGTAAATCGAACCGTGAGATCAGTGTAAATCGCACCGTGAGATGAGAGTAAATCGCACCGTGAGATCAGTGTAAATCGCACCGTGAGATCAGAGTAAATCGCACCCAGATGAGAGTAAATCGCACCGTGAGATGAGAGTAAATCGCACCGTGAGATCAGTGTAAATCACACCGTGAGATCAGAGTAAATCGCACCGTGAGATGAGAGTAAATCGCACCGTGAGATGAGAGGAAATCGCACCGTGAGATGAGAGTAAATCGCACCGTGAGATTAAAGTAAATCTCACCGTGAGATCAGCGTAAATCGCAGCTTGAGATCAGAGTAAATCGGTCCGTGAGATTAGAGTAAATCGCTCCATGAGATCAGAGTAAATCGCTCCATGAGATCAGAGTAAATCGCACCGTGAGATTAGAGTAAATCGCACCGTGAGATCAGCGTAAATCACACCGAGAGATCAGCGTAAATCGCACCAATGAGAGTAAATCGCACCGTCAGATTAAAGTAAATCTCACCGTGAGATCAGATTAAATCGCACCAATGAGAGTAAATTACACCGTCAGATTCAAGTAAATCTCACCGTGAGATCAGAGTAAATCGCACCATGAGATGAGAGTAAATTGCACAGTGAGATGAAATTAAATCGCACCGTGAGATGAGAGTAAATCGCACCGTGAGATGAGAGTAATTCGCACCGTGAGATCAGAGCAAATCGCACCGTGAGATGAGAGTAAATCGCACCGTGAGATCAGAGTAAATCGCACCGTGAGATCAGAGTAAATCGCACCGTGAGATCAGAGTAAATCGCACCGTGAGATCAGAGTAAATCGCACCGTGAGATCAGAGTAAATCGCACCGTGAGATGAGAGTAAAATCGCACCGTGAGATCAGAGTAAAATCGCACCGTGAGATCAGAGTAAATCGCTCCGTGAGATCAGAGTAAATCGCTCCGTGAGATGAGAGCAAATCGCACCATGAGATCAGAGTAAATCGCACCGTGAGATGAGAGTAAATCGCACCATGAGATCAGAGTAAATCGCACCGTGAGATGAGAGTAAATCGCACCGTGAGATGAGAGTAAATCGCACCGTGAGATGAGAGTAAATCGCACCGTGAGATGAGAGTAAATCGCACCATGAGATCAGAGTAAATCGCACCGTGAGATGAGAGTAAATCGCACCGTGAGATGAGAGCAAATCGCACCGTGAGATGAGAGTAAATCGCACCGTGAGATGAGAGTAAATCGCACCGTGAGATGAGAGTAAATCGCACCGTGAGATCAGAGTAAATCGCACCGTGAGATCAGTGTAAATCGCACCGTGAGTTCAGAGTAAATCGCACCGTGAGATCAGTGTCAATCGCACCGTGAGATCAGTGTAAATCGCACCGTGAGATCAGAGTAAATCGCACCGTGAGATCAGTGTCAATCGCACCGTGAGATCAGTGTCAATCGCACCGTGAGATCAGAGAAAATCGCACCGTGAGATCAGAGTAAATCGCACCGTGAGATCAGAGTAAATCGCACCGAGAGATCAGTGTAAATCGCAACAATGAGAGTAAATCGCACCGAGATAAGTGTAACTCGCACCGTGAGATCAGAGTAAATCGCACCGTGAGATCAGAGTAAATCACACCGAGAGATCAGTGTAAATCGCAACAATGAGAGTAAATCGCACCGTGAGATCAGAGTAAATCACACCAATGAGAGTAAATCACACCGTCACATTAAAGTAAATCTCACCGTGAGATCAGCGTAAATCGCAGCTTGAGATCAGAGTAAATCGCTCCGTGAGATCAGAGTAAATCGCACCGTGAGATTAGAGTAAATCGCACCGAGAGATCAGCGTAAATCACACCGAGAGATCAGCGTAAATCGCACCAATGAGAGTAAATCGCACCGTCAGATTAAAGTAAATCTCACCGTGAGATCAGATTAAATCGCACCAATGAGAGTAAATCACACCGTCAGATTCAAGTAAATCTCACCGTGAGATCAGAGTAAATCGCACCGTGAGATGAGAGTAAATTGCACAGTGAGATGAAATTAAATCCCACCGTGAGATGAGAGTAAATCGCACCGTGAGATCAGAGTAAATCGCACCGTGACATCAGAGTAAATCGCACCGTGAGATCAGAGTAAATCGCACCGTGAGATCAGAGTAAATCGCACCGTGAGATCAGAGTAAAATCGCACCGTGAGATCAGAGTAAATTGCACCGTGAGATGAGAGCAAATCGCACCGTGAGATGAGAGTAAATCGCACCGTGAGATGAGAGTAAATCGCACCGTGAGATCAGAGTAAATCGAACCGTGAGATCAGTGTAAATCGCACCGTGAGATCAGAGTAAATCGCACCGTGAGATCAGTGTCAATCGCACCGTGAGATCAGTGTAAATCGCACCGTGAGATCAGAGTAAATCGCACCGTGAGATCAGTGTCAATCGCACCGTGAGATCAGTGTCAATCGCACCGTGAGATCAGAGAAAATCGCACCGTGAGATCAGAGTAAATCGCACCGTGAGATCAGAGTAAATCGCAACGAGAGATCAGAGTAAATCGCACCGTGAGATCAGTGTAACTCGCACCGTGAGATCAGAGTAAATCGCACCGTGAGATCAGAGTAAATCACACCGTGAGATCAGAGTAAATCGCACCGTGAGATCAGAGTAAATCGCACCGTGAGATCAGAGTAAATCGCACCGTGAGATGAGAGCAAATCGCACCGTGAGATCAGAGAAAATCGCACCGTGAGATCAGAGTAAATCACACCGTGAGATCAGTGTAACTCGCACCGTGAGATCAGAGTAAATCGCACCGTGAGATCAGAGAAAATCGCACCGTGAGATCAGAGTAAATCACACCGAGAGATCAGTGTAAATCGCAACAATGAGAGTAAATCGCACCGTGAGATCAGAGTAAATCACACCAATGAGAGTAAATCACACCGTCAGATTAAAGTAAATCTCACCGTGAGATCAGCGTAAATCGCAGCTTGAGATCAGAGTAAATCGCTCCATGAGATCAGAGTAAATCGCACCGTGAGATTAGAGTAAATCGCACCGAGAGATCAGCGTAAATCACACCGAGAGTTCAGCGTAAATCGCACCAATGAGAGTAAATCGCACCGTCAGATTAAAGTAAATCTCACCGTGAGATCAGATTAAATCGCACCAATGAGAGTAAATCACACCGTCAGATTCAAGTAAATCTCACCGTGAGATCAGAGTAAATCGCACCGTGAGATGAGAGTAAATTGCACAGTGAGATGAAATTAAATCGCACCGTGAGATGAGAGTAAATCGCACCGTGAGATGAGAGTAAATCGCACCGTGAGATCAGAGCAAATCGAACCGTGAGATCAGTGTAAATCGCACCGTGAGATCAGAGTAAATCGCACCGTGAGATCAGTGTCAATCGCACCGTGAGATCAAGTGTAAATCGCACAGTGAGATGAGAGTAAATCGCACCGTGAGATAAGAGTAAATCGCACCTTGAGATGAGAGTAAATCGCACCGTGAGATCAGTGTAAATCACACCGTTAGATCAGAGTAAATCGCACCGTGAGATCAGTGTAAATCGCACCGTGAGATGAGAGTAAATCGCACCGTGAGATCAGTGTAAATCGCACCGTGAGATGAGAGTAAATCGCACCGTGAGATCAGTGTAAATCGCACCGTTAGATCAGAGTAAATCGCACCGTGAGATCAGAGTAAATCGCACCCAGATGAGAGTAAATCGCACCGTGAGATGAGAGTAAATCGCACCGTGAGATCAGTGTAAATCACACCGTGAGATCAGAGTAAATCGCACCGTGAGATGAGAGGAAATCGCACCGTGAGATGAGAGTAAATCGCACCGTGAGATTAAAGTAAATCTCACCGTGAGATCAGCGTAAATCGCAGCTTGAGATCAGAGTAAATCGCACCATGAGATCAGAGTAAATCGCTCCATGAGATCAGAGTAAATCGCACCGTGAGATTAGAGTAAATCGCACCGTGAGATCAGCGTAAATCACACCGAGAGATCAGCGTAAATCGCACCAATGAGAGTAAATCGCACCGTCAGATTAAAGTAAATCTCACCGTGAGATCAGATTAAATCGCACCAATGAGAGTAAATCACACCGTCAGATTCAAGTAAATCTCACCGTGAGATCAGAGTAAATCGCACCATGAGATGAGAGTAAATTGCACAGTGAGATGAAATTAAATCGCACCGTGAGATGAGAGTAAATCGCACCGTGAGATGAGAGTAATTCGCACCGTGAGATCAGAGCAAATCGCACCGTGAGATGAGAGTAAATCGCACCGTGTGATGAGAGTAAATCGCACCGTGAGATCAGAGTAAATCGCACCGTGAGATCAGAGTAAATCGCACCGTGAGATCAGAGTAAATCGCACCGTGAGATCAGAGTAAATCGCACAGTGAGATCAGAGTAAATCGCACCGTGAGATCAGAGTAAAATCGCACCGTGAGATCAGAGTAAAATCGCACCGTGAGATCAGAGTAAATCGCTCCGTGAGATCAGAGTAAATCGCTCCGTGAGATGAGAGCAAATCGCACCGTGAGATGAGAGCAAATCGCACCGTGAGATGAGAGTAAATCGCACCGTGAGATGAGAGTAAATCGCACCGTGAGATGAGAGTAAATCGCACCGTGAGATGAGAGTAAATCGCACCGTGAGATGAGAGTAAATCGCACCGTGAGATCAGAGTAAATCGCACCGTGAGATCAGTGTAAATCGCACCGTGAGTTCAGAGTAAATCGCACCGTGAGATCAGTGTCAATCGCACCGTGAGATCAGTGTAAATCGCACCGTGAGATCAGAGTAAATCGCACCGTGAGATCAGTGTCAATCGCACCGTGAGATCAGTGTCAATCGCACCGTGAGATCAGAGAAAATCGCACCGTGAGATCAGAGTAAATCGCACCGTGAGATCAGAGTAAATCGCACCGTGAGATAAGTGTAAATCGCAACAATGAGAGTAAATCGCACCGTGAGATAAGTGTAAATCGCAACAATGAGAGTAAATCGCACCGTGAGATAAGTGTAAATCGCAACAATGAGAGTAAATCGCACCGTGAGATCAGAGTAAATCACACCGAGAGATCAGTGTAAATCGCAACAATGAGAGTAAATCGCACCGTGAGATAAGTGTAAATCGCAACAATGAGAGTAAATCGCACCGTGAGATAAGTGTAAATCGCAACAATGAGAGTAAATCTCACCGTGAGATCAGCGTAAATCGCAGCTTGAGATCAGAGTAAATCGCTCCGTGAGATCAGAGTAAATCGCACCGTGAGATTAGAGTAAATCGCACCGAGAGATCAGCGTAAATCACACCGAGAGATCAGCGTAAATCGCACCAATGAGAGTAAATCGCACCGTGAGATGAGAGTAAATCGCACCGTGAGATCAGTGTAAATCGCACCGTGAGATGAGAGTAAATCGCGCCGTGAGATCAGTGTAAATCGCACCGTGAGATGAGAGTAAATCGCACCGTGAGATCAGTGTAAATCGCACCGTGAGATGAGAGTAAATCGCACCGTGAGATGAGAGTAAATCGCACCGTGAGATCAGAGTAAATCGCACCGTGAGATGAAATTAAATCGCACCGTGAGATCAGAGTAAATCGCACCGTGAGATGAGAGTAAATCGCACAGTGAGATGAAATTAAATCGCACCGTGAGATCAGAGTAAATCGCACCGTGAGATCAGTGTAAATCGCACCGTGAGATGAAATTAAATCGCACCGTGAGATCAGAGTAAATCGCACCGTGAGATGAGAGTAAATCGCACCGTGAGATGAGAGTAAATCGCACCGTGAGATGAAATTAAATCGCACCGTGAGATCAGAGTAAATCGCACCGTGAGATGAGAGTAAATCGCAACGTGATATGAGAGTAAATCGCACCGTGAGATCAGTGTAAATCGCACCGTGAGATCAGAGTAAATCGCACCGTGAGATGAGAGTAAATCGCACCGTGAGATCAGAGTAAATCGCACCGTGAGATCAGTGTAAATCGCACCGTGAGATCAGAGTAAATCGCACCGTGAGATGAGAGTAAATCGCACCGTGAGATCAGAGTTAATCGCACCGTGAGATCAGTGTAAATCACACCGTGCGATCAGAGTAAATCGCACCGTGAGATGAGAGTAAATCGCACCGTGAGATCAGAGTAAATCGCACCGTGAGATGAGAGTAAATCGCACCGTGAGATCAGTGTAAATCACACCGTTAGATCAGAGTA
Source organism: Pristiophorus japonicus (assembly GCF_044704955.1). Taxonomy (NCBI): domain Eukaryota; kingdom Metazoa; phylum Chordata; class Chondrichthyes; family Pristiophoridae; genus Pristiophorus; species Pristiophorus japonicus. The sequence continues at coordinate 451,171 of NW_027253019.1, read as the reverse complement.
AATCGCACCGTGAGATCAGTGTAAATCGCACCGTGAGATCAGAGTAAATCGCACCCAGATGAGAGTAAATCGCACCGTGAGATGAGAGTAAATCGCACCGTGAGATCAGTGTAAATCACACCGTGAGATCAGAGTAAATCGCACCGTGAGATGAGAGTAAATCGCACCGTGAGATGAGAGTAAATCGCACCGTGAGATGAGAGTAAATCGCACCGTGAGATTAGAGTAAATCGCACCGTGAGATTAAAGTAAATCTCACCGTGAGATCAGCGTTAATCGCAGCTTGAGATCAGAGTAAATCGCTCCGTGAGATTAGAGTAAATCGCTCCGTGAGATCAGAGTAAATCGCTCCATGAGATCAGAGTAAATCGCACCGTGAGATTAGAGTAAATCGCACCGTGAGATCAGCGTAAATCACACCGAGAGATCAGCGTAAATCGCACCAATGAGAGTAAATCGCACCGTCAGATTAAAGTAAATCTCACCGTGAGATCAGATTAAATCGCACCAATGAGAGTAAATCACACCGTCAGATTCAAGTAAATCTCACCGTGAGATCAGAGTAAATCGCACCATGAGATGAGAGTAAATTGCACAGTGAGATGAAATTAAATCGCACCGTGAGATGAGAGTAAATCGCACCGTGAGATGAGAGTAATTCGCACCGTGAGATCAGAGCAAATCGCACCGTGAGATGAGAGTAAATCGCACCGTGTGATGAGAGTAAATCGCACCGTGTGATGAGAGTAAATTGCACCGTGAGATCAGAGTAAATCGCTCCGTGAGATGAGAGTAAATCGCACCGTGAGATCAGAGTAAATCGCACCGTGAGATCAGAGTAAATCGCACCGTGAGATCAGAGTAAATCGCACCGTGAGATCAGAGTAAATCGCACCGGGAGATCAGAGTAAATCGCACCGTGAGATCAGTGTAAATCGCACCGTGAGTTCAGAGTAAATCGCACCGTGAGATCAGTGTCAATCGCACCATGAGATCAGTGTAAATCGCACCGTGAGATCAGAGTAAATCGCACCGTGAGATCAGTGTCAATCGCACCGTGAGATCAGTGTCAATCGCACCGTGAGATCAGAGAAAATCGCACCGTGAGATCAGAGTAAATCGCACCGTGAGATCAGAGTAAATCGCACCGAGAGATCAGTGTAAATCGCAACAATGAGAGTAAATCGCACCGTGAGATAAGTGTAACTCGCACCGTGAGATCAGAGTAAATCGCACCGTGAGATCAGAATAAATCGCACCGTGAGATCAGAGTAAATCACACCGAGAGATCAGTGTAAATCGCAACAATGAGAGTAAATCGCACCGTGAGATCAGAGTAAATCACACCAATGAGAGTAAATCACACCGTCAGATTAAAGTAAATCTCACCGTGAGATCAGCGTAAATCGCAGCTTGAGATCAGAGTAAATCGCTCCGTGAGATCAGAGTAAATCGCACCGTGAGATTAGAGTAAATCGCACCGAGAGATCAGCGTAAATCACACCGAGAGATCAGCGTAAATCGCACCAATGAGAGTAAATCGCACCGTCAGATTAAAGTAAATCTCACCGTGAGATCAGATTAAATCGCACCAATGAGAGTAAATCACACCGTCAGATTCAAGTAAATCTCACCGTGAGATGAGAGTGAATCGCACCGTGAGATGAGAGTAAATCGCAAAGTGAGATCAGAGTAAATCGCACCGTGAGATCAGAGTAAATCGCACAATGACATCAGAGTAAATCGCACCGTGAGATCAGAGTAAATCGCACCGTGAGATCAGAGTAAATCGCACCGTGAGATCAGAGTAAATCGCACCGTGAGATGAGAGCAAATCGCACCGTGAGATGAGAGTAAATCGCACCGTGAGATGAGAGTAAATCGCACCGTGAGATCAGAGTAAATCGAACCGTGAGATCAGTGTAAATCGCACCGTGAGATCAGAGTAAATCGCACCGTGAGATCAGTGTCAATCGCACCGTGAGATCAAGTGTAAATCGCACAGTGAGATGAGAGTAAATCGCACCGTGAGATCAGAGTAAATCGCACCGTGAGATGAGAGTAAATCGCACCGTGAGATCAGTGTAAATCACACCGTTAGATCAGAGTAAATCGAACCGTGAGATCAGTGTAAATCGCACCGTGAGATGAGAGTAAATCGCACCGTGAGATCAGTGTAAATCGCACCGTGAGATCAGAGTAAATCGCACCCAGATGAGAGTAAATCGCACCGTGAGATGAGAGTAAATCGCACCGTGAGATCAGTGTAAATCACACCGTGAGATCAGAGTAAATCGCACCGTGAGATGAGAGTAAATCGCACCGTGAGATGAGAGGAAATCGCACCGTGAGATGAGAGTAAATCGCACCGTGAGATTAAAGTAAATCTCACCGTGAGATCAGCGTAAATCGCAGCTTGAGATCAGAGTAAATCGGTCCGTGAGATTAGAGTAAATCGCTCCATGAGATCAGAGTAAATCGCTCCATGAGATCAGAGTAAATCGCACCGTGAGATTAGAGTAAATCGCACCGTGAGATCAGCGTAAATCACACCGAGAGATCAGCGTAAATCGCACCAATGAGAGTAAATCGCACCGTCAGATTAAAGTAAATCTCACCGTGAGATCAGATTAAATCGCACCAATGAGAGTAAATCACACCGTCAGATTCAAGTAAATCTCACCGTGAGATCAGAGTAAATCGCACCATGAGATGAGAGTAAATTGCACAGTGAGATGAAATTAAATCGCACCGTGAGATGAGAGTAAATCGCACCGTGAGATGAGAGTAATTCGCACCGTGAGATCAGAGCAAATCGCACCGTGAGATGAGAGTAAATCGCACCGTGTGATGAGAGTAAATCGCACCGTGAGATCAGAGTAAATCGCACCGTGAGATCAGAGTAAATCGCACCGTGAGATCAGAGTAAATCGCACCGTGAGATCAGAGTAAATCGCACCGTGAGATCAGAGTAAATCGCACCGTGAGATGAGAGTAAAATCGCACCGTGAGATCAGAGTAAAATCGCACCGTGAGATCAGAGTAAATCGCTCCGTGAGATCAGAGTAAATCGCTCCGTGAGATGAGAGCAAATCGCACCGTGAGATGAGAGTAAATCGCACCGTGAGATGAGAGTAAATCGCACCGTGAGATCAGAGTAAATCGCACCGTGAGATCAGTGTAAATCGCACCGTGAGTTCAGAGTAAATCGCACCGTGAGATCAGTGTCAATCGCACCGTGAGATCAGTGTAAATCGCACCGTGAGATCAGAGTAAATCGCACCGTGAGATCAGTGTCAATCGCACCGTGAGATCAGTGTCAATCGCACCGTGAGATCAGAGAAAATCGCACCGTGAGATCAGAGTAAATCGCACCGTGAGATCAGAGTAAATCGCACCGAGAGATCAGTGTAAATCGCAACAATGAGAGTAAATCGCACCGTGAGATAAGTGTAACTCGCACCGTGAGATCAGAGTAAATCGCACCGTGAGATCAGAGTAAATCACACCGAGAGATCAGTGTAAATCGCAACAATGAGAGTAAATCGCACCGTGAGATCAGAGTAAATCACACCAATGAGAGTAAATCACACCGTCACATTAAAGTAAATCTCACCGTGAGATCAGCGTAAATCGCAGCTTGAGATCAGAGTAAATCGCTCCGTGAGATCAGAGTAAATCGCACCGTGAGATTAGAGTAAATCGCACCGAGAGATCAGCGTAAATCACACCGAGAGATCAGCGTAAATCGCACCAATGAGAGTAAATCGCACCGTCAGATTAAAGTAAATCTCACCGTGAGATCAGATTAAATCGCACCAATGAGAGTAAATCACACCGTCAGATTCAAGTAAATCTCACCGTGAGATCAGAGTAAATCGCACCGTGAGATGAGAGTAAATTGCACAGTGAGATGAAATTAAATCCCACCGTGAGATGAGAGTAAATCGCACCGTGAGATCAGAGTAAATCGCACCGTGACATCAGAGTAAATCGCACCGTGAGATCAGAGTAAATCGCACCGTGAGATCAGAGTAAATCGCACCGTGAGATCAGAGTAAAATCGCACCGTGAGATCAGAGTAAATTGCACCGTGAGATGAGAGCAAATCGCACCGTGAGATGAGAGTAAATCGCACCGTGAGATGAGAGTAAATCGCACCGTGAGATCAGAGTAAATCGAACCGTGAGATCAGTGTAAATCGCACCGTGAGATCAGAGTAAATCGCACCGTGAGATCAGTGTCAATCGCACCGTGAGATCAGTGTAAATCGCACCGTGAGATCAGAGTAAATCGCACCGTGAGATCAGTGTCAATCGCACCGTGAGATCAGTGTCAATCGCACCGTGAGATCAGAGAAAATCGCACCGTGAGATCAGAGTAAATCGCACCGTGAGATCAGAGTAAATCGCAACGAGAGATCAGAGTAAATCGCACCGTGAGATCAGTGTAACTCGCACCGTGAGATCAGAGTAAATCGCACCGTGAGATCAGAGTAAATCACACCGTGAGATCAGAGTAAATCGCACCGTGAGATCAGAGTAAATCACACCGAGAGATCAGTGTAAATCGCAACAATGAGAGTAAATCGCACCGTGAGATCAGAGTAAATCACACCAATGAGAGTAAATCACACCGTCAGATTAAAGTAAATCTCACCGTGAGATCAGCGTAAATCGCAGCTTGAGATCAGAGTAAATCGCTCCATGAGATCAGAGTAAATCGCACCGTGAGATTAGAGTAAATCGCACCGAGAGATCAGCGTAAATCACACCGAGAGTTCAGCGTAAATCGCACCAATGAGAGTAAATCGCACCGTCAGATTAAAGTAAATCTCACCGTGAGATCAGATTAAATCGCACCAATGAGAGTAAATCACACCGTCAGATTCAAGTAAATCTCACCGTGAGATCAGAGTAAATCGCACCGTGAGATGAGAGTAAATTGCACAGTGAGATGAAATTAAATCGCACCGTGAGATGAGAGTAAATCGCACCGTGAGATGAGAGTAAATCGCACCGTGAGATCAGGGTAAATCGCACCGTGAGATCAGAGTAAATCGCACCGTGAGATCAGAGTAAATCGAACCGTGAGATCAGTGTAAATCGCACCGTGAGATCAGAGTAAATCGCACCGTGAGATCAGTGTCAATCGCACCGTGAGATCAGAGTAAATCGCACCGTGAGATCAGAGTAAATCGCACCGTGAGATCAGAGTAAATCGCACCGTGAGATCAGAGTAAATCGCACCGTGAGATCAGTGTAAATCGCACCGTGAGATGAGAGTAAATCGCACCGTGAGATGAGAGTAAATCGCACCGTGAGATCAGAGCAAATCGAACCGTGAGATCAGTGTAAATCGCACCGTGAGATCAGAGTAAATCGCACCGTGAGATCAGTGTCAATCGCACCGTGAGATCAAGTGTAAATCGCACAGTGAGATGAGAGTAAATCGCACCGTGAGATGAGAGTAAATCGCACCGTGAGATAAGAGTAAATCGCACCTTGAGATGAGAGTAAATCGCACCGTGAGATCAGTGTAAATCACACCGTTAGATCAGAGTAAATCGCACCGTGAGATCAGTGTAAATCGCACCGTGAGATGAGAGTAAATCGCACCGTGAGATCAGTGTAAATCGCACCGTGAGATCAGAGTAAATCGCACCCAGATGAGAGTAAATCGCACCGTGAGATGAGAGTAAATCGCACCGTGAGATGAGAGTAAATCGCACCGTGAGATGAGAGTAAATCGCACCGTGAGATCAGTGTAAATCACACCGTGAGATCAGAGTAAATCGCACCGTGAGATGAGAGTAAATCGCACCGTGAGATGAGAGGAAATCGCACCGAGATGAGAGTAAATCGCACCGTGAGATTAAAGTAAATCTCACCGTGAGATCAGCGTAAATCGCAGCTTGAGATCACAGTAAATCGCACCATGAGATCAGAGTAAATCGCTCCATGAGATCAGAGTAAATCGCACCGTGAGATTAGAGTAAATCGCACCGTGAGATCAGCGTAAATCACACCGAGAGATCAGCGTAAATCGCACCAATGAGAGTAAATCGCACCGTCAGATTAAAGTAAATCTCACCGTGAGATCAGATTAAATCGCACCAATGAGAGTAAATCACACCGTCAGATTCAAGTAAATCTCACCGTGAGATCAGAGTAAATCGCACCATGAGATGAGAGTAAATTGCACAGTGAGATGAAATTAAATCGCACCGTGAGATGAGAGTAAATCGCACCGTGAGATGAGAGTAATTCGCACCGTGAGATCAGAGCAAATCGCACCGTGAGATGAGAGTAAATCGCACCGTGTGATGAGAGTAAATCGCACCGTGAGATCAGAGTAAATCGCACCGTGAGATCAGAGTAAATCGCACCGTGAGATCAGAGTAAATCGCACCGTGAGATCAGAGTAAATCGCACAGTGAGATCAGAGTAAATCGCACCGTGAGATCAGAGTAAAATCGCACCGTGAGATCAGAGTAAAATCGCACCGTGAGATCAGAGTAAATCGCTCCGTGAGATCAGAGTAAATCGCTCCGTGAGATGAGAGCAAATCGCACCGTGAGATGAGAGCAAATCGCACCGTGAGATGAGAGTAAATCGCACCGTGAGATGAGAGTAAATCGCACCGTGAGATCAGAGTAAATCGCACCGTGAGATCAGTGTAAATCGCACCGTGAGTTCAGAGTAAATCGCACCGTGAGATCAGTGTCAATCGCACCGTGAGATCAGTGTAAATCGCACCGTGAGATCAGAGTAAATCGCACCGTGAGATCAGTGTCAATCGCACCGTGAGATCAGTGTCAATCGCACCGTGAGATCAGAGAAAATCGCACCGTGAGATCAGAGTAAATCGCACCGTGAGATCAGAGTAAATCGCACCGAGAGATCAGTGTAAATCGCAACAATGAGAGTAAATCGCACCGTGAGATAAGTGTAAATCGCAACAATGAGAGTAAATCTCACCGTGAGATCAGCGTAAATCGCAGCTTGAGATCAGAGTAAATCGCTCCGTGAGATCAGAGTAAATCGCACCGTGAGATTAGAGTAAATCGCACCGAGAGATCAGCGTAAATCACACCGAGAGATCAGCGTAAATCGCACCAATGAGAGTAAATCGCACCGTCAGATTAAAGTAAATCTCACCGTGAGATCAGATTAAATCGCACCAATGAGAGTAAATCACACCGTCAGATTCAAGTAAATCTCACCGTGAGATCAGAGTAAATCGCACCGTGAGATGAGAGTAAATCGCACCGTGAGATGAGAGTAAATCGCACCGTGAGATGAGAGTAAATCGCACCGTGAGATCAGAGTAAATCGCACCGTGACATCAGAGTAAATCGCACCGTGAGATCAGAGTAAATCGCACCGTGAGATCAGAGTAAATCGCACCGTGAGATCAGAGTAAAATCGCACCGTGAGATCAGAGTAAATCGCACCGTGAGATGAGAGCAAATCGCACCGTGAGATGAGAGTAAATCGCACCGTGAGATGAGAGTAAATCGCACCGTGAGATCAGAGTAAATCGAACCGTGAGATCAGTGTCAATCGCACCGTGAGATCAGTGTAAATCGCACCGTGAGATCCGAGTAAATCGCACCGTGAGATCAGTGTCAATCGCACCGTGAGATCAGTGTCAATCGCACCGTGAGATCAGAGAAAATCGCACCGTGAGATCAGAGTAAATCGCACCGTGAGATCAGAGTAAATCGCACCGAGAGATCAGAGTAAATCGCACCGTGAGATCAGTGTAACTCGCACCGTGAGATCAGAGTAAATCGCACCGTGAGATCAGAGTAAATCACACCGTGAGATCAGAGTAAATCGCACCGTGAGATCAGAGTAAATCACACCGAGAGATCAGTGTAAATCGCAACAATGAGAGTAAATCTCACCGTGAGATCAGAGTAAATCACACCAATGAGAGTAAATCACACCGTCAGATTAAAGTAAATCTCACCGTGAGATCAGCGTAAATCGCAGCTTGAGATCAGAGTAAATCGCTCCATGAGATCAGAGTAAATCGCACCGTGAGATTAGAGTAAATCGCACCGAGAGATCAGCGTAAATCACACCGAGAGATCAGCGTAAATCGCACCAATGAGAGTAAATCGCACCGTCAGATTAAAGTAAATCTCACCGTGAGATCAGATTAAATCGCACCAATGAGAGTAAATCACACCGTCAGATTCAAGTAAATCTCACCGTGAGATCAGAGTAAATCGCACCGTGAGATGAGAGTAAATTGCACAGTGAGATGAAATTAAATCGCACCGTGAGATGAGAGTAAATCGCACCGTGAGATGAGAGTAAATCGCAAAGTGAGATCAGAGTAAATCGCACCGTGAGATCAGAGTAAATCGCACCGTGACATTAGAGTAAATCGCACCGTGAGATCAGAGTAAATCGCACCGTGAGATCAGAGTAAATCGCACCGTGAGATCAGAGTAAATCGCACCGTGAGATCAGAGTAAAATCGCACCGTGAGATGAGAGTAAATTGCACAGTGAGATGAAATTAAATCGCACCGTGAGATCAGAGTAAATCGCACCGTGAGATGAGAGCAAATCGCACCGTGAGATGAGAGTAAATCGCACCGTGAGATGAGAGTAAATCGCACCGTGAGATCAGAGTAAATCGAACCGTGAGATCAGTGTAAATCGCACCGTGAGATCAGAGTAAATCGCACCGTGAGATCAGTGTCAATCGCACCGTGAGATCAGTGTAAATCGCACCGTGAGATCAGAGTAAATCGCACCATGAGATCAGTGTCAATCGCACCGTGAGATCAGTGTCAATCGCACCGTGAGATCATTGAAAATCGCACCGTGAGATCAGAGTAAATCGCACCGTGAGATCAGAGTAAATCGCACCGAGAGATCAGAGTAAATCGCACCGTGAGATCAGTGTAACTCGCACCGTGAGATCAGAGTAAATCGCACCGTGAGATCAGAATAAATCGCACCGTGAGATCAGAGTAAATCGCACCGTGAGATCAGAGTAAATCGCACCGTGAGATCAGAGTAAATCACAACGAGAGATCAGTGTAAATCGCAACAATGAGAGTAAATCGCACCGTGAGATCAGAGTAAATCACACCAATGAGAGTAAATGTTAGCGTTAGTGTTTTCTTAGAAGAATCACTCAACACTCAGGGTCGGTTCCAATGCTGAAGCAGCTTTTATTACGCTCAGCGGGGAGGAAACACACAGGACCGTATCCAGGTTTCTCTCCACAGAACAAAGAGTTACATGTACCTTTATATGTTTTACAACAGTTACAAAACAGCTTACTGCAGTTACACAGCTCATCACGGCTGGACACAAGCCAATCACAACGATTATAGATTACATATAGGTTCTTTAATCCAATAGAATTCTCCTAGTAACCAGGGAACCATTGTCAATTTGGGTTGATCGATGACTTTATATGTTCTCTCCCTAGTTCTTTCATCTGGGAGAAATAATTGGTTTGTAGCCTGGTTTACAGCAAATGGTTTCCCTCTTATCTTTCTTCCTGGGGAATTAATTGGTTTATGGCCTTGTTCACAGGAGATGGCTTCCTTCTTATCTCTGCCTTCCCAGGCATTCCTACAGTGGGCCTCACAGGGTTATTGCTCGGTCAGTGAACGTTCAACAGTTCACAGCTTGACTACCTGGTTTCCCATCATGCCTGGGCAGCCATTTTATGTGTGTGTCCATTTAAGCTTATGTGAGTTTTAAATATCCAGCAGGTGCCTAATGCCTAAGTCTATATATATCTACTCTCTACAACAATTCCCCCCTTTCGGTAAAGGGACTAGTCCTAGTCCCCTTTTAACCGACCGTACTGCCTTTATCTGATATTTGTGCACTGCCCGGTACTCCTTGCCTCAACGTGCTGGCCAGTCACGCGGTTTCAGGAGTCCCGGTTGCTTAGATCAAATTAACAAAGGCTAGCTCCTCCCGTCCCCTTATCAAACAGGCTTGTTTAATATCCAGGGAACGGTGATTGGTCCGTTTCCGCCGTTTGTGGCGCCTGCATACCTGGCAGGCCATCACGCCCCATGTTATTGCTAAGATTAATTGTATCCCGACCAGTGTGTGTGAAATAATTCGGATCCATGGGTGGATGTTCACATTTATTCCCCAGTCCCAGACTTTTCTCCACCAACTCTGACTTTGTAAGTCTACCTCGGTATCTTCTTCCAGTTCTTTGATTTTAGTTTGTATCTGGTGATAGAGTTTTACGGATTGCCCCACTCTGAGCCTTAACTCCCGTAATACCTCGGTTAGATGTGGGATAGGGACCTGCTCTGGCTCGTCATAATCCTGCAAATGATCATGGAGCTGATCAGTTACTTCAATAACTTCGGACTTCCGGCGCCTAACCTGGGTGAAATGTGCTTGCCCGATCGCGACAGGTCGTAGTGGTGTGAAGCAAAAGTTGGGCTGCGGTATAGGGCACTGTAGGTCATTATACTGGTATGAACGCTCTGTGGTAGAGACGCAGTATCTTCCCCTCCCTCCGTAGCCCGCCCTCGCGAAGTGCATGTGTGCGGGCACTATTTCTAGTACACACCCGTCGGTTCGGTTAAACCCGCACTCGTCTAGTTCGCCTCGGCCCACCGGGTGAGGGCATACTGTGATTTCCCCCCTTTGCTTGCAATCTGCTAGGGAAATCCCGGTAAGTATGTTGTTTCGACGAACGGCAGAGGTGGTGGTTAGGTAGTAGCGTATGGAGACATTTTCCCGTATTACTCCGATATTCTCTAGTTGGTATAAGGGGAACGGCCCTGAGTCCGGCGTTGCTATAGGGATCAACAGGACTATCCCTATCCCGGTAGTCCTACCCATCTGGCAATCTAGAATTGCGGGGTATACTCGGGTCAGTCCCTTCAGAGTACAATTATCCAGTGTCCCCCTTTGGTTCGCCAACTGAGCTAAATGTGAACTGTCTATCCAATCGGGTACTTCCCCGCGTTGGATCTGGTCGAGGTTGTGGCGGATCTGTCCCACCATCCACAGACCATAAGCATGACAGAGTTGCCCCTGTCTTTGCTTTATTGTATCTTCTTGTTCTCTATCAATGAGGTGATTGATGGTTTTAGCGTGAGCTTCCAGGACTGAGATGCCATCCAACTGGATTTCGACACCCTCCTTTCCTAGGTTGGCCTGGTCTTCCTGGTTTTGCTCCACCCTCTCCAATAACCCCTTCATCACCCCTTTAAGCTGTTCTACCCTCTCATTTAGCCCTTGTATGTCTATCGAGTTAACTACGGAGGTTCCTGTATTGAAAACGGTAGCAACATCATTTACTATTTCCCTCTTCACCCTGGGTGCTAACCCCTGTCCCCGGAACTTACTGGCACCCATTGCATCGGCAGCCTGCTGCATTACAACTTTACTTAATACATTGTACATCTTCCTTGACTGTTCGGTACAATATTCCGGCATCTGGATGCCTGAAATATTGATCAGAACAGGCACAAATTCATGTTTAACATTATCATACAACAGTTCCCCCTCGTTGTACATTACAATCCCATTTTCTGGTCCCTTAGTAGTTATTGCTGGGATTGTCCCGGAGGCGCGCAAATTATGCCGAAAGTGCATTCATCGGGCCCTTTGACATCCCTCCGTTTAATGCAGCTGCTCCTTATACCCGTGGAGCACTGTACACATACCCGGTCCTTATTAGGATTCACTTGTAACCATGCATTAAAATAAGTTCTGTCCTTGCTCCAATCCTTAGTCGCTGGAACACATATTCCGTCCGTCAAATTGAACAACACTCCATAGTTCATGTAATTGTTTATTTCCAGCGTGCTCTGCTGTCCGTCGGTGTTGCCCAGGGTACGTGCATGTCGCAGGGCTATCCATATTACGAGTAGCGTCGTCCGTATTCCCATCTCGGTAAGTATTATCTGTAATTTTAAACAGACGGCCTGGTCGTCACCAGGGGTTAAAGTTTTTTTTTCCTATGAGTGTCCCGGTCACCCTGCAAAATCAGAAGCACAGGGTTACAATTGAATCATTTCGAATTGAATCTGTGGGGCGTTCGCCCGTGTCTTTACCCACTTAAATATTACCCAAACTCCTATTAACATTAAAGCTAAAGCTATTCCTCCGAACACCCCTTCCGAAAGGGTGTCTAACCACTCCTGGTACTTTACAGCATACCATTCCGTCTCGTCTAGGCGTATCACCCTTGGTTCGGCCATTATTCTTTTGGGTTATACCTTTTTAGTTGTGACCAGTGCTTCCACCGGCCTTTCCCTTTCATGTCGACACATGCACACGTGTCGCTTGTCAAAATGATGTCATACGGTCCGGTCCACCTCGGGGCAAACCCCGTCCTGCCTGGAGTGACCTGTACTAATACTTTGTCGCCTACCTGTGGGAGGGATGCGCGGCCTTCCCGTTGTTTTGGGTCTCCAAGTCCCGTAGGGCCTGTTGCTCTACCACCTCTTTCCTTAGTTCCTTTAGCTGTGAATCTAATTGTTTTACATATTGTTTAATCCGATCTCGTAGAGGCCCCATTTCCTCCCCCCCTGTTATGATCCCTTCAGGAAGTCTCATGGCCCTTCCTGTCATTAATTCAAAGGGGGTCAGTCCTGTGGTTCGGTTAGGGGTAGCCCTAAGTCTCATTAATATGCAGGGCAAAATATCTACCCATCCCTTCCCGGTCTCTGTTATAGCTTTGGCAATTGCTGTCTTAAGGGTACGGTTCATTCGCTCCACCATTCCTGAGCTCTGGGGGTGGTACGGGATGTGGAACCGTTGTCGGATTCCAAGCAGACCGCATGCCCGCTTCATGACCTGTCCTGTGAAGTGCGTCCCCTGGTCCGAGTCAATTTGAAGGGGCACTTTCCACCGTGGGATTATGTCGAATGCGATAATCTGCGCTACCGTGGATGCTCCGCAATCCCGGGTGGGAAAAACCTCAACCCACCTGGTAAACTGATCTACAATAACCAGGCAGTATTTCTTTCCCCGACTGGTGGGTAGGGGTCCTGTGAAATCAATTTGTAGATTCTCCCACGGGCCCCTGGGACGTGTCTGATGTGCCATTCTGACCTTTACGGGTCTGCCTGGATTATGCTGTGCACATACTATGCAGCGCTGGCAATGCTTGGCCACGTCTCGTCCTACCCCGGCCCACCACCAGTCTTTGAGCAGACGGCTCAGCATTCCGTCTCGCCCAGTGTGGTCCGGCTCATGGTGTAGCCGGAGTAGTTCGGTCTGGATTGAAGACGGGGCGACTACTTGTAATCCCTTCCTCCATACCCCGTCCTCCCCAATGCTGGCCCCCTTGCTTTCCCATTGTGACCGTTCCTCCGAGCTACTTTCTTCCTGTATCTTACGGACACTTAGCTCTCCTGGTCCTATCACGGCCACTTTAATTATCTGGGGCTCATCTTCTTCTGCCGCGCTCCTAGCTGCTTGATCTGCCAGCATGTTTCCCCGTTGTTCCCTGGTCTCTACCTTTTGATGTGCCTTGATCTTTATTACTGCTGCCGTCGTAGGCCTTTTAACGGCTTCGACCAGCTCCCGAACTATATTCTCGTGTTTAATGTGTCCCCCCCCCGAGGTTATATATCCACGTCTACTCCACGCTATCATATAATCGTGTACTACCCCGAATGCATACCGGCTGTCAGTATAAACATTTACACGCTTCCCCTCTGCCCATTTGAGGGCTTCGGTCAGCGCTACCAACTCCGCCACTTGGGCGGACACTGTTCCTTCCAGTGCCCCTCGCAGGAGGGTGACACCATCCTGATCTACCACGCCCCACCCGGTGCGGAATCTTCCGTCGACATATCGTCGGGACCCATCAACGTAAAGGGTTAAATCGGGGTCCCTCAGAGGTTCGTCGGCTATTCCCCCTTCTGTTCCTTCGTCTATCTCAGTCTTGCAGCTATGGGGTTCACCTTCGGTTACTATTCCCTCCGCGGGATTAAAGCCTATATCTCTAATTATTTGTATGGACTGATCTTTGGGTAATAGTATTGCCTCCCAGGTAGCTCGTCGCGCATCTGACACTGTTTTTAACCTCCCGGTATTTAGCAATTCCACTATGGTGTGCTTCGTGTGTAAAATTATCTGCCCCGACATTGTGACTGGTTCGCATATCCTGGCAGCCCAAGCGGCACAATCGAGGGCAGCCACACACCGATGGAGTCCCTTCACTACCGGGGACTCTTGTGTTGAGTAATACGCTACTGGTCTCATTACCCCCCCTTTCTCCTGGGTTATGATGGCGCTATAAAAACCTCCATCGAGATCGTAATGTACATGGAACGGCTTTGTCATATCCGGTAGCTTCAGCGCTGGGGCTGCCACCAATTCGGCTTTTAATTTCCCATAGGCTTCCTCTTGCTCCGATCCCCAGTCTACCTGCTCTGTTCCTGGTTTTCCTCCCTTCACTAGTCGCTGAATGGGTTCGGCTATGTTCGCAAATTGAGGAATGAAATTCCTGCAATAGTTGAACAAACCCATCACCCGCCGCACTGCCCGGACTGTAGTTGGTCGGGGCATATCAACGATGGCTGTCTTTCGGTCTGTCGGAAGAGTCTTTTTTTTTTCCTGACTGATATCGTGTCCCAGATGTCGAACCGTGGCTTGTCCGATCTGCGCCTTTTTTTTGGATTTATTTTAAACCCTGCCTTATCTAGAGTCCTTAGGACCATGGCTACGGCCCCTAAATGCTCTCGGTCACTTGATGAGGCTATTAGGATGTCGTCCACGTACTGAAGGATTGTACTATTATACGGGGTTAGGTTACATGATTCCAAAGCGTTACTCATGACTCGGTGGAAAATGTTCGGGCTGTTATGGAATCCCTGAGGGAGTCGGGTCCATGTGTATTGTCTATCTCTGGATGTAAATGCGAATCTCTCCTGAGACTCCGGGTCCAGCGGGATTGACCAAAATCCGTTAGCGATATCTAAGACGGTGAAAATCCTATGTTCCGGATTCAGACCGTTGAAGATAGTCGCTGGGCTGGCCACAATCGGGTGTTCCCTGGATGTAACTTTATTCAGGGCTGTGTAATCTATCGTTAGTCGGTAGCTTTCATCCGGCTTTTTAACTGGCCACATCGGGGAGTTTGTGACTGACACGGTCTGTCGTTGTATGCCCTGTTCTACCAGGGCTTGTATTATCCCCTCAGTGGCCCGCATGGCCTCTGGTTTAATAGGGTACTGCTTGTGGGGAGGGTGTACCGGTCCCGTGACCTTCTCCGGTGTCATGTCCACAAGTCCGCAGTCCTGTTTGCTTTTTGCCCAAACTCCCGGGATAGCCTGACACAGTAATCCCAACATCCCGTCCTTAGACCAGTCTCTCTTCAGAGTATCCGTTTTACCTAATGTGGCTATGTTCTTTACTAGTGCCCATTTCCTGGCCACTTTATCCTTATACCCTTTCGTACCTTTCCAGGTTACCCGTTTTCGCTGCGCATCCACTATTGTTCCTAATTCGCGGAGTAGGTCCATCCCTAGTATAGTTCCCTCTGAGTTTTTTTTTTCTATTAAGAAATCCAAATTAATAATGTTCAGTATAAAACGGCTGTCAATGGAAAGGGTTAACTCCTTTCCAGGTTTGTAAGAAGACCTGATGTCATTACGTGACTTCACGTAATCATCTGAAAAAAAAAAGTCTTTGTGCCTTCAAAACTGGCTTCGAAATTAGAAATCCGTTAAAAACAGCATAAATCATTAGAGTAAATTCCAATGTTTTCTTAACTTCTAATTCAAGTACTTGCCAAAGAATTTTTTTTTTTTTAATTGTTTTAAAACAAGACCACACATACAATAGCGATTTTGTTTACTGAAATTCAATTCTGTTTTTTTTTATTTCTCTCTTTCTCCTCGTTATCTTCAAAACCCTCCTGCTTGTTTAGACTGTTCGGGACATTTTTGATAAACACTGTCCATTTTAGAAATCTTTTCAAACTGCATTGAAACTTTTGAAAATTCGAATCCATGTAGAGTGTTTTTTACTTATTCCAATTATTTTTTTTTTCTCTTCTAATTAAACCAATATCTTTTTCACAGCAAACATCAACTAGTATCTTTATTTAAAACTTTTTTTTTAGAAGCTCTTTTTTTTTAAAGCATTCTTTATCTCATTCCGAGACTAAATTTATGTCTTTCAACCCAATCAATCATTGCATGTTTTCTTTCGGCAAGTAAGTGAGCATGTCAAATAAATATTTTGCTCAACAAACCTATTCTTTATTTGTTTATTCTCCTAGCTCCGTAACTTATCATCTGAATAAATCCACACCTGCGTTTCTAACTTAAATGTCTTAAAACTTCCCACATACAGGACAACATTACAAAGGGTTTAAAAAAAAAGACTTTCACTCTGTTTCTAAAATAAACAGACACTTGCATTCCTCTTCCAACCAGGCTTTCGGAACATGAAAACATAAAACAAAAATTCATTCTGCAGTCAAAAATCACACAGACACTTCTCACTCAACGATCAGACATTTACAACAGTCTCTCTTCTTGTTTTGGCCGGCTCTATTTTTGGATCCATGACCTTTCAGGGAATTCGTAGTTTTATCTAAATAATTCCTCACATAACTAATTCCTGAGGATTCCACCCTGCTTTAATCATTTTTTCAATTAGCTTCTTTTGTTTTTCCGCCAGGTGGCGGGTAAGCGACCCTTCTGGTCCCCACTCGAGTTTACTTGTTTTCATGGCCATTCCTGGGTAGGACTGGTATCGTTAGGAATCTACTCTCAGCGGTCCGCTTTCTTTCTAGCGCGACTTGTAGTAAACTGTCTCTTGGCTACTGTCAGGTCACAAGTTCTGCTGTTACACAAACTTATACAATTCTTAAAAACGCGTTTAAGCAATTCCCGCAGTGCTCTACGTATCCTTAACGACTACCTACCACCGCTCAGCCTGTTGGTCCGACCCTGTTCACAGGTTTGGATTCCGTTAGCCGCTGTACACCGCTTGGTTCTACCCCGGGGTATTTCAAATTTCACTACTGGGTCCGGAAGATGTCTCTCGGTATCACGATCCCACGGTCTAAGTGTGTTCCCTACGCCTACTTGGTTCCTGGCCGTCACGTGGGACAAAAGTCCTCTTAATTCAGGCTCAGGCTAGGCGTTTGAGATATTAGACCGTCTCCTCATGTCGATCAACCAGCTTCCACCTTCCGCACCCTTTATACTTGTTTTTTATACTCACCCGGGTTTTTTCCAAGGGCGTCCAGCGACTCCGGGAAATCCCGTCGACTACGCCATTGTTAGCGTTAGTGTTTTCTTAGAAGAATCACTCAACACTCAGGGTCGGTTCCAATGCTGAAGCAGCTTTTATTACGCTCAGCGGGGAGGAAACACACAGGACCGTATCCAGGTTTCTCTCCACAGAACAAAGAGTTACATGTACCTTTATATGTTTTACAACAGTTACAAAACAGCTTACTGCAGTTACACAGCTCATCACGGCTGGACACAAGCCAATCACAACGATTATAGATTACATATAGGTTCTTTAATCCAATAGAATTCTCCTAGTAACCAGGGAACCATTGTCAATTTGGGTTGATCGATGACTTTATATGTTCTCTCCCTAGTTCTTTCATCTGGGAGAAATAATTGGTTTGTAGCCTGGTTTACAGCAAATGGTTTCCCTCTTATCTTTCTTCCTGGGGAATTAATTGGTTTATGGCCTTGTTCACAGGAGATGGCTTCCTTCTTATCTCTGCCTTCCCAGGCATTCCTACAGTGGGCCTCACAGGGTTATTGCTCGGTCAGTGAACGTTCAACAGTTCACAGCTTGACTACCTGGTTTCCCATCATGCCTGGGCAGCCATTTTATGTGTGTGTCCATTTAAGCTTATGTGAGTTTTAAATATCCAGCAGGTGCCTAATGCCTAAGTCTATATATATCTACTCTCTACAACAGTAAATCACACCGTCAGATTAAAGTAAATCTCACCGTGAGATCAGCGTAAATCGCAGCTTGAGATCAGAGTAAATCGCTCCGTGAGATCAGAGTAAATCGCACCGTGAGATTAGAGTAAATCGCACCGAGAGATCAGCGTAAATCACACCGAGAGATCAGCGCAAATCGTACCAATGAGAGTAAATCGCACCGTCAGATTAAAGTAAATCTCACCGTGAGATCAGAGTAAATCGCACCGTGAGATGAGAGTAAATTGCACAGTGAGATGAAATTAAATCGCACCGTGAGATGAGAGTAAATCGCACCGTGAGATGAGAGTAAATCGCAAAGTGAGATCAGAGTAAATCGCACCGTGAGATTAGAGTAAATCGCACCGTGACATCAGAGTAAATCGCACCGTGAGATCAGAGTAAATCGCACCGTGAGATCAGAGTAAATCGCACCGTGAGATCAGAGTAAATCGCACCATGAGATCAGAGTAAAATCGCACCGTGAGATCAGAGTAAATCGCACCGTGAGATCAGAGTAAATCGCACCGTGAGATCAGAGTAAATCGCACCATGAGATCAGAGTAAATCGCACCGTGACATCAGAGTAAATCGCACCGTGAGATCAGAGTAAATCGCACCGTGAGATCAGAGTAAATCGCACCGTGAGATCAGAGTAAATCGCACCATGAGATCAGAGTAAATCACACCGTGAGATGAGAGTAAATCGCACCGTGAGATGAGAGTAAATCGCACCGTGAGATGAGAGTAAATCGCACCGTGAGATCAGAGTAAATCGAACCGTGAGATCAGTGTAAATCGCACCGTGAGATCAGAGTAAATCGCACCGTGAGATCAGTGTCAATCGCACCGTGAGATCAGTGTAAAGCGCACCGTGAGATCAGAGTAAATCGCACCGTGAGTTCAGTGCCAATCGCACCGTGAGATCAGTGTCAATCGCACCGTGAGATCAGAGAAAATCGCACCGTGAGATCAGAGTAAATCGCACCGTGAGATCAGAGCAAATCGCACCGTGAGATGAGAGTAAATCGCACTGTGAGATTAGAGTAAATCGCACCGAGAGATCAGCGTAAATCACACCGAGAGATCAGCGCAAATCGCACCAATGAGAGTAAATCGCACCGTCAGATTAAAGTAAATCTCACCGTGAGATCAGATTAAATCGCACCAATGAGAGTAAATCACACCGTCAGATTCAAGTAAATCTCACCGTGAGATCAGAGTAAATCGCACCGTGAGATGAGAGTAAATTGCACAGTGAGATGAAATTAAATCGCACCGTGAGATCAGAGTAAATCGCACCGTGAGATCAGAGTAAATCGCACCGTGAGATGAGAGTAAATCGCACCGTGAGATCAGAGCAAATCGCACCGTGAGATCAGAGCAAATCGCACCGTGAGATGAGAGTAAATCGCACTGTGAGATTAGAGTAAATCGCACCGAGAGATCAGCGTAAATCACACCGAGAGATCAGCGCAAATCGCACCAATGAGAGTAAATCGCACCGTCAGATTAAAGTAAATCTCACCGTGAGATCAGATTAAATCGCACCAATGAGAGTAAATCACACCGTCAGATTCAAGTAAATCTCACCGTGAGATCAGAGTAAATCGCACCGTGAGATGAGAGTAAATCGCAAAGTGAGATCAGAGTAAATCGCACCGTGAGATTAGAGTAAATCGCACCGTGACATCAGAGTAAATCGCACCGTGGGATCAGAGTAAATCGCACCGTGAGATCAGAGTAAATCGCACCGTGAGATCAGAGTAAATCGCACCGTGAGATCAGAGTAAAATCGCACCGTGAGATCAGAGTAAATCGCACCGTGAGATGAGAGCAAATCGCACCGTGAGATGAGAGTAAATCGCACCGTGAGATGAGAGTAAATCGCACCGTGAGATCAGAGTAAATCGAACCGTGAGATCAGTGTAAATCGCACCGTGAGATCAGAGTAAATCGCACCCTGAGATCAGTGTCAATCGCACCGTGAGATCAGTGTAAATCGCACCGTGAGATCAGAGTAAATCGCACCGTGAGTTCAGTGCCAATCGCACCGTGAGATCAGTGTCAATCGCACCGTGAGATCAGAGAAAATCGCACCGTGAGATCAGAGTAAATCGCACCGTGAGATCAGAGCAAATCGCACCGTGAGATGAGAGTAAATCGCACCGTGAGATGAGAGTAAATCGCACCGTGAGATGAGAGTAAATCGAACCGTGAGATCAGTGTAAATCGCACCGTGAGATCAGAGTAAATCGCACCGTGAGATCAGTGTCAATCGCACCGTGAGATCAGTGTAAATCGCACCGTGAGATCAGAGTAAATCGCACCGTGAGATCAGTGTCAATCGCACCGTGAGATCAGTGTCAATCGCACCGTGAGATCAGAGAAAATCGCACCGTGAGATCAGAGTAAATCGCACCGTGAGATCAGAGTAAATCGCACCGAGAGATCAGAGTAAATCGCACCGTGAGATCAGTGTAACTCGCACCATGAGATCAGAGTAAATCGCACCGTAAGATCAGAAAAAATCGCACCGTGAGATCAGAGTAAATCGCACCGTGAGATCAGAGTAAATCGCACCGTGAGATCAGAGTAAATCACACCGAGAGATCAGTGTAAATCGCAACAATGAGAGTAAATCACACCGTGAGATCAGAGTAAATCACACCAATGAGAGTAAATCACACCGTCACATTAAAGTAAATCTCACCGTGAGATCAGCGTAAATCGCAGCTTGAGATCAGAGTAAATCGCTCCGTGAGATCAGAGTAAATCGCACCGTGAGATTAGAGTAAATCGCACCGAGAGATCAGCGTAAATCACACCGAGAGATCAGAGTAAATCGCACCAATGAGAGTAAATCGCACCGTCAGATTAAAGTAAATCTCACCGTGAGATCAGATTAAATCGCACCAATGAGAGTAAATCACACCGTCAGAATCAAGTAAATCTCACCGTGAGATCAGAGTAAATCGCACCGTGAGATGAGAGTAAATTGCACAGTGAGATGAAATTAAATCGCACCGTGAGATGAGAGTAAATCGAACCGTGAGATGAGAGTAAATCGCACCGTGAGATGAGAGTAAATCGCAAAGTGAGATCAGAGTAAATCGCACCGTGAGATCAGAGTAAATCGCACCGTGACATCAGAGTAAATCGCACCGTGAGATCAGAGTAAATCGAACCGTGAGATCAGAGTAAATTGCACCGTGAGATCAGAGTAAATCGCACGGTGAGATCAGAGTAAATCGCACCGTGAGATCAGTGTCAATCGCACCGTGAGATCAGAGTAAATCGCACCGTGAGATCAGTGTCAATCGCACCGTGAGATGAGAGTAAATCGCACCGTGAGATGAGAGTAAATCGCACCGTGAGATGAGAGCAAATCGCACCGTGAGATGAGAGTAAATCGCACCGTGAGATGAGAGTAAATCGCACCGTGAGATCAGAGTAAATCGCACCGTGAGATCAGTGTCAATCGCACCGTGAGATCAGAGTAAATCGCACCGTGAGATCAGTGTCAATCGCACCGTGAGATCAGTGTAAATCGCACCGTGAGATCAGAGTAAATCGCACCGTGAGATCAGAGTCAATCGCACCGTGAGATCAGTGTCAATCGCACCGTGAGATCAGAGAAAATCGCACCGTGAGATCAGAGTAAATCGCACCGTGAGATCAGAGCAAATCGCACCGTGAGATGAGAGTAAATCGCACCGTGAGATCAGAGTAAATCGAACCGTGAGATCAGTGTAAATCGCACCGTGAGATCAGAGTAAATCGCACCGTGAGATCAGTGTCAATCGCACCGTGAGATCAGTGTAAATCGCACCGTGAGATCAGAGTAAATCGCACCGTGAGATCAGTGTCAATCGCACCGTGAGATCAGTGTCAATCGCACCGTGAGATCAGAGAAAATCGCACCGTGAGATCAGAGTAAATCGCACCGTGAGATCAGAGTAAATCGCACCGAGAGATCAGAGTAAATCGCACCGTGAGATCAGTGTAACTCGCACCGTGAGATCAGAGTAAATCGCACCGTGAGATCAGAATAAATCGCACCGTGAGATCAGAGTAAATCGCACCGTGAGATCAGAGTAAATCGCACCGTGAGATCAGAGTAAATCACACCGAGAGATCAGTGTAAATCGCAACAATGAGAGTAAATCGCACCGTGAGATCAGAGTAAATCACACCAATGAAAGTAAATCACACCGTCACATTAAAGTAAATCTCACCGTGAGATCAGCGTAAATCGCAGCTTGAGATCAGAGTAAATCGCTCCGTGAGATCAGAGTAAATCGCACCGTGAGATTAGAGTAAATCGCACCGAGAGATCAGCGTAAATCACACCGAGAGATCAGCGTAAATCGCACCAATGAGAGTAAATCGCACCGTCAGATTAAAGTAAATCTCACCGTGAGATCAGATTAAATCGCACCAATGAGAGTAAATCACACCGTCAGATTCAAGTAAATCTCACCGTGAGATCAGAGTAAATCGCACCGTGAGATGAGAGTAAATTGCACAGTGAGATGAAATTAAATCGCACCGTGAGATGAGAGTAAATCGCACCATGAGATGAGAGTAAATCGCACCGTGAGATGAGAGTAAATCGCACCGTGAGATGAGAGTAAATCGCACCGTGAGATGAGAGTAAATCGCACCGTGAGATGAGAGTAAATCGCACCGTGAGATGAGAGTAAATCGCACCGTGAGATGAGAGTAAATCGCACCGTGAGATCAGAGTAAATCGCACCGTGAGATCAGAGTAAAATCGCACCGTGAGATCAGAGTAAATCGCACCGTGAGATGAGAGTAAATCGCACCGTGAGATGAGAGTAAATCGAACCGTGAGATCAGAGTAAATCGCATCGTGAGATCAGTGTCAATCGCACCGTGAGATCAGTGTAAATCGCACCGTGAGATGAGAGTAAATCGCACCGTGAGATCAGAGTAAATCGCACCGTGAGATGAGAGTAAATCGAACCGTGAGATCAGAGTAAATCGCATCGTGAGATCAGTGTCAATCGCACCGTGAGATGAGAGTAAATCGCACCGTGAGATCAGAGTAAATCGCACCGTGAGATGAGAGTAAATCGAACCGTGAGATCAGAGTAAATCGCATCGTGAGATCAGTGTCAATCGCACCGTGAGATCAGTGTAAATCGCACCGTGAGATGAGAGTAAATCGCACCGTGAGATCAGAGTAAATCGCACCGTGAGATGAGAGCAAATTGCACCGTGAGATCAGAGTAAATCGCACCGTGAGATCAGAGTAAATCGCACCGTGAGATCAGTGTCAATCGCACCGTGAGATCAGTGTAAATCGCACCGTGAGACCAGAGGAAATCGCACCATGAGATCAGTGTCAATCGCACCGTGAGATCAGTGTCAATCGCACCGTGAGATCAGAGAAAATCGCACCGTGACATCAGAGTAAATCGCACCGTGAGATCAGAGTAAATCACAACGAGATATCAGTGTAAATCGCAACAATGAGAGTAAATCGCACCGTGAGATCAGAGTAAATCACACCAATGAGAGTAAATCACACCGTCAGATTAAAGTAAATCTCACCGTGAGATCAGCGTAAATCGCAGCTTGAGATCAGAGTAAATCGCACCGTGAGATTAGAGTAAATCGCACCGAGAGATCAGCGTAAATCACACCGAGAGATCAGCGTAAATCGCACCAATGAGAGTAAATCGCACAGTGAGATCAGAGTAAATCGCAACGTGAGATCAGAGCAAATCGCACCGTGAGATCAGAGTAAATCGCACCGTGAGATCAGAGTAAATCGCACCGTGAGATCAGAGTCAATCACACCGTGAGATGAGTGTAAATCGGTCCGTGAGATGAGAGTAAATCGCACCGTGGGATCAGAGTAAATCGCACCATGAGATCAGAGTAAATCGCACCGTGAGATCAGAGTAAATCGCACCGTGAGATCAGAGTAATTCGCACAGTGAGATTAGAGTAAATCGCACCGTGAGATCAGAGTAAACCACTCCATGAGATCAGTGTAAATTGCACCGTGAGATCAGAGTAAATCGCACCGTGAGATCAGAGTAAATCGCATCGTGAGATCAGAGTAAATCGCACCGTGAGATCAGAGTAAATCACTCCATGAGATCAGTATAAATTGCACCGTGAAATCAGAGTAAATCGCACCGTGAGATCAGAGTAAATCACTCCATGTGATAAGTGTAAATTGCACCGTGAGATCAGTGTAAATCGCACCGTGAGATCAGAGTAAATCGCACCGTGAGATCAGAGTAAATCGCAACGTGAGATCAGAGTAAATCGCACCGTGAGATCAGAGTAAATCGCACCCTGAGATCAGAGTAAATCGCACCGTGAGATCAGAGTAAATCACACCGTGAGATCAGAGTAAATCGCACCCTGAGATCAGAGTAAATCGCACCGTGAGATCAGAGTAAATCGCACCGTGAGATCAGAGTAAATCGCACCGTGAGATCAGAGTAAATCGCAACGTGAGATCAGAGTAAATCGCACCGTGAGATCAGAGTAAATCGCACCGTGAGATCAGAGTAAATCGCACCGTGAGATCAGAGTAAATCGCACAGTGAGATCAGAGTAAATCGCACCGTGAGATCAGAGTAAATCGCAACGTGAGATCAGAATAAATCGAACCGTGAGATGAGTGTAAATCGCACCGTGAGATCAGAGTAAATCACACCGTGAGATCAGAGTAAATCGCACCGTGAGATCAGAGTAATTCGCACAGTGAGATCAGAGTAAATCGTGCCGTGAGATCAGAGTAAATCACGCTGTGAAATCAGAGTAAATCGCGCCATGAGATCAGAGTAAATCACACCGTGAGATCAGAGTAAATCACACCGTGAGATCAGAGTAAATCGCACCGTGAGATCAGAGTAAATCCCACCATGAGATCAGAGTAAATCGCACCGTGAGATCAGGGTAAATCGCACCGTGAGATCAGAGTAAATCGCACCGTGAGATCAGAGTAAATCGCACCGTGAGATCAGAGTAAATCGCAACGTGAGATCAGAGTAAATCGCACCGTGAGATCAGAGTAAATTGCACCCTGAGATCAGAGTAAATCGCACCGTGAGATCAGAGTAAATCACACCGTGAGATCAGAGTAAATCGCACCGTGAGATCAGAGTAAATCGCACCGTGAGATCAGAGTAAATCGCACCGTGAGATCAGAGTAAATCGCACCGTGAGATCAGAGTAAATCGCAACGTGAGATCAGAGTAAATCGAACCGTGAGATGAGAGTAAATCGCACCGTGAGATGAGTGTAAATCGCACCGTTAGATCAGAGTAAATCGCACCGTGAGATCAGAGTAAATCGCACCATGAGATCAGAGTAATTCGCACAGTGAGATCAGAGTAAATCGTGCCGTGAGATCAGAGTAAATCACGCCGTGAAATCAGAGTAAATCGCGCCATGAGATCAGAGTAAATCGCACCTTGAGATCAGAGTAAATCACACCGTGAGATCAGAGTAAATCGCACCGTGAGATCAGAGTAAATCCCACCATGAGATCAGAGTAAATCGCACCGTGAGATCAGGGTAAATCGCACCGTGAGATCAGAGTAAATCGCACCGTGAGATCAGAGTAAATCGCACCGTGAGATCAGAGTAAATCGCAACGTGAGATCAGAGTAAATCGCACCGTGAGATCAGAGTAAATCGCACCCTGAGATCAGAGTAAATCGCACCGTGAGATCAGAGTAAATCACACCGTGAGATCAGAGTAAATCGCACCCTGAGATCAGAGTAAATCGCACCGTGAGATCAGAGTAAATCGCACCGTGAGATCAGAGTAAATCGCACCGTGAGATCAGAGTAAATCGCACCGTGAGATCAGAGTAAATCGCACCCTGAGATCAGAGTAAATCGCACCGTGAGATCAGAGTAAATCGCACCGTGAGATCAGAGTAAATCGCACCGTGAGATCAGAGTAAATCGCAACGTGAGATCAGAGTAAATCGCACCGTGAGAATAGAGTAAATCGCACCGTGAGATCAGAGTAAATCGCACCGTGAGATCAGAGTAAATCGCACCGTGAGATCAGAGTAAATCGCAACGTGAGATCAGAGTAAATCGAACCGTGAGATGAGAGTAAATCGCACCGTGAGATCAGAGTAAATCGCACCGTGAGATCGGAGTAAATCGCACCGTGAGATCAGAGTAAATCGCACCGTGAGATCAGAGTAAATCGCACCGTGAGATCAGAG